>NC_133953.1:630857-941286 GCF_031877795.1 Strix aluco | reverse complement strand
TGGACTTTCAGTGTAACTGATATCCCTTTATGGAATCACAGGAAACTGGAACGGAGATTCAATTTCTGCTAAGTAAAATTAGGAAAAGAAATAAATAAAAAGTAAAAGCCTGACGTGTCGGGGCAGCAGCTCCGAAGCCCAGGTGCCGAGGTGTGGCAGTGCCTGCAGGCTGTGACGCCCCGTGCTGGGCACGGGCTGGAGCGGAGGCTCCCCAGAAAGGGGCTCGAACCCCATGAGTGCAGCACAGCCACCGGCGTGCGGCCCAGCGCCCCGGCCCTGCGTCTTCCTACAGCATATAGGCACGTCCCTTTCCTTCCTTTTTTTTCCCCTCCACATTTCAGTGAAAGATGTGTTTGCTTTTTTTGCTTAAATAACCACAGACTGTTTGCTCTGGAGGTGTTGAAGCACCCGGCCAAATTTCCTCTGTGTTGACGAGGAGCAAACAGTCCAGCAGACGCGAGTTCCGGGCAACAAGTGCTGTTTGCAGAGGCTGCCCAGAGGCGTCCCGGCGCGTCCCGAGCTGGTGCCTCGTTGGGAGGGAACGCGGCCGCTGCTGGCTCCGTCTCCTGCCAAAGCCCGCGCGCCAGAGCTGCGGCCCCCCGGGATGGCGGGAGGAGGGGGTGCGCTGCCGGGCCTGCTGATGCTGAGCGGCTCCCAGCACCGGTTTTGGCATGAGATGAGCTGTCCCCAGTGGGAGCCGCGACAGGTTGAGTGGGAGGGTCTGGCGGGAAGGAACGAGCTCTTCCCACGGCGAGCGCGCCGCACGGGTTTAACGGATTTGCTTTACGAGGTGATGTAGACGAGACCCAAGTTGCTGGAGAGCAGCCCCTCCTTTGGCAAGCACGTTCCTTGCGCTGCTGAGTCATCAAGTGGCCCGGTTAATTAGCAACTAGAGGCTTTCAGCCGCTCAGCCCCCCTCCTGCGGTTTTCCCTGGCCAGGACCAGCCCGGGATTGCCGTGTCCTCCTCCCCCTCGGCGATGAACCCACCGGGCGGGGGCTGCTCCCGTTATCCGGGCAGCGATCTGCCCGTCACCAGCGCTCGGCGAACACGCCAACAGCAGCAGCCGCAGCCGGGCGGGAGGCATCGCTCTGGGGCTGTCAATTCAGCCTCTCCCGCCGGCGCTAACCACGCTTTCAAATTATAAGAAAGCACAAAGGGAGCTCAGGCAGAAAGGTAACAAGCTGTGCTGCCGGGGAGCAGGCTCAGCTGAAAGCTTCATTCTGCGGAGCGCCAAAAACACGGCAGCTGCGAATTCCCCTTCTCTCCTGCTCGTTGGGGGCGGGCATCTCCCAGCCCCCATCCACTGGCCTCTCCACAAACTGCTCTGGGGCTCCTTCGCAGCGGATGACACTGGATTTTTTCCCTTTAAACCCAGGTGAAATCATGGTTTGCTGACAGCTCGGCCTCCCGGAGACGGCCGAGCGTGCCACGTAGGCATGTGCAAAAATAGACGTGCTACTCCCTGCGCCTCCTCCCAGGGCGAGCGGGGCCGGGGGGCACCCTGAGGGCTGCGGGCATCATCAGGCGGGGGATGAGGCTCGGCAGCTCCTGCCTTTGCTGCTTGCTGTTCCCTGCCCACCTTTGGCATTGCGCTGCAGGCAGGAGGGCGGCGTGGGCAGCAGCCTTCCCCCACCTCCCCGCTTCCCGATGATATAATATCCCTCTTCCTGTGTATCCCCGTAATACGGCGGGGAGGCGGCGAGCGAGCGGCAGTGACCGATGCGAGGGGCTGATTGTCTGTATGGTGATGCTGAAAGGGGTCGCGACTCTCTAAGTGCTCGTCAGGATGAAGGATGACAGCCCCAGACAACGAGACACTTCCCTTCTCTCCCGCTGCTAATGAGTGCTCGGGCAGCCAGGGCTGCCGGTGGTTTTAGTTTATTTTCCCTCTGTTATTTCTCTCCCTATTTATTTGTTTAATTTATTTATTTTAGGCTTCTCCCTCTTTTCCCCCCCTCCCTCCATCCTTTCCCAGCCTCCCCTCTGGCTTCTGCAGCTATTTGTGTTGGATCCTGAGCAGTTAGCGCTCTGAAAATTTAATTAGGCACTTGGATGAAACCCGAAAGCTGAGCCTCTGCCGGAATGGAGCCTGCAAGAGCCCCCCGCCCCCCCCAGCCGCTCTCTCCTAAGGCCGCTTTGTGGTGGGGAGGGGGACACCAGAGGCCTCCCAGCGCCCTGGTGGCATTGCTCTGGTCCTGGGGGGGACATGCAGCCACCTCCACCACCAGCAGAAAACAGCTTTTCTTCCCAGAGGAGCAACTGGGATGCCGATGGAAGTGCACTTGCCAGAAAAAGCCTCTCCCCGGCTGCTTTTCCCCCAGAACGATCTGCAGAAGTAGCTGGAGGGTAGGGGCTGGCGATTCCTCGGTGGAATTACTGGCAACCAGCTAACCAGCAAAAGGCAACGGATACGGCTTTGATTACCAACCTCAGAAAGGCTCAGGAGAGGAGGAGGAGGAGGAGGAGAGCTCTCCAAACCTGGGTTGTTGCTCTTCCCTGACATCCTGCTTTCCTGCTTTTGCTCGATGCCTTTCAGAAATGAGCTTTACCTGGCTTTGAAGGTCTTACTGTGGGGACAGTGCATTAAAAACTCCCCCACAACCTCAGCAGCATCTTTCCCTGGCCTGTGGTGACACGGACGAGGCCCGAGGGCAGGTTCCCTGACGCTGTCACCCGGCTGCTCGGAACAGCCCCCACACCGGTGGTGGGCCCGCGCGTCTGCACGGCGCACGTTTGCTGCTGCCGTGGGGCACATCGGCATTTTCTTCTTCCTTGCTCTATTTGAGAAATAATTTTGGTCTTTTAAGTCCTTGCCTTTTTTGATGGGTGTTTTTTCCTCCTCCTCGTTACTGAAGAATGGGACGTGTCCCGCCCTTATTCCTTACGTGATCTTGCATGACAAGAGCTTGACATCAGCAGGGAGCTGAAGAGAGGATGGGATGGGTACGGGAGGGACGCAGCGGTACCCACAAGCAGAGTCGGGGTCCGGCTCCCCGGGAATCCCCATCGAGCGCCGCAATTTAAAGGGGGCCCCAGAAGAGCCAGGAGAGCACATCACCCCCCTCTTCATCTGCTGCTGAAACAGCACATGCTCGAGACAGCACAAGTCCTGCCTTCTCCCGGCATTAGCACGTAAAGGCTTGGAAGTGTGAGCAGACACTAATAAATTGCTCACCGAATTGACAGTTTGTTGTTTTTTTTTTTTTTCCTACTGTAAAACAAGTGAAAAATATGCCAGGCTCTTTCTTGCCTCTCTCTTTCTTTTTTTTTAAAGGATCAGTTAGACACAGGGACTCCAGCGTGAATAAACTCAGATTTATGTTCCCATCAGTCAGATCCTTAAACTTCCTAAGTACTTAAAATGTACACATTTTAACTTGAAAAATTACCAGGTTTGTCTAAAGGAAAATTTCTAACATAAAACAGGAAACTCATTTGAAGGGAGAAATTCTCCAATGAAGCGAACCCAGGCAGTCATAAAAAAGTTAAACCAGGCATAAAGGGAAATGTCAGATGTGTGGGAGAGCCAGATGTCTCTCTATTTTTTCTCTTTTTTTATATTTTTATAACCTAGATCAGATTATAGGAGAATATATGAATGTATCAAGCAGGGAGGGGTATGCAGTGAGAGGAGGAGAATTTCGCTTCCAGCCTTTAACTTGATGTAATGTGGAGCGCTCTACAAAGAAAAACACTTTTTTATTTCTAAATAAAGCACTTTAGAGTGACACATTTATTGCTGGCAAAGAATTACTCAAATAGGAGACATTGTCAGCTATTTATTTTAAAAGCTTTTTTTTTTTTTTCAGTTTGGGAAAAAAGAAAGATCAAAACCCTTTTCCATTCTTCTCAATATTCCCCTAAAAGCTTTAAAATGAAGTGGTTTTTCTGCTCCTAGGTTGCCTTTCTGGTGTTTCCAGGGCTCAGCAGGTGTGAGGGACCCTCGTGGGGAGCTGGGACTGCAGAGTTCCCACCCAAGGGATGCAGGAGTGCGTGGGGGCTGCAGCCCAGAGAAGACCCCACAGCTCTCACGAGGGATTTGCCTGTTGGGGTTGTGCTCTGGCCACTCCGCTCGAGTTTAATGGAGATATTTCTCAGGCTTCCTGCGTGACATGGGTGGCCAGGCCAGGTGGAAGCGTGTGGGTGCTCAGCTTCAGAGCCCCCGAGACAGCTGGGACACAGCCTTTCCTCTGACGCTGGCGTCCCAGCTGCCTGTTCCTCGGTGCCTCTGCGAGCAGCTTCCAGGAGCGAAAGAGAAATGGAGACCCCGAGGCTCTCCCGGCTGGGAACGCAGCAACCTGTAAATAACCCGGCGCGCGAGCGGAGCGCTGCACGCTGCGCCGTTCCCCGGGACTTTACGATATTAAATGCACAGTGGCTCGTATATCTATTTATCCAAAGCAGTGTGAGTCCCCAGAGCCTGTTGCTCAAATGCGCTGTGCTAATTTGTTTCTGGAGGACTGGGAGTAAAGAAGGCAGGGAGAGGAACGGGCGGCGCTGCCTTTCCCGGGGCGTGCAGGCAGGGGCGCGATGGGGCGGGATGGGGCCGGTTGGGCCCACGTCGACGCTCCGCAGCTCAAGTCTGGGATGAGAGGCTGCGCGGTGCTGCGAGGCTTTGCGAGGTGACAGACCCCATCGCTGCCGTGTCGCTCGCAGAAGGGAAAGGTGCTCAGGGCGCCGGGGCTGGCAGCACGTCCAGACGTCAGAGCAAACGGCCAACGCAACCCGCAACATGTGGAAAGCCGTGATCGTTCCTACAAGGTCGGGCGATGTGAAACAGCTCATTACACTGCTCAGACGCTGAGCCCTGTCTTTAACCGAGGCCTTTTAATGTCAGTTCCTACAGCCGAAACAGCAGAGCATTAGCATACCCGTCAAGGCTGCCCAGTTAACCTCTCCTACGAGCGCAGTTTAAGCACCTTGCTCATCCTATGGCACGGTTTCTCCTCTCTCTCTTGCGAAAAAAAAGAGAGAAGGAAAATAGATCTGTCCACATCAGGCTGCAGAGAGTCTCTCTGGTTGCACGCGGGGTGGTTTTACAACATGGCAAATCTGTTTAACCCTGGAGAACTGCATCCCTGCGGCACAGAGCCAGTGTGACTGGTGCAGCTCCACAGCGGGAGCTGGGCACAGCCCCTCGTGACGCCTGTGATCCTGCGTGGGCTCGGGCTCAGCCTCAGGGAAGGAGCGTGGACCAGGCGGACATGTGGGAGGCCAAGGATGAGACCTGAACTCTTGGCTTCACTCTTGGCTTCACCCTTGGCTTGCCCTCCCCTCTCTAACTCCAGATACCCTTTAATTCCTCTGTACCATTTTGTATTTGTTGTTTCATTAGCTTTTCATTCCAGCTACTTTCTTTCCCCCATAGATTATTCCATTTCTCTTGCTTTCCCCCTTTTCTGTTCCTTTTAGGCTGTAATTGGATCATTTGCAGTTTATAGGAAGGATGAAAAACAAAGGTATTGACAACCCAAGAACTGAAAATTGTGTCAAGCTCAAAAAAAAAAGAAAAGAAAATCTGGATCCTCGTTCTTTGCATTCTGATTTCTGAATCTATGGAGCTCATTAGTTTCCTGACTTTGGGGCTTTTTCTGTGTCTGGAAACTAGAAACCTACATTTAAGCAGAGCTGTAGTCGGCTGACTCCAGTGGCTGGGGATTGACAAGAAGCAGTGATGTAAATGCCCCTGGTTATTGTTCAGCATTCAACCCATCTTCTCTTCGTTGGGTGAAACTTCACATTCAGGCCTAATGCTTTTCACACCAGCCTTGAAAAAGATGGTCAGTTAATCTCTGGAAGGAAACGGGAGTTTTCATGTGGATTATTTCTGCTTGTCACTAATTGGACAACGGCTGCCAGGGCGGCTCCACACAGAACCCTTGTTCCCAGCAAACCAACCGCTCCCAGCAAATCTGTGGTGGCGATTCCCAACTTCCCACTTCATTTGCTGAGAAACCGAGTCGCAGCCATTCCTGCCGAACTCGGGGTTCAGCAGCTCTCACCCCAGAGTGCGACTTTTCTGGGCTGAAGCCCGATGGCCCTTCCCGGCCGCCAGCACGGAGCCGGCCGAGGCGCCCGGCAGCAGGGACCGAGGGCGGACGCTGCACGGAGCGGTTGTGCTCGGGACAACCTGCCAGCGTCTGACCAAGGCTCAGACCAATTACTGCTGGCATGAGCCCAAGCCATCCATCTCGGCAAATTTCCCTCCAGGGGCCACCCCATTAGTAGCAAATAACTAATTATTGCTGTCAGCTTTAATAAAAAAACATTAGTTGAAAGATATTCCCCCCCCTCCCTGTAACTTTCCAACGCTGTATAAATTGCTGGAGTCAAAACTAACTTTTAAATTGAGTAATTCCAGACATTTGTCAGACTCCAAGAAATGCTTTAATTAGTGTTGGTTAATAAAGTGTTTAGGTAATTAGGAGAACATTTGTCCTGCTTGTGCATTTTTTTTTCCTCTTGCTTACGACAACTGAAAAAAATTAATTGGAGTCCAGGCTTCAAGAATTATTGGGCTTTATATATTTATTTATTTATTTACTCACTCTTCCTTTGTAATAAAGTATCGGTGAGACTATTAATGATTACGAGTGGAAGTCATCTCTACTGATTGACTTCAGAAAGTTTTTCCTCCTCTTTCTGGCTGGTTTTTCTGACGTGGGGAGCGCGGGGAGCGGGAGCGGGCTGGCTCTCGGGGGACGGATCAAAAGCAGCCGCAGCAGCTGATTCCCGGCGGGGAGCCGGGGAAGATGCGCTCGGGGAGCAGCTCTTGTCTGTGGCAAACGTGGCAGTGCCAGCGACGCGTCTTCCTGGCGCTCCTCCTGGGCCGAGGCGGCAGGAGCCTCTCTTCGCTTCCAGCCCAGAAACCTGTCACTCTGCCAGAAACGGGCACTTAGAGCCTCGCCGGCCCCCGCGCCCCTGCGCCACTGCTGACAGCTGCCGTGAGCGGCGATGGGCCGTGGCGTGACCGCATCCGCCATTTCGCACTCGCGTCCTGCGCTCGCTTCAATCGGCTGCCTGTGCCCCGTGCCCGGCTCCGGAGCAAACAACTCTGGCACGGTGGTTTGGCGCCGGGTACAATTTTTCATTTTCCCGTGTCCAGACCAGCAGAATCACCCCCTTCTCCAATGTAACGGCTCTTCAGTTTTGCTCACTGGCTCCACGTGGCCAGGACGGCTCCAGGTGGCCGGGATGGCTCCAGGCAGCCGGGATGGCTCCAGGTGGCCGGGATGGCTGCAGGTGGCCAGGAGGCCAGGCCTGCAGGAGCGGGGGTAGCAGGGAAGGAGTTAAGGGCAGCCTTGGCTGTGGTGGGGCACAGCTGTTTGTGGTCAGGGGGATTTGCAGGCAGGCCGTCAGGAATTAGGGCCTGCCACGGCTATAAAAGGGCTGGTGTTGGGGTTACCAGGGCTCTGACTGACAAGGGTGAGGTTTGTGCATTGCAGAGAGGACAAGAGCAGAGAGGAAGAGTTATTTTTAGCAGTGTTTAATAACAGGCCTTCAGCAAGGTAGCTACTAGCAGAGCTGGAGCGCTTTCTCTGGGCGAGGTGACGGAGACGGCAGGACAGCGAGCGAGCCTGGGAGGTGAGCACGGCGTCGGGCACGGAGGTGAGGCTCTTCGGCACTTGCTGGGTCCTGGCTCCTCTCGAGGTCTCCATCTCGCACTTGTGCTGTGGGAAGCTCTTCTCTGCTCTTGAAACAGCTTTTGCCTCTCTGTGACCGGCTCTCCTGCAGCTATGGCAGTAGCCAGCTTAATCCAGCTCAACTCATTGGGCTTGGCTTGCTGGAGAAACAGAGATGCTTGACAGGTGCTTCTCATTCACATTGTAAAAATTTAAGGGCCAGTTAGTCTTAAAGATATCCTCTGGGAAAGGCCTTCCCTTTTTGAGTTTAAAGAAGCCATGTAGCTGTACTTCACATCTTGCAAATGGTTTTCAGTGAGAACTGAAACACAATGCTGCGGCTCGTGGCAGGTCCCGGGGCCGTGCCCGAGCTGAATGCTTTGCATTAGTTATTGCATCTCAGCCTTTCCAATCAATACATTAAGTGACTCTGCAATTAGTTTGCTTGTCTGCGTTCCAGAAGTGTGGAAAAAAGGAGAAACACAGGGTTTTCTGGTCTGTTTGGGGCTAATTGCAGAGAGGGGTTGGTTTGAACAGTGTGGGCAGCCCTAAACCCCTCTGGCTTCACAGTCTAGGAGTCCTTAAGCTCGCTCTGCACCAAATCCCAGGCTGTCGTGTTTGTGGCTTCCTCCTCCTCGGAGCTCTGTGCTCCTGGTGGCTCATCCCCTCGGAGTGGGGATCCCCATGGAGAAGGGCTTCAAGAGGCTGCTTGGCTCTGCTGAGCCAGAGGGATGGCCCATCTCCAGGCCTCGGCTTCAGCAGTGATGCACAGCCCAGGGGCATGAGAAACTCTGCTGAGAGTCCTGCCAGGGAAGGGCCAGGCTCAGCTTTGAGCCCCCATGGCAGCCAAGCGAAGCGTAAAGACCCCCATGGGAATTAAACCCAACACTTTCCTGTCCTTTAACCCATGGTGATATGTCACTGATCAGCGCAATTGGTTCTAATAGCTCCCCAGGTAGATTCAGGAGAGCAACGAGTTGAACATAAAAATCCCTTTATTATTGCCATTTTGCTTTTATATACCCATCAAGCTTTCATATTTAATCTCCTACATCACAATAGCTGATCATTTTTAACATTTGACATTGATAAAGTGCCCGCTGCTATTATTCTGACATACTATAAAACATTACACCCATTTGCAATAGAAAAGGCAAAGAATCAATACTCAGCCCCATTTTCCAGCGCAGCAGTAAATCACGGGGAGCCTAACAAATTGTTTTAAATATAAGCACCTTCAGAACCAATAAGGAACCCAACTGATCCCTGTCCATTGTCATATCTGTCAAACATCTTTTCTGTTAAATGGGCACGTGGGTGTTTACCCAAAAGAGGCCGGCCTGCCACCTCGCTCCGGCAGGAGAAGGTCTGGGGGGGCAGAGCCAGGGGTAAGTTCCCTCAGCAGCTGGCTCGGATGTCGGGGGATGCCTTACTCCTTATCTCTGGTGAGGGTGAAGGTTAGTCAGCCCATAAGCTAAATGAGGTTCAGGGGGTGACGTGCTTCAGACAGTGGTACAAAGAAAACTGATGCTCCTGATTCGCCCTGGCTCCGTAGCTGGGCTGCGAGGTCAGACCTGTCCATAGCTGTTGCAGAAAGTGGTCCCAGGTTACTTGGTTTTTTGATGTGTTTGTTGCCGGGGAGCAGTGAACTTGGTGTGAGCAAGGAGTCCGTGTTTTCCCCGGGCGTCGCTCCTGGGGATGGTGTTACAGCAGCATGGTTGCAGCTGCCGTGCTCGGGGCCTTCTCGGGCTGCGCCTGGGTGTGGGGTCCCGGCTGCGCATGGGCCTGTGCTGGGGCTGAGCTCCCTGGCAGGGTCAGGCATCAGCCAACACTTCCTACACGGTTGTCCCTGTTTGTCAGACCGGTGAGCTCTCCGTCCCTGCCCTTGCCCGTGCGTTCGCCTCGCCGTGAGTTGTGCGCGTCCTGGTGTTCCCTCCGCCTATCCATCTTCTCCCCTGTATACCTCTGCGTGGTGGGCGCTTAGTCATGGGAAGGTAAAACCAAGAAAAAGCATATAATTTTTACGTCTGAGATGATGTAAACCTTGTGTGCATAGTTTAAAAATGTTTTCGGCACGTCTGCTCTCAAATAGCTCCTAAATAATATGGTTTACCTGGGTTGACTGATTTATAGGAGCCTGGCTCCCAGACCCCAAGGATGACATTTCAAACACATCTTCCTTTCATTTGTAAGGGATTAAATGAACATGTTTTGACAAGATTGATCATATGGAGGTTCAGATGATTTCTCTTTGTGGCTTCAATCTATAGCTTGTAGAATTGATAGAATATTATTGTGTCTCATTAAAATAATGCATGGCTGGCAGGCGCTGCTGCATGCGGGAAAACAAATGTTCAGGGAGTTCCCTCTGCCGAGGCCGCCCTGGCGAGGCGGCGGCAGCGCGGGCAATGCGGCTCCTCACCACGGCTCCTGCCCCACCTCCCGCAGCCTCCTGCGCAGATTTGCTTGGTCCTTTATTAGACATTTATTTAACGCATGCTCCTCGATGCTGCCCTCCAAAAGGTTTGCTCTGAGCTAAATCGTGCCATTAACACCAGCTGGGAGTAGGAGGCAGATTCTAATTCCTTTGTTCCTCCACAGGAAAGGTATTCCCTCTTGAGCTATAACATTCCTGTTATTCTCACCACTCACTAAATTCCCAGAGGGGCTGCGTCCGCTGCCATACACGGGTGCCCCCAGGGATGCCCCAGGAGTGCGGTTCTGTCTTTCAGGCCCTCATCCTGCAAGAGGCTCTGCAGCTTTGGGCAGGGGAGGCTTGATGGCAGGACCAGATTTGCCCTTGCAGGATGAGGGGTTTTGGAGCTTATACTCTTTGTTTCAATTTCATTAACCTCGTGGCCACTGTTGTAAGCTGTCTGCCCTCCGTAGCTGTAGAACAAAAAAAAAAATCTTTAAAATCAGACAAACATCTTCAAGCCCAGAAGCTTTGAAAGACCCTGACTGGCTTGTTCTTGCTGCAGAAATACTCGAGCTTTGCGGTTCCTTTTGCAGAGGGAGCAACAAATCTCTGGCGATGGGGAATCGCTGGTCTGGTGGCTGTGACATGCTGCCTCAGGGCTGCGGCAGGAGGGGGTGGTGGTGGGGTGGGGGTCTTGGGGCCCCTCGGCATCACTGGCATTTGTAACATTGGTGGCCTTGGATGCTGTGTTGGACATCCAATCTCCAGCCCGAGGGTGACTACACTCAGCTTTTCAACTGTTTTCTGTGAAATTGCTGCTGGTGCCAGCAGGACTGTTGGGAACAGAGTAGGAGCATGGAAAGGAAAATTGTGTTTCTTCCTCAGGCTGAAGGCCGAGTCACCAGAAGGCTTTGCTGGGCTGGGCTGGTCCTAGGTCATCCCATGCAACTTGTGTTTTCTTCTCTTGCTGAGTCCCGGCCAATTGTGGCATTGCCCTTGGGCACACAGGTGAACGGAAATGGGAGAGGACTTTTTCTTTATCCTGTTCTCAGCTTGTAGACATGACTTATCTCCCTCCTGGCTCAGTCCAGGCTTAGGAAGCCATTACCCTTGGATGGCAGGTGAAGGCAGCAATCTTCTAGGTATTTGCTGGCAATTTGCATTGCTGCATTATGCATGGGCAGAAAACACAGAAATAAAGTATAAGGAACAGGAAATCATTGTGGTGTTTTTAATCTGAAAGGTGAGATCGAACTGCTGTTTGTAGGCTCCCTGTAATGGCCCCTCAAATGGTAATTAGTGTTATATTATCACATATCTTTAATAGAATATTGATGTTGTTGGCAGAGATATAATCCCGGTGTCAAGAGTAATTCCCCTCTTTCCAGCGTGTTGCACTTATTACATACGGGCCCAGCAGAGCCAGTCGTGAGGCTCGGCTGATGCATCTCAAATCAATTAGACGCAGCACTTCACCACAAGTGACTTACGGTACGGCAGAGAAATGCATATTAATGATTTGCTTTGGGAACGTGAACTGCCAGGGAGGAGGTGCTGCTTTGGTCCAACTCTGGTCAGGTCCAAGGGGAGCCCCGGGGCTCCAAACCACATCGTGGGTGCGCAGGAGCAGGGCGCAGAGCACGCGCCCTCCTCGGAGGAACCGTGGAGCCAGGCAGAGCTCTCAGGTCATTTATCAAAGCGCCTTCAGTTTCCATTTGAACGCAGGTGAAACAATAATAAATACCGAGTAAGGAAAGTTAATCTCTACCCACAGCATTGTAATAAATGGGAAGTTAAACAAAAATCAATGTGGCCCTGTTAATTCCAGCCAGCTTCCGGGCGCTCTCCAGAGCTGAGCCCAGCCCCCGCGGGATGCTGCGGGCAGCCCCTTCCCTTGGGCCACGAGCAGCCTCTCCGTGCCATGGGGCCTTATTCCCCCAGTGCTGGGAAGCTGCATCTTCACGAGGGCCTTTGCCTCTGCCCGAGCCAGAGAGGGGTCGTTTGGCTGCAAGCGTCAGGCCCTTGAATTATGTAGCTGAGGTCATTTTACTACTTGTACCTCGGGACTATGAGAAGAATCACTTAATGAATCCCATCCCGCCTCTTCCTGACGCGCACGCACACAGGCACGGATCAGAAAGATGACACCGTCCTCCAGCAATCGCCTCTCAAATGACAGCAAAGGGAAACTGGGATCAATACTTGCCCTCTCATCTCCACCCAGTGAAGAGTGCGGCGTTGCTGGCTCTCCACGCGTGCTGCTCTCCTGCCTTCCCCTCGGCTGCGAGAGCCAAGCACGCCGGAGCTCTCCTTTCCCATCGCTCTCGTCAAGGATTTCTCGGCCATCTTTCAAGGGCACTCGCAGCCCGGGGCGGTGGAGTGCAGACAGCATCCTTCAGCCTGTCTGATGGCAGCCATGCCACGGGGCCGGCGTGCTGGCAGAGGCTTTCTGCAGGCGCTGCACTGGAACGGCGGGAGCCATTAACCCCCTGCTTCTCCCTGAGCTCCCCAAGCCCACGGATGCGCCGCGAGATCCCTGGTGGGGCTCCAGCCTTGATCTCTCTGCTGGGATGGCTCCTCCGCTGCCCTCTTGCCGGGGTGGCACTTGCAGCTCTGATGGATGTGTTGGCAGGAAGAGCGTCGCATCCCAGTGGAGCGATGTTGTGCGTGTTCCTGCTACAGCGTAATGTCAAATATCAATCATGCGTGATAAACACGGTTTGAAAGCAAAGGACACTTCAGAAGAACAGGAGAGAGAAATTTCAGGGCTAATTTGGACCTTGTGAGAGATCCGGTCCCCCCGGAGCAGGACGGTGCCAGAGAGGTGACCCCCAACAGTGGTTCCTGGAGGAATGGGGTTTCTCTGCAAGCTCAGCACCTTTGTTTTCCTCCTGGACAAACGAATTTGATTGCAGAAACCGTTGTATCGAGACAGCCGTAAACAACATCCCACACTCAAGACCAATTAAATTATCCCCAGACCCTGTAAACTCCTGGATTGGTAAAATTCCTTCTGGGAAGCCTGTCAGGACAGCAAGGGCTTCTCTTTCCACAGGACCTTGAAAGTCCTTCTCTGACTCTTAGACTGGCTCTCCCTTGTCCCCCTGCTTCCCTCCACCAAGGGGAGCTGCAAACCCATCTCAGAAGGGAAGATGGTTCAAGCTTTGGGCTCGGGCTTGGGCTCCTGGTCTGGCGATACGGGTGTTCCTCCCCAGGACATCCCTGTGGCCATGACTGGGTGGCCTCCAGTGGCCCACGCTCCAGCCTGACCTTCCCTTCGGATCCAGCGTTGTTCACTCCTTTGCCCACGAGCGCTGATTTAAAGACGACCGGTGGATGCCTCTTCCGACATCAGCCTGCGTCAGGCCACCTCACACAACCTCGTGCCAGAGCAGGCGCAGTAAATCTGCTGGGGCTTTGCTCCTTCCATTTGTGTGTCTCCTTGATTTATTTCTTCTTTCCCTTTCAGTGCCTTCAGCCTCAATTAAGTAAAATAGCTTAGTATGTGCCTGCATTACAGTCATAGGCCCATTGACATTTACACTTGAGCATGGTTTTTTGAAGCACCATGCCGTACGGGAACCCTTAAATAGCCTTGTTTCCATTTTGTTGCGTGTCAGTGCTGATGACAAGGTACAAAACTCTCCAGGAGACAGAGCGAGGAGTCCACGCGTGCACAAGCTGCAGAACCTGCTCCTCTTTCTGCAGAAACCTGCTTTTGGTACCTCATTTGTCTCCTGGGCTTTCTGCCAGACTTGGAGCTCTATTGCCCCAGCTCTGTGGATACGAAAGAGAAAGCCTATGAAAATGGATCCTAAGTACCAGCTCTGACATTCAGCAGGCTGGAAGCACTCGTGTCGTTGCCCGGGCACGAGTCATGGCAACGCGTGGTACGTGGGCTTCTGCCACTGAAGGGATGCGGCGTGGCACAGCGTCCCATTCCTCTTGGCACCTGGTGGGATTTCGAGCTCTTGGAAAACTTGATCTGTAGCCTTTAAACAAATCCCAGAGCTGGGATAGTAGCGGGCAATTTCTGCTTCAAAACGCTCCCAGTGAGTTTCAGAGCCTGGATGTATTTAACTTTTAGCAAAACACCAGCAATCAGAAATCTCTTCTTCGTAGACACAAAAGTATCTGCGGCGAGGTCTCCCGGATAATGACGGCGATGCACATTAGCATATATTTTCTTGAGAACTGAACTGTCAGAAGGCTAGCCTTGAAAGCTATTCGGAGTATTTACAGCTTTTATGAGGCCCCCCGGGAGAGAATAATCTTAAAGTACTGCAGACACTGCTTGGAAGAGCTGTGAAAAACATTCAATTTAGGGACAATTTTGCCTCCATCTAGCTATTTTTTGTAAGCGCTTGCTCCCACTGCCAGTGGCTTCCCCGCCCGGATCCCCTCTGCCATAGCAGTGGGTCGCAGCAGAAGCGACTCTGATGGCACAAGCAGAGAACTGAGGGTTTGGGTAGGGAAAGGGCAGCAGCGGGTGGAAAGCTTCAGGAAAGAAAGCGATGTCTTCATGCAAATACCTCTTTGGAAATAAGAAAGAGAGGGAGAGAGATGCAAGAAGACAAAGCAGCCGAATTGTCTCTAAACAGCGTGCTTTTCACACTTTTCCAGGAGGCATGGGTGGATTTCTGAGTCTACCCGAATGCATGTGTCGTGTCCTATTACCCCACCCGCAGGATTCTGTAACCATGTCAACCAGAAGGGAAGACAAGGAAAGCAAGCAAAAAAAGGAAAAAGAAAAGGAAATCTCAGCCTGAAACCTGCTATCTTTTGGATTATGCAAAACACATGAGTACCTGATCCAGCTTTCTAAATTACAGGGTTTTACAGCTTTCTGTTTATAGTGGGATGTCACAAGTTGTAATGATCTGCTATATCATTATGGGAGCAGATGCCAAACTTAGATCTCTGCATGTTTATAAAAAGGCTCTCGCTTGCTGTAGTGCTGCAGAGGGGTTTCAGAGCTCCTTGGCAAGTTCGGAGGACGGGGATAATGTTTGCCCAGGGGCGTGTGCGTGTACAAACACAGCTGCGAACACGGCGGCGTACGGAGCGGCTCCTCGTGCACACGCAGGCGTGCGTGGACGCTGCCATGAGCTGTGCTGCTCCGCCAGGCTGACGCACCCGTCCCGTCCCAAGGTGCAGCCCCTGCTCAGCCCATTACAGCTGCGCCGCCACCAGCATTACTCAGTTGTTGGTCTTCTATTACTTAAACTTCAGCACAAAGCAGAAACAATCCAGTCTGGGCGTATTCCCTGTAAGTAAATGAAAATGGCAAGTCAGGAGACTCTGAGCAAACAGCTTGCACCAAATATAACGGGCAGAAAATTCCTCTAGCTATCTGGTAGTTAATTTTTAGATGGTTACACAGCCCTGGGAATGAGCAGTGGTTTAACTGATCTGCAGACGTACAGACATCTGCACCTCAGCTCAGGCATAAATGGAGCGTCGTGCAGCGGGCGGAAGGTGAGCCTTGGGCCTGGCCCTGGCTTGGCTCTTGGCTCAGCCCACGCCCTGGACCTCACCAGGCAGCGATCTGAGGGGGACAGCCTGGGGCTGCAGCAATCTCGTCCCCATGCTGCTCCGCGGGTGCTGTCGGATGGGCATCCCTTGGCGATCCCCCCGTGCAGCCTCGGGGAGCGGAGGAGGAACTGCTCGGGGGGCTCATTATTGACAGTGCAGGTGCCAGCATCCAGCACCCCAATATTTCCTGGGCAAGCGATGGGAGGCTCATGAAAATAGCGACATCATTCTCTGCATGAAATAACCCGAGAGGAGCAACAAACAGTGCCCCTCTTTGCAGGCGTTTGCCAAAAAAATAAGCACATGCCTGAATTGAAAAAGAAATAAAAGAATTCTTGGAGCTCATCTTCGGGGCGCAGCAGCGTGAATGGCATGTTTTATTCAGCGAGGAGCAGCTGCACTACCTGGAGCAGAAATTCAGCTTGTTGAGGCCTAATCTAGGTAGATCACTGAAGCTTTGGAAAGTCTAAACAGCCAGAGAGCAGAAGATCTCTTCTTTGTTGCAAGCAAGAAGCTTCTGCAGCGGGGGCCGACCTTCTGCCTTCATCTCGCCCAGCGTGACCCCGGGGTGTCAGCAGCGCGTGCAGAGCCCGTCCTCTGATACAGGTTTTCATGATGCCGGGACCCTGGGGGGCAGCTTGCGGCTGCACCCCCCACAGTCCAAGACCCCCGGAGCCTCACTCGTACAGAGTTGCTTGTGCAGTTCCCCCCTCCTCATCTTCAATCCCCCTCTGACACCCTGGCCTCTGGGCCCAGGGCAGGACCCGAAGACGCGCTGCTGGTCCCAGCCTCCGACTCAGCTGGAAACCCACGTCTGGGGCTCTGCCGGCTCCTTGGCTGCTGCTCCACATCCTGGGCAGAAATTCTGGGTGCATTTGAGTCTGCAGCCCCGCCTCTGCTTGAGGTCAGACAGCTGAGGTCGTGACATGTTTTTATTCTCCTTTCTTCTGTGTGCTGGGATTTGGAAGATAAAGTTAGTAAAATTCCTCCTGTTGAGGGCAAAGAGCAAAGCTTGCAAAGGCTAAATCCTGGCAAATAAAATCCCTCACGTGCCTGGAACAGGAGGCAGTGGGCGATGCGCAGGGCTGGGCAGGAGGGAAGCAGGCAGGACCCCCAGTGCCGAGGCTGCCTGCACCCCTTGCTTCCCCCTGACACTGATTCAGGGTCCACGGTGCCTTTTGCTTGCCTGAGTGTAAGGATTCCCCCTCCAGAGCATGTTAGCAGAGGGAGTCTCCTTCTTCCCCCCACCCCCAGCCGTGACCCCAAAAGCCTCTCCTTGTATCATCTCCCTCTGTACAGCAGAACAGATACAGAAGCAGAGCCGCGCCGTCCTCCCCGCTCTTTCTCCAACTCCCAAAGCACCGGCAGCTCTGTTCTGAGCCGTATCTTCAATATTTCATATTAAGCACAGGCTGAGCTTGGAGTTTCTCTTAGCAATTTTGACCCGACTCTTTCGATTTTTAAGCTACGGGCCAAGGGCCAGCGCATGGGGCTCCTGAGCCGCGCATCCAGGTGCAGCTCACGGTCCTCACACGCGCCGCAGAGCCCCATCCTGGCCAGACCTCCAGGTCCACATTTGAGGAGTTGTGTTGGTGGGGGTGGGCTGGAGAGGATGTGGCATGAAGCCTGGCGGTCCCGCCTGGGAGGCCGTGCCCAGCAGGGAGGGGCTGGCCAGTGCTTGCGGCAAATGGCTCACCAGCATGAAAAATGATTTAGGGGAGATGGTTTAAAAGTCAGTATGATTAATGTATGTGACTTCTCCGGCATGCTGGAAAGGATAAATCAAGATGGAATGGGGAAGCAGTGCATAAATTCAGAGGGTGTCTGTGCAGGGCTGGTGTGGAGGAAGTCAAGGCTCAGCAGGGGCGGCCCCCCGACGCCTTCGTAGCAGTGGGCTGAGGCTGCTGCCAGTGAGGATGAGGAGGGTACGCAGTTACTTGCGCGCCGCTCTGCTGCCGGGAGCCCGCACGCGTGCAGAGGTTCCCCTTGCCAAGGGCACGGCGTTGCTCAGCTGGGTCCTCTCCCACAGCATCCCCACTCAATCACATGAGGGTAAATTATCTGCACAGGAAAGACCCGGGAGGTGTCCTGGAGCCTCTTCCAGCAACCCAGGAATAATCTGTGAAGATGAAGGAAGCGAAAGGTTTATGTGTCTAGAAAAAGAGAGAAGTGGGGGGAAAAGGGATATTTTATTACTGAAATTTGCCAGAGAGCCTCTTTAATAATGTCATTCATCTTTCTGTCAAATGCGTCACATGAGTGTAGTGAAAAGGAACTTTGAGGAGATGAATTAAGACTTAAATACATTAAAATGACTTAAGGAATATTTACAATACAATACAATTTATTTTTTTGTGTAGGCTTGTTTCGTGCCGAGGTCTCTGCCGTTTCAGAGGCCGGTACAAAGCCTGTGAAGTCTGTGTGTGGCTCTGCATAAGCAATGCCACTTCCAATAGCAACAAGACTTAAATCAGTCTTTTCGCTCGACCAGAGATAAGCTGGATGCGATGAGCTGGCACGGAACCGTCGCCAGCAGTGAGGGCAAGAGCTGAACTCCCCTGCAAAGCTCCTGTGTCCCCCCTGCCCTGGCGAGCAAGGGGAGGCTCGGAGAGGGAAATGTTGTGCTTCGGTGTTGGCTGCTTTTAAATTCCAGTCCACTGGTAACCTTCACCCGAACGCTTCCACCTGCTGCTTCATCCGCAGGGATAAGCGTTAAGAGGGGCGTATTTACCTCCCTGCATGAGAAATGCTACCCTCCTTTGCTGTGCTCTGAAAAGAGAGCCGTGTCTCAGTCTGTGGGCTCTGAGGCCGTGGTTCTGTACAGCACCAGGCATGGCCCGGGGATGGTGGTGGCTCCCCAGGTGCCACTGGCCACGGGCACACGGCTGGGCCCGTGTGAACCACTCCTGCCCCTGGCAAGCAGTGGGAGATGGATCCCTCCCCCTCCTGAAACCCCACCGCTGCTCTGGCTCAGAATGAGCAAATCTGAGAAAAGAGAGGGCGGGGGGAGAGAAAAAAAAAAAGAAAATTGCCTGGAGCTGCTTCTTGTTCTGCAATGTTAGGACTAAAAATAGCTCAGCAGGGACTTTGTGCCTGTGGGTGCTGCGCGTGGAGCAGGCGCCTGCTCCTCCCTGTCGCAGGAGGCAGAGCGGTCCTGGCTTCCAGTTATTTATTTGTTTGTCTTGTGGCAAGGGCTTTGGTTGACTTTTAGTCCGTTTTTGCTTCACAGCCCCAAGTGCTTCATCAGAGAGAAGCCACAGGAAAACGTTGAGAGTAATTCAGTTTCGAGGAAATAAGAAGTGGGGGGGATGCTGAAGCACAAAACTCAGTGAATGCAGGATGCGGCACACTGCAAAAATTGAACTTTCCCTGCCATTGAGCTCTCTTTGAAAGCATTCAATTATCTCCCCGCACCTACAGAAAGTGTTGGAATTGCTTCCCAAAGTCTTTAAAGGCTCCCTGTACAAAAGGCACACGGCTGCTCTGTGGCAGAGGAAATTAAAAACCCTCAACAGCGACCTGTTCGCATCCCGTGGGAGAGGCGGGTTCACCCGGGAGCATCCCCGGCTGCGCCGCAGCTTGGTCCCGCGCCCGCCACAGCCAGGGCCGCTCGGCGCTCCCCGCAGATGCGCCCTCCACGCCGGGGAAAGGCGGCAGAGCTCTGCTCGGGTGAGGAGAGGGAGCAGAGGACATGCGCCCCCAGGCCTCACCAAGGGGATGAAGAAAGTAAGAGGCAGGCGCTGCCTGTGGTGCCAGGGCGGGAGAGTGTGGGACCACTCCGGGATGGCCCATGTGGCCTCACCCGGCACGTCCACAGCGGCAGAGCCGGCGTCTGCCTGAGGTCAGGAAGGTAAATTGAGCTGGATTTAGAGAGGAGCTGCCTAATTTGCTGATCAATAATAACATTTGTAAGCGTGCATACGAGCCAGAGGGCTAATCAGCTCTCGCGCCAAGGGCGACGAGCTAATGGCTGTGGAGGTCGGGAAGGGTTTCCCCCGCGACACGCGGCCGCCCAGGTGACTCTGCGAGCGCTTACGGTTTCACCTCTCTCTGAAGCAGGGACACCGGCTGCTGCCGGGGGCGAGGTGCCAGCCCAGATGGACCCGCACGCCGCTCACATCGTGTCTGTGTAATTGCAGTCAGTGTGCGGCATCCAGGATTCGAAGCCGCCTTGGGAGAGCTGGAGGGTGACAACTGCGGGGGGAAGAGGGACCACAGAGCCCTCCCAGGGCTCTCGGAGCCCTCCCAGGACTCTCCCAGCCCAGGGATGTGCCACCGCTGCTCCCCCCTGCGACCTCCTGCCACGGGGAAAGGCAAGATGAGGGGGAACGTTCTCCCCGGGCTCAGCCTCGATCCCCCTGAGGAGCATTTCCTCGGCTGGCCTCCCCGTCCCTGATGCGCGGCCGAGATGGCGACGCCGGACGAAGGACAGCGGGATTTCGGTGCCGCAGAAGCACAACAGCAGCGCTCTCGGTCTGGGTGACCTTCTCGCTGTCAGAAAACGTATCCGTTCTCAGAGTCCTCTGGCTGCAAACATCCGCCACCACCGGCTTCAACGAGACAAGGGGCTTTCGCTGTACGGATAATGTTGTTAGGGCAAACTGGTTTTCCAAGATCACAATTCTCCAACTATTAAACTGCGGGTGCAGTAACTCCGGCTTTGTCTCCTCTCGTAGAGCCAGCTATTACTGGGCAGTCTCATTATTATACTGTGCAGAAATCCCTCGGAGTTATTCCAACATATAATACATGTCAAAACGTGGAGAGACCCTGTTGCCATGCTGCATGCATATTTATGGAGCATCATCCCGGGGCGGGGGAGAGCTGGCGCCGGGCGAGGACGCGCAAGCAGCACCCTTCCGCACCGTCAATCTGCCCTGCTTTCCTGCTGCCGTCTTATCTTTAGACATAGCCTCCTGCCTGAAATGCAAACTGATGAGTTAACAGATGTGACAAATAACTAGTATATAATTGGTGTAACTTGTCAGCAGCATTCTGGTGCGTTCCCGGTTGTGTGTGCTGCAGTCATGCTGCATTTTAGACTCCCCTGATCTCCGACTCCTGTCTCCGCAGAATATACAAGAAGGATCTGAGCACACGTACACACACAAACGTGCGCAGGAAGGGAGCGAGAGCTCGCACTTGTCTTTCACTTCCCAATCAGGAGGCGTTATCTGCTGCCCAGCCTGAGCCGCGTGGAAGTTGGGGACAGCATGACACAGCCTGCCAATGCAGCGTCGTGGAAAGGCATCCTGCTGCCTTTGGATTTGGTGCCCGCTGTTTCCCGGAACACTGTCCAGCGGTTGGGGGAAAGCTGGTGGATTAGAGACTACCTGAAAACAAATGACTTTGTGGAGCAGGAGCGGTGCTTTCCAGGGGCACGTCAGGCCCGGAGGGGCCCCGGGGCTCCTCTCTCCCTGCTACAGCCACTGACCCAGAGCCCTCCTCGGCCATGCAATCGGGCGTTCGCAGGCGGGTGAGCGTGTGTCCAACGTTTCCGCATGGGCGGCTGCTGCTGCTGCTCCCCGAATGCCTGTCACCGCCGGCAGCCCTTCCTCGCTCAATGGCATCTTCCTCCCTGTCTAGTCTAAGCTTCTCTTCTCACTGTCTCTTATTCCTCAGCAGAAACCCCTTACTGCCTCTGATATATTCTCAGTCAACATTGGATAAGTTTTCCCCTCTGCCTTTATTTTATGTCCTCTGCAGGATTTCATGAGCTTTAGAATATTTTGCTTCCTTTTCCTATGATGTGTTTTATGAGGTTTTAATTATTGTTGTTTATTATTATTGTGCTTTAATTGTCTGCTTGGGTGCCTCTGAGCCCTTGAGTGAGTATTTTCTAAATAACACTATTTTTATTATTACTATTATTCGTCTAGCTTGCTCGTATTCTCCACGTCTCCCCTCTGCCCCTTTCCTCTTGTACAGGCCTGTATGTGAAGTCCCTTCCTCCCTTCTCGTAAGTCAGGCTGCCGAACCCTCTCGGCTTTGTTTCCACTTGACTTTAATGCTCTTTTTTCCTGCTTTTACTGAGATGCTTCGAAGTGTCGCAGGTGTAGCCCTGCAGCGAGGAAGTGCCCAGCCTCAGGCGCCGCCTCGGATGGAGCTGCACTGCATTTCCCGCGCTGCCCCCGAGGAGCCGGGAGGGATGGTGAGATGGCTGGGAGGCATGGTGAGATGGTGAGGAGGCATGGTGAGATGGTGAGGAGGCATGGTGAGATGGTGAGATGGCAATCGGCTCTCTGCCACTGCAGCGCCAGACTCTGTCCTTGCTACTGCGAGCTGGGGCTGCTGCCCAGCCGCTCTCCCTGGACCCCACCATTGCTGGGGCCATGCCGGAGGGTCGATTAACGCGGGGTGAGTGAAGGGGTGGGCTGGGTGGTAAGGAAACGCTCCCTGCCCCACGCCCGGGGCTATCCAGAGGTGTGGAAGGCGGCTGCGGGGCCCGGCGAGAGGCGTGGGTCTGCCCCGGGCACTCATGTGGGGATAACGCTGCAGGTGCGTGAACGGATGTGGGGCTGGGGGGACCAGGGTGGGACGCGCCTCCTCACAGGGCTCAGCTCCTGCCAGAGCTGCTGAGCTACGGGGCAGCACCATCTGGCTTCTGCAGAAAGGCCACAGCTTCGCTGCTACGGAAACAACACCCAGGTTTGGCTCCGCTTCCCTGCGGGTGACCCGAGCCCGGGTACCCACTGTAGAGCGCTGCGGGCTCCTTTGCGCCGCTCTGCTCTGCGTTGGGGTCCCAGCCTTGAGAGGCAGCCGGGCCGCTGTGGTGACAGGCAGGAGCGCGCATGGGCACGAAGCCATTTCTTACCCTGGGAGCCGCAGCCGGTAGCGCCCGGATGGCCGGGTTCACTTCTCCGTACGTTCATTCTTGGTGAATATCTCTGCTAATGAGTTTGCTGGCAGGGACAAGTGCATGGGCAGCAGTTTTGAAGTGAGTGCCTGCTAGAAATGAATTTTTAGCTCATAAAGACAAGGGGTGTCGGCTGAAGGTCAGTGCTAGATGGGCCAACCCCGGGAGGCGCAGACGGGACTGAAATCCCTGCATGGGGTCGGCCACATGAAGACTGGGACATGCATGGGAGAACATGATAAGGTTTTGCTTCCCAACAACCGGAGATGGGAAACAGGGAAAATGCACGTTATTATTTGCTGGTCAGGCTCTGCTTTTGTTCTTTACTCGGAGGAGCACCTCGTGCTCAGCACTGCACTCGCTCAGCTCCCTGGCGCTGCTGGGCCGCATCTCCGTTCCCCCCACACCCAGGTCTCGCGTGGGGCAGCCCTGAGGAGGGGGAAGCGAACCCAGGTGGGCAAAGCCCAGCGCACCTCTCGCTGCAAAGGGGGTTTTAGCGCCAGATTAAACGGGTTTGGGGAAAACGTCTGCGGCACTGGAGCTACAAATGGCTTTTTGATCAAAACAAAAATGTTCATTTGGAAAACCTAAACTGTTTCATTAAACATGTTTGGGCTTTGTTTGTTTATGTCGGAAGCGACAGATTTGCCGGGGTCTGAAAATTGGAAACTTTCAAGTGTTCTTCTGTCTCGGACTTTCAGTAAAAAAGCAAATGCATTTCAAAGGTGACGTGGAAGAATAAGAACAATTAAAAATTTATTTCCTGGGAGAAAAAGGAATGATTAGAACTATTGGAAAAAAGTTCATGTGTCTCTTTTCAGGGAAACTTCTCCTGGCTTTAAAGGCAGGAGATGGCATCTGGTATGAATAGAATCGCACAGGGTCCCTTTGTGTCATTTGAAGCTGGAGAGGGGACTCTGCCTGGGGATGCAGAGAGGCTTTGCTGGCACCTGACATTTGAGACAATCTGCCCTTTTCCAAAGGCAAACGCCTTAGAAGTATTTTCATGAGCGGTAGCGATAATCAGGCTGAAATCCCAGTTCCCCTGAAATCAATGGGCTCTTTTGCAGCCACCGTGATGGGACCAGCCTCCCTCTCCTAATCTCTGCTGGGGATGAACCAGCAGTGCCGGTGCGGGGCAGGGCTGTTGGAGGAAGGGACCGTGGTGATGCCTGGAGCTGCTCGTCCTCAGCCCTTCAGCAAGGAGCCCTCCAAATCTGCGGGAAGAAAATGTGGATGAATGAGTGGGGAGAGGGACAGGGGAGAAAAAGGAACCTACAGAAAGGAAACAAGTAAAATGATTAAAACAAGATCATTCCATGTGCTACAGAGGACTTGAAAGAAAATACGGGCCTGTGGAGTAGGACAAAGCAAGCGAGTCAAAGTCCAGGCTCAAAAGACCAAAAGGAAAGGCAGACCTCATCAAAAATCAAGGAGAGGTGGAGCGAAAGGCAGCCGTGAAGCTGTGACGCTGTTGAAGAGGTAGGGACAGAGCCTTCCTGGCAAGGGAGGATGCTGCACGTCGGGGAAGAGCCCCAGGAAAGGGCCCATCATCACTCTGCAAACCACGCGCCACCTGGGTATCCATCCCTAGTTTCATGCTGCTTATTTTACACCCATTAGAAATAAATGTAACTTCTGGCTCTCTTCAGTACCTAGGAAGCAGTAGAAGCTGCATGCCTGCCATGTCATTCAGCAAAGGATTTAAGGACAAGCCCTGACCTCCTTCCAGGGCTAAGATGAGTCAGAGTGAGCCTGGGGCACCGCAGCCCATGCTGGACAAGGGGATCTCTCCTGTTGGCATCACCTGCGGGCATTCAGCCTTCTCCTGACCGCAGTGCTGAGTGTCAGGAGCCTGGGGCAGGACCCTGCTGCCTTGCTGGGCACCATCCCTGTCTGCCTTGGCTCAGCGTGGAGCCCCAGCCACTTTCAGATGTGCCTGAGTCCGTGTTGCATGTGGAGTGGATGGGAAGGGCTCTCCAGCACCAGGTTCTGGGTGGGTCGTGCACAACCCATCCCCGTGCTGCCGTGGGCCAGCGGCTTCCCTCAGCGCTGCAGCCTCCCCTTGTCACTGGAGAGCTCTCCCGGGGCCCTTCGTTTGGGAGGATTTTGGGCACCATTGGTACAAAATCAGCATTTTTCATCCAGACAGGCAGCGATTATGCTCCAGCTGGTGAGAATCGCCTTGCCAGGGCAGCGGGATCCATGACCCGCCGCGACTGCGTAGAAATCTTTCTTCTACTCGGTGAGTCCTCTGGTTTTCATCCTGCTTCCGAGGGACAATAATAATCTGCAGAGCTTAAGGTTGCTCTCAGCTCCAGTTCAGCTGAGAGGGATGAAGAGGAGTCGTGTGGCAGGTCTGTGCTTGGCTGGCACTGCGCGTGCAACGCCCGCAGCTCCCGGCACGGCCCCGAGCCCCGCAGCGGGATCATGATGCAACTGATGACCAGCGCTGGGAGCTGGGGGACTGGTCTGAGTGGCACGGCCAGAGCCCACGCTGATCCTGCTAACAAAAGAAACCCATGTTGAAAATGAGACAAAACTGACTGGCCCTTTGCAGAGCAGAAGCAGCTGGCTTAACTAATTAAATGTTAAAAATTCCAGCTAGATGTACCAGAAAACAAGCAGGCACGACAGCCAGGGTGAAAGGAGTTGGAGAGGATCTGCGCGGCTCCCCGTCCCTCCCGCGTGTGCCCCTACAGACGCTGCCCCTGTGCAGCCCCGTGTTCCCGTGCTTTAGCGAGCGTGTCTCCATATGGATCTGGGCAGCTCAGAAGCTCTGGGGTTGGGCACCTCCACGTCACCCCGCGCCTTCCGTGGCCGCGTGCACGTAAGCGTCTGGCTGCGGAGAGCCGCGGTGCGTGCCGTGCCCAGCCAGCCATGGGGCCTGCGCCAGACGGCTGCCGCTGGCCACTCTGCCCAGCCCGCCTGCGCCGGGACGCGTCTCCATTGGTCTTTATTTAATGGCTTGGGGGGGAGGAGGGTAAATATTTGTTAGCAGCGGTTTTGCAAATCACCACTTTGCGGAGAGGAAATAAGAGCCATCCATTTGTGCTGGCGCTATTAAAGATTTTCTATAAAGTGCCTACATTTCCAGTACAGCTGAATGGATTTCACTGCAGAAAACTGCTAGGACAGAGCGGCACAGTGGAGGAAAATATCATATACAATGATTCACAAACACATAAAAATACCCTTCCTAGCTTGTCTATTCTTCCACCGCACAACAAACACCTTGTGACTCATTCTCGAATGTATGGCTGCATTTGAAAATGAAAGTTGGATTTGAACATTATTCATTAAGACCTGGGATTAGTTCACTTCTTCATTTAGCTCCTAAAAGCTAACGTGCCAAGTCAGGCTAAAACACATTTTAAGGCTGTCTTGGTCACAAGACAGCTCTAACAGCCACAGTATTTTTCTACATCAATGTTTCTGTATTCAGCTTCAAAAAAAAAAAAAGAGCTTAATTCCTTGCTCCTTGCATTGAATTAATCAGATATCTGAAGGTAGGCGGAGGAAAAAAATCAACGTTTTTCTTGGCAGGCACATTGAACTTGAAGGGCTGTAGCTCTTCCTGCAGACAACAAGAGCACAGCGTTTAGAAGGTAAAGAAAGGGGATGGAGGGCATCGGTGGAGTGACAGCCGCTTGAACGCCCTGCCGCTGGCAGCAGCAAAAATCAGGATATTACTATAGAGCCTGCAGGATGATTTACAATCACACGTCGGTGCAGCATTCCTTTTACAAACACGTTCCCTCCCACCTTGGAAGAGCTGTTAATGAAAAGTTGCATCAGCTATTCCGACGCCTCTCACAGGGAGACGCTGCCGAACGCTGCCGGCCGCCGCAGTCGGAGCTGAGGGTGGGAGCAGCACCGAGGCTACGGCCGCCGCCCGGGACAGCGACAGCCGCTCGCCCATCGCCGCCGCACACCACAGGGCCCCGTGTGTGACGACAGGCGCGTGAGCACCTTCTCCTGGGAGCGCTGGAGAGGAGTGTGGCACAGGGAGCAGCTGGAAGGACACGAGTCACACAGCACAAACGGCCCAAAGCGGCTGCAGCGTAGTTCACAGCTCCAACATCGGGATTTCTGGCACTGCGGCTACGTGTGAGGCTGCAGCATCCTCTCCTTCCTCTGGCAATGGGGAAAACCCGCACAGCTGTGCTTACTGCTGCTCCTAGGTATATTTAGTCTCATTTAGTGACAGTATGGGGCAGTTTGATACAAACATATGGATGATGTGACCACATTTTGATGATTACTCAGCTAACTGGTTGTTGTACCCACCCTTGGCGATGCTTAATTTGGCGCGGGGGACTGGGCACGGCTGTGCTCGGCGTGCGGGTGGGGTTTCCATTAACAGTGCTCTGCCCGCAGGAGATGCCCTCTGAGGTGAGATTTCTCCCAGGCTGTCAGCAGGAGAAATCCCACGTGAGTGAGGCACCTAATCGAAAGCAAGCAAGCAGGCAGCATTGCAATGCTCAGGGTGTCGACCGCTCGCTGCCAGCCGGCTGAACCAGCTCTAGGCCAAGGCAGCAGTTCCCCTGCATAATTTCACAGGACCAATACCTTTGTGAGAAGCACAAGCTGCTTGTGGGCAAAGAATCAAAATTCATAGAATAAATTATACGCGCTGAATTATTTGCCCAGCTTTGTTGATTATCTGCAGTTAAAAAGTTGGAGAGAGCTGAGCTCCTCCACACGTAAACACCAGACGGATACTTGTAGTCAGGAGGTGCTTGGGTTTGGCAGAGAGCAGAGGAGACGTTCCATCCTCGGGGGGGAGTGGGCTGCCTATGACCCCTCTCCCCACTGGCAGCCCCTGGGGCTTGGGACGGCGGCGGCACCCTCATGCAGAGGAACACGAAGCTGTAGCGAAGAGCGTGGTAGGGTTTGCTACAGCATTACTCGGCTAGCTGCGGTTTGATGGTGATGCTGCTGCGCATCAGAGGGATTTACTGTTTGCTAACTGAATGAAACGAGGTTTATGATATTATCTGTACGTTATAGAGCATTTAATGGCATAAATACAGTTCAGCGTAAGCATCAGAGCAAGTACTCGGGTTGCTGTGCGCTGCTTTTCCAGCCCTAATCCTGGAAATGGCACCAGTCCTGCAATGGAGGTTGCAGGAGAGGTGCAGAGACCCACGGGAGCGAGGCAGGGATTGCAGAGACAATGACTTTTGATTTATTTGATTCTTATTCAGCTACGATGGCAAGGACAATCAGACAAAGCGTGGGGACAGCACTGGTTTGTAGTTCAAATTTGCTGATACATAAATGCCGTGAAGATGACCCTGAACATCCAGGTGATGCTCCAAGCTCCGTGTAAGACACCTGAGGTGGTTTTAGTCCCAGCAGGAGCATGTCGTGGGTTTACAGACCAAGGCGTGGGTCCCTTGTGCGCAGAGCCGAAGGGTCCTGCTCCTCGTGCGCCCGGCCAAACTCCGCCTCTCTCGGTGAAGAGGAGGAAGCACGCGGCAGGTCAGTGTATTGAAGGTCTTGGATTGAACCCGATGATGAATCGCAACTTGATGACTTCCTCTACATCAATGGAGCTGAACTGGCTTGGGGAAACTGTTTGATTTAAGAAGAATAGGCCTAATTTTGGAAGTGCTTCACACCCATCAATCTCGGTGAAATTCATTTATCTGAGGCACAGCTGATACGTCTCCCATTTACATAGTATTAAGTGCCTCACAATCCTTGATATATTGGAGCTCACAGCAGGGGAAAAGGATAGCATTGCTATGCCCATTTTGCAGGCGGAGAAGAGAATTTGCAGCGTAATCAAATGAGTCACTGGAGTCAAACCAGTGCTCTGCCCTGAGCCCCGAAATGGCACCCACCTCTCAGAGATGCGCGGAGCCCCTGCTCACGCTGTGGCTCCCAGGCCCCGGGCGAGTGTGGAAGGAGCAGCCGCCGGTGTGTTCAGGCGTGACGTACGCGGGGGGGACGGACAGAAGGAGCCTTCAAAGCCTTTCCCATCTCCCATCTAACGCAGTTTTAGGAAGCGTTTGCAATAGTGTCTCGAAGGCAGGGTTGGAAAGCAGACTGGGAATCACAGCGGTATCTGATGGAAGAGATATTTAGAGGGAAGAGACATATGGCATCTTAAATAAAAAGAACCGACTCAGTGGTTAATCTCCACTTGAAAAACATCCAGGACAGACTCGTCCATCTCGCACTGCGCTCCCCGCCATGCAGCCTGCTGTCCAGAGACGCAAACGCCGCAGTTAACGCTGCGGCTCTTCCCTGCCACGCGCCGGCCGGCATTCGTCCCGGGTGGGAGTGGGATGACGGGTGACCAGCGCCGGCCGTGGAGAGCTGCTGCTGCTGTGCTGACTGATGTTCCCCCGATGCTGCTCGCTCTACACGCCAGCGCATGCTCCGACTTGAGACTAACGATGCTGCCGCGCACCAGCGGCAGGGTGGGGGTTTGTCTCCATGTTCCCCCAGCTGAAGTTGAGGCTGTTGATGAATGCCCGGCTGCAGGTCTGGTGTGAAAAGAAAAAGCTCGTTCCTCACCTCTTGCCAGGTCATGCCTGGGCACCTCTGAAAGCTCCAGCCCCAGGCAGCAGAGCGAGGCGGAGAGGCTGGGGGGTCGTGGGGGCGAGGGGACTGGGACCCTCGGCAGCAGCCTTCAGCCGTCAGCCTCCTGCACGGTCCTTGGTGGCCTGAGCACAGAAGGAGGCAGGAAAAACAAGTGCCTCTTTCCTGCAACTCTCCGTGGACACTTAAGACAATGATGAAATACTCAGGCAATCACACAATGTTTATTTAATACCAAAACTATCCCAGCCGCTTTATAAACAAGCATGAGTAATGGGAGAGCAGGGGGCAGAAGTTTCTCTTCCTCTCGGATCTTCTGAGTGTGCACTTCTGCCATGATTTATCCTTGTTGCAACCTTATCGACTCACTGGGGATGTAAATCAAGCAACCCAACATTTTACCCGGAATTCCAGTTATTTATACATAGATTGAAAGGATATAATTACAGTTGCTAAATACGGCCCGGCAGAGAGGAGAGACACAGGTGTCCATCTTCTCAGAGGTTAGGGATGGAAAAGTCCACGCTGGCTCCCTGCCCGTCTCTGCGCATTAGAGCCTCGCGGGCGCTTCTGCTGCTCTGCTGATGTGGGGGGCGGGGGAGCAGAAGCCCTGAGCTGACACGCGGAGCGGGGATATATTTAGAGTTTGGCAATTAGTCCGTCAGTCTTTTGGAAAGGACCTGACAGCGACTTTCCCTTTTTTCCATCTCGTATGTCCAACCTGTTCTGGGAAGAGGTCTGGACAGGAGAAATCGATGAATCCTACGTGTGATTCTCTTCATCTCTCCTCCGGGAGCGGCATTTCTCGGAAGGGGACGTCAGGCCATGCACTTGCTGTTGCCGGGTGTTTGTTAGCAGGCACGGGTTTTGTGGACAGCATCCCTACATGCCGCATCCCTGCCCCACACCCTTCCCAGCGCCCAGGGCCAGGCTGGGGACCTGGGGGCAGAATGGCCCTGCCTGCTGGCTGCCTGTGCCAAACAGTGGGGCACTAATGGCTTTTAACGGCTCTAGGGGTGTCCTGGAAGGCTGCTCCTGCAACAGCCGTTCCTTTGCAGAGCTGGCCGGCCCTCGAGCTCTCCGTGCAGAGCCCACGTGGCAACGGGCAGAGGGGCTTGGCCACCGCAGGGTCCTGGGTGTGGCATGACAGGGGACAGCATGGCTGGTGAGGGCTCTCCCACCTGGGGCTGGTGGGAGCCCACGGACGTGGTTGTGTCTTCGGGTACAGGCAGGATCCATCCCAGCTCCCCTCATCCGAATGTAGCGTCCCATCTTGATTTTCCTGCAGATTTCTTTTGTGGTTAGAAGCGGGGAGCGGACACGGGTGAGAGAGGTGTTTTACTTCCCAGAGGAAGACCTGAGGTATCAGGGAAGCAAATCCACATGACATCACCTTCATTAGCTGCTTTGCTCCAGCCATTGGGGAAAGCTCCTGACAAGTGCTTTAGCGTCCCGTCGAAAGTGTGATGTGGTGGGAGACGTCCCTGGCCACTGGTGCCCGGCTGCCAAGCAAACTTTCCTTGCTGCTCTTCTGGGTGCTAAATTAGTCCCTCTCTGCAGAACAGCAATCTGTTGTTAATTAAAGGATACCCAAGGAGGTGACAACACCAGCCTGGGTGAAAAATAAAACATGCGAATGCTTTTCCCTCGTTGTTTGTTTCATCCTGTTGGCTCATCCCCATCTTGTCTCCCCCCAAATCAGAGCTCCCCTGGCCGGGGCTCACTGTGGGGAGGCAGCAGAAAGCCAGCGTGCGGGCAGCCCGCGCTGCTCCCGTCCACGGACCGGCGGGACGGCACATTAAAATAAAACAGTTACATGCTCGAAGGGATTTCAGCTATGGCTGGGCTGGTGGGAAAGAGATTAACGGCGCTGCTTTCCCCCTGGCACCAGCTTGACTGGCAGCTTGGGTAAAGAAGAGCCCACTCTAAGTGCTCCCAGGGGTCCCGGGAGGAACTCATTACGTCTAGACTGGCAGTAGCCGGCAGTTCTGCTTTGTGAGCTGTGAAACTAATGTTTATCCACCACTCGGTCAGATCCAGTGCCATTTAAGGAGTCCGGGGTATTGAGCAGGAGGAAAGAGAAGAACACTACCCAGCATGCTGCTGAGCAGACTTCGGTGAGGGGGACGGGAGAGGGACCCCATCCTGACCAGCCGGCGCAAGGAGCGGTGGAGGGGTCTGCAGGGTCTCCATCCTGCCCGCGCTTCAGCTCTGACAACGCTCCTGCCAAACTGGCCTCCAGCTCGAGGCAGCTGCTGCCCCTTCCATCCGTAAGTTGCCATGTTCTTTAACAGCATCTCCCTGCTCCCTTGTCATCTCGGCTTTTCCCACCGCTCCCAGTCATCTCTCCTTCCCTCTGGCAGCTGCAGAGCCCGCAGCAGCCCCACACGCCTGTTAAAGACCAGGGAGCATCACAGCAGCACCCACGGCACCCAGCACCCCGTGGGTGGGCGAGCAGCAGCGGTTGACAGGCTGAAGCCACATCCCTGCGGGACACCCATTGCACAGCTGCCCCAGCAGACACAGCGCAGGGGTCTCCGCCCATTTCCCCATTTCAGAGGCCCGGAGCAACAGACATCTAAAATTCATAAATGTCAAAGAGGAAGGGAAGCGAGGACAACAAAACACAGATACCCAAACACCTCCTTTAAGGCTGCAAAAGCAGTCTGATGAACGCAGCCTGAACGCCTCCCAGACCCGAGCCTGGCCAAGTGCTGAAGGGCAGCCTGGCGAGCGGGGACCTGCAGTTTGGCGGGGGGGGCAGGCACTGTGCACCCACAGACCCATCCTCGCCCCTTGCCCACATGTGCCACGACACTCCTCACCCCAGCAGCAGCACGCAGGGCTGGGAAGGGCGTCTCTGGCTGAGCCCACTGTCGCTGTCCCGAGGGTCTCGCAGGGCTGCTCCTCCGAAAGGACTTCGTGGCCAGACCCCGCCGGCCGTCAGCGTGACCGAGGAACGCTGCCGGTGCCTTTCCTTGGCAGGCTGGGGCTGGGAGCAGCCTTCAGGAATTGCTCCCAGCAGCCTGCCTGGGCAGCTGGGGAGGGAGCCTGAGAGCTGCTGGGATGGGAAGCGGCGGCGGGAGAGCCAAGCCGTGTGCCTGAAGAGATGATTTGAACTTCTTTCCAAATGTTTTAAAGAAGGGAATAAAACATGGGCCCTCCTGCCAGCTTCTTCCGTGGTCATCCTCTGCTGGCAAACAGGGATGTGCCTGGTGCTGCCGGCGTGGGAGCCATAGGGAGAGGACTGCTGCGGCCCACATGTCCTGCCGAAGGACAGGGGCTGCCTGGAGCTTCCCCACCGACACATGTTCCCGCTGGAAGCCATCGTCAGCACGGCCGCTGTGCATGGGAAGATGGAAGTGAAAAGCCCCTGACGTTCCTGAGTTGAAAATGTCTTTTCTTTCTGTTCCACAGGAAACCTCACTGTTTACTTCTCCATTCCACTTCAAGGGGAACAAAAACGGGTCCTGAAATATCTGGGTTTCCTATGGAAAGGAGATGTTGAGTTTTCAACAAGGAATCACGTGGCAGAAATAGCTGAAACCCGAAAAGAAATGCAGGGCTGTCAGACTCTTCAGTATCGGTTTTAATTATTACTCTGCTGGGATTTTCTCAGAGATTATATTTCCACACTGATAACTGTTATCACTTTATTTTATAGCCTCGGCTATTTGCAAGCTGAGAACGAGCAGGACCGGTGCTGAGAAGAGTTTCCGGGACACGTTCAAAAGCAGGAAGCGCTGGCTTTCATCTGCCCCGTGTACAAGGAGCAGGACGTCGTCCCCAGCGCTCAAAGCCCGGTCCTGGCTCCCCGCGACCTTACAGCCGTCCCTGCAAAGGCTGGGGGTGAGGCCGGGCCGAAGCCGGCTGGGTGACGGGCACGTCGTGCTGGAACACGGCGCTGGGCCTGGAGCTGCCGCGCCGGCCACCTCGCCGCGCTCACCGGCTCCGGCCGCGGGAAGTTCCACACTGGTAGAGCCAGGGAAATGGGATGCCGGGGACGGCTCGCTGCGAAGCACAGCCCACGTCTCTCTAGTCCCATAATTTTTGTTGGGAAGTTTTATCTTTTTAATTTGTTACATATCATGCATCGTCTGATTAATTATTGCTTCTCTGCAGGGAGGACTAGAGTTTATAGAGCAATATAGCATTAGTGTTAGCTTTATACACCCTCAAAGCCCAGAGGAAGCTCAGCAGAGTACTTATGCGATGTTCTGTCGATAATAATGACTCAGCATTTGGCCGGTTCGTGGGCATCCCAGCAGCGCTTTATTAAAGCGTACACAGTATATGCATCGAACATAAATACAGCCAGGAGATGGGGAGCATGCCGTGCCGCATACATATCAGCTGGGGCAGCCTCTCCAGGATTGCTGGGGCTGGAGTGGCTCACAGGCAGAGCCCTGCTCTGCCTCGGCCTCTCTCTGCCTGCTCCGCCGGGCCCCAGCAATGCAGGAATTTAATTGCCACGGTGGCCTGGGATGCATTGAGCTGCTCGGCATGTCCTTCAGCTCCGCGAACACAGAAATAGCCACAATAAAATTCCCTTTACAGCCACATCTCTCCGTCGGCTGAGCAAGAGCCATCTCCCTGAAGAAGCCTTCCCATCCAGCAAGCGATATTAAGGAGGTTGTATAACTGATTGGGGAAGGTGCTGCGGCAGGACTAACAGCAATGAAATGCAGTTGAACATTTCCAGCACTGAGTAAACCATATGTCTTCATAATTTGATTGTGCCCCAGTCCCCCAGGTACCTCCCAGCTCTATTGAACACCGATGGAGTTATTTAGAATCATAAATAATATTATCAAAGAGGGTCTGCTGGGTAAACAGAGTCGGTGTATAAATTGTCGGCGCGCGATATTGATTGTTCTGAGCTGACTAATGAATTATTCTGTTTAAGGGCCCGTGGAAATAACGCTCAGCGTTTTCAAGGCTAGGGCCCTTTGAAGAAGTCCCCCCCGGCGCTGCTGGGCTTTGTGGTCCTGGTCACCGCAGGCAGCAAGCGCGGGCTCCCAGCAATTGCCCCAGCACCAGCCCGTGTGGCCAGCGGAGCCCTCGGCGGCACACGGCCGGGGCAAGCGGGCAGGGACCTGTGACCGATGGGAGCTTGTTGTCGGTGACTCGCCAAACATTGCCCTCACCTTCGGTCCCACCAGCCTCATCTTTTCCTCCTCCTTTCTCATCTTCCTTCTTCCCTCTTTCTTTCTTTACACAGCGCCTTGCGGAGGAGGGCTCCGATGCGACGTCCGGGGCTGCAGCAGGAGCCCGGCCGCTGCCCCGTCCCACCGTGACAACCACCCGAGGCTTCCCACCGCCTTCGCCGACTCAACGCTCTTCCTGCAGGTGCTGAACCTGGGCACTTCTCCCACCTGTTGGTATTTCTTGGCTTTTTGGGCTTGCATCTCCTTAAATAGGGTCTTTTCCCCGGAGACGTATTAGCTGCCTTAAGCCATGCCCTGGAACGAGAAGAAATGAGCCATCCTTTTCAACAGAACTTGCTTTTTTTCTCCTCACCTGCATAATAGGTTCTGTTAAATGTATAGTTTTTCAATCCCTTTGATGTAAGGGACTCAAAACACTTCCCCGCTAATCTCACGCAGTGGTGCCTGAAATGCTGAAGGCGCTGACTGGGGATATGGCACGAAACCAGACAAAAATTATTGGTGTCTGGGGGGCCGGGGCAGCATTATGAGACAGCTCATTTTAAAAGAAATTATGCCATTAAAACATTTTTGTTCTTTTTCCCTGCTTTTTGGGCTAGAGGCTCACCAGAGAAGATGCAAAGCTGGAGCATCCCAGCCATTCTGGGTACAGAGGAGCGCACCGGGTGTCTGCGGGCAGGAGGAAGAGGAGGGCAGCTCTGCCTGGGAACAAGCCCCCGCCCGGGGCGCACGCACTTGCCCACCCACTGCAGCGAGTCCCTGCGCGGGGCTGGTGGCACAGACCTCCCTCGCTCGGAGCTTCCCACTTCAGAGCCCAGAGTTTGCACACTCCAAACTTTGCTTCCATCCTACGTTTGGCACAGAATTGTCACGAGGTATTCGAAGTTGAAAGCAAAGAGAAATCGTGCTGTAATTCTGCCTGCTGCCAATCCAACGATCTGGGGCTTTTGCTGGAGGAAGAGGAGTGACAAAACGTGTGATGTAGGGCCCCGCATCTGGGAGGCGCAGTCAAGCTTTTCAAAGGGGCTTTGCATCGAGCAGAGTTTGCTCTTATTTAAAAGCTAAATTGCCAGAATAGCATTTTTCTGCCACCGGCCCTGCCCAAGCTGGTGTGGTGCTTTAGGCACAGCAGCTGGTTTAACCCTTTCTTTGGGATGAGCGGTGGCTGGGGCCTTCCCTTCCGAAGCGGGATGGAAGCTGCGGCATCAGCCTCTCACCGGAGCCCTTTCCCGGGACCGTGGCTGCGGCCGCTGTTCCAAAGGCAGAATTTGGCTTCCCGTAATTAATACCGATTTTGCCATAATACCTTGTATTTTAGTGCATTATCTTTCCTCCTTTCCACCCATTGAGCTGTGATTGCTACTCCACTTTAGAGAGGAAGCCCTATTATTTTCCCTCACAAATAGAGCTGGGTCAATTTTCATAGCCCCTTTGCCAGCCCATTAAGCATTACTGAATTCACCATTTCTCACCGATATGACAGTGTTTCTTTCTCTGCTCCCTTTTCCTTCCTTCCTAAAGCTCAGGAGGACACTTGCTCATAACCGTGGGTTTAGCACCCAAGAGACCCAAGAATTTGCTTGAAGTTAAGCAAAAATTTAAACATTGCCGCATCTTTACTGATAGGCAGGATTAGCCAGGGCCCTGCTTAGCCTCCCCCCAGAAGTAAAGCGACCTTGCTCTCTGGATATGATTTATTTACCTAATGAGGGTCTTAGGGGCTCCGTGAGGATGCCCCACTGTTCGCTGGGATGAGAGAGCATGGTTCTCTCCCACGAGGGGCTTTGCCCTGTGGAAACGCTCCTGGCTTCGGAGCAGGATGGAGAGGGGTGCAGGGACCGCGGGAGCACGGCCTCACGTCAGCCGGCCTGCTCCGGGTGTGCAAGGACGCGAAGGAGTTAAACCAGCCACCCCAGGACTGTCATGTCCAGCGTGATTCGGGCCATTTAATTAGTGTCCCATGCTCGGTGTGTTCGATAGTGTTTTCCCCCGGGGAGAAGCACACCGGCTCACATATATTGCCTGTTATCTTTCAAGTACTCAGAGCAGAATGCTTTTTCAGTAACCTCATCAAAGGATAAGCCAGGATTCAGATAAGCTTTTCAAGGAGGAAGTCAGGGTTATAATTTTCAGAGACTTCTGAATGTCACCTCCAATTTTCGGCTCTGCCGTTGGAGCGGCCGTTGTTGGAAGCCACCCAGCCTCAGATATTGAAATGGGTGACCTGTGGACTCAGGCCTCCTCAGTTCCTGGTCATCGTCAGTCTGGCAGATCCTGGAGTTGAAAGTGCTTGAGATTTCTGACTTTATAATAACGCGGTTTCTCAGAAGTGCAAATTACAGAGGAATTGGTGCTAAACTCCCCATTAACTATAGAGCCCGAGAAATCCTCAGTGTCCCAAATTACCTGTCACTTTCTCTGTAACACAGCATAATTCTGTCGCTTAAAAAAAAAAAAAAAAAAAGCCGTAATTTGACATTTCAGTGAAATTCCTAATTGGCTGCGCAGCTCGCTTCATGAGCATGCCGTTCCCCCCCTCTCAACTGCAGGCCAGCGGGTGTTCAGCATGCCACTGCCACTGGTTTCTCCCCTGGGCATTGCGATGCTCCCCCGAGCCCTGTGTGGGACCTGCCGGCAATGCTCCCCCCTTCTTTGGTCTCTTTAGGGTGCTGGGGACCCATCGGCAGCGCTTGGCTTCCAGAGAGCGTGGGGATAAGGCTGTTCTCAAGGGTGTCCAAGAACAGACGAGCTTGAGGCTAAACCCGCTGGAGGGAGAGGGTGGCAGGAAAACTCCAGTCAAGGCTGATTTCAGGGTTAAACCAGCTGCTGTGCCTATAATATACCCATGTCTCGCGGGAGAAATTAGCTTATTAGAAAGGATTTGAATACGGGAATGTGGGCGGTTTTCCAGAGTAGAGATGGAGGACAGATACAGTCGATGGCACCGACAGGCCCACAAGGAATTAGACTCTGAACTGGTGTTTTGAGGGGAACTTTTTGGTATGAATTAGGAAAGGCTTTGGGCTGTGTTTCTGGACCACGTTTTTACCTTTCATTCATGAACACAAGATCTTCACCAAAATTACCCAGACCAATTAAAAAGGACTTTTACATAAGCACGGAGGGGGAAAAACCCTAGAAAAAGCAACAACCAAAATGTTTTCTTCCAACGAACGCCTTCTGTGAGGGACAGCGAGCACATCACCAGAGCTGGCGTTAGAGCTGCAGTTTCTGCCTTGAGTTTTGGGTTCTGCCGCGCGCCTTTGGCCAGGCTGGTGCAACGCCCGGCCGGCCCTGAGCTGGGGGCTGGTGGTCCCGCACCGTGGGGGACCACACCCCCCCACCCCCCCAGCTTTGCCTCCTCCACAGCCGCAGTCCTCTCTCCCCCTTTGTTTTTCCGATGCAATTCCCGTAACTGCAAAGCGGCTGGTTTGGACTTATCCCAGCAGGGGAAGAAAATTGGGTCCCCGGAGTCCATTTGCAAATGCACTCTCACTTCAGTTTTCCTCCCCCTAAATGGCAGCACCGTTACACTGCTTTGTCTGAGAGATTTCCAGCCCCGTGTAAGTGTATAAATCCAGCTCGTCTACACTTAAAAACTCCTGCTGCAGTTAGCGTCAGTGCTCCCAGGCCTAATTGCTCTCTCCGACCTTAACTTGCCGTCGATTTGCTATTCCCTGTCCCCTTGCCCTGCTCACTGAAGGGGTTTCCCTGCTTGGGCCAGGTGGGCTCAGTTAGCCCCATTGGTGGGGCCACTGGCCCACCTGCTCCCACTCTGCTATAAATGCCGGGGGCTGAGCAGCAGCTCCCTTGGCTCGACTGGGCTGGGCTCGGCTCGCTGCGGTGCTGCTGCTCTTGGGGACGACCAGGGTGAGTTGCTCGTGATCCTGCGTGTCTCGCTGCGTTGGCTGGTGAGGGGTATCTAGGCCGGGGCCCCTCGGCGAGGGGTTGTAACCCTGATTGCAAACCTTTGGCAGAAAAAGATTAACTGCTGGTGTCTGGCCGTGGCGGCGGGCTCTTACCCTCAGTGCTGTCTTGTCAGAGCTCTGTGTGCTGGCGTTGGAGTGGCTCTTTACTGTAAGGTGCTGTTCAGCTTTTAGCCCCTGGGGAAGTGTTTCTGGCTGTAAAAAGCTGTAAGCTAAAATCTTGGCAAAAACCTGAACGTGGCTGAGGCGATCCCAGTGAGACGGGATGAGCGCGCATCCGACCAGCGCTGGGGCTCGGCGCAGCGGTGGGGGCGAGGCCAGGGAAGCGCTGGGCGAGCCTGGCAGCGGGCAGTGCCCCTTCGCGTCCTCCCACCCTGGCCCCAGTGCCCGCAGAAGGGCTCGGGCTGAAGGTGCCTCCCTCCCCCGGGACAGGGGTAGGAGGCTCAGCAGCTCCAGGATGGGAACTCAGCAACGGCTGGGTGCCTTTTCTTCCCCTCTGTTTTTTTTTTTCTTCCCTCCTGGCTGAATCAATAATTAAGCATATTCTAAGTAGTGCAGTTTTGCTTGAAATTTTCCATTTGCCTTGTGCATTAGTTCGAAATGAAATATTTAGAGGACAGAATATAGTAATAAAGCCAAGACACATTTTCTGCTAGTATATTTTATTTATTTTGTTTAATAATGAGGTTCTGTGTCTGTCTCTACCCCCCTCTGTATCAGTGGCTTTTTCCTCTTCCCCTTTCCTTTGGAGGCAGAAGATAATATCCCCCTTTTAAAAAAATAATAAAGTCTGGCTTGTCTAACAAATCAGGTCCTATGCTCTGATGTTGTAAGTGTTCAGAGGAGTTTCCCAGCAGGCCTAGGGAGAGGAGTAACCCAGCATCTCCACACTGATGGTCCTGCTAACCAATGATTTGTCTGCAAGGGCAAAGCAAAAGGGATTCCTTTATTTAAAATTATTTGCTCTCTGGTGCAAAACCCTTAATAATTCCCTGGGAAGAGAATGGATCCTTTCCCACGCAGGAGCACAACCCGCCTGCCCTGTCTCCTCCTCTGTGTCTCTACATTTCCACTGGTGAAATATATGCGGACTCATCTGGGGCCTTTTTCTTACCTCTGTCTGCCCTGTCGAGAGCTTTGCAAGAATTTATTCCCCGGGGAATCTGCTGACTACATTACCAATGCTGATGGGGAAACAGGGAGAAGGGGCTGAATGCTGAGGAACTGGCTGGGGAAGGCTGGAGGGCCCGAGGCAGCTCCCAGCCCTTCACATGCCGCCGCGTTTTCTGGGCTGGTCCCAGTTCCCTCAACTGGTGTAAGCAGGAAATGGCTGCGCTGTCCTAAGAAACTCTTTGCGGCTTCAACCTTTTTTCCCCCTATTCTGCTTTGGGGATGTAAAAGCAACTGTAAATCCCTCAAATAGAAATTACTCCAAAGAAATTCATATCATGTACAGTGAAGCGCTTCATCCCAACAGCTTCAAAATATTTCACTGAGATTTTGATCTTTTCTTCAAAACCTGTTTACAGTTGAAAAAAAATAAAAAAAAGTGTGTATGTATTTGAAATTGTGTATGTATTTGAAATGGAGTATTTCTCACCAGCAGACTAGGTGTGTAGAAACTCTTCTTGTCTGAAAAGCCAATGAAGCTTTCCAGCAAAGGAGAGCAGCCCAGAGCTTCCCTGGCTCTGGGCGGGACTGGGGGAGGCAACCGGCCGCGCTGGCGCTCGGGGCGGGTTTGCTCGTGTACGCGTTCCGCTGGGTCTGGGCTGTGCCCTGGTCCTCGTTTAACCGAGGCTTCGTCAGGGCCCCGCTGCCAGAAGGGACCCTGGTCCCACCCAGGCTTACGCCGGCATCACGAGGCCTTGGCTGGTACTGCCAGTCCCCAAAGGGTCTCGGTCACTGCTTCTGCTCTCCAAAGGTGTGATTAAATAAATTGAAAAAATAAATAGCAAAGCAAAAAAACCCTCCCAGCCTTCTGTTTCAGGTGTGAAGGCGCTTAAGATAACTAATTATTTGCACAGCTTGCCTCTCTAAGCTCTTCTGCACTTCAGATAAACATTTTGTATACATTTGAACTTGGAAATTAGGAAGAAAGCCGAGCTGTGTTGATCTGTTCGGGATCTCACCATGTTTGAGAAGTCAATCCATTCATCTTCAGCAAATTAGGGGTGCCAAAAACTGATATTTTTCTAATATTTGCTCAGGCTAGCGTCTCGTGCTGTGTACTCCCGGGAGGAAAGGCTTTCACAGGAATTTAATCACCGGCTCTTACGACTTCCTCGACTCGCAGCTGTGGAGCATGTGAAATAGAGTGGGTGTTAGAAGAAATTCATGGGCCTGATTCTGGCGTTACCCCTGCAGGGATGCTGCTCCGTGCGAGGGGCCGTGCCGTGGACCTGTGTCTGTCTGTCTGTCCTTCCCCAGCCACCGTGTGTCTCTCTCTGGCCCCTGGTAGCTTTACCTCCACCGGTCCAAATTTCAACCCTATTTCGGGCAGCTCAGGGAGAGTTTGTATTTCCCTCCCTGTACTGGTGCTGCCAAAGCCGTCCTGCAGACAGAGCCGCCGCCTTTAACTCTCTGGACAAGTTTTGGGCCCAGGCTGAGTTAAACAAGAGGGAGGCGGGGGGAGCAGGGCTCTTGTTAATGGGTCTCTCTGGCAGGCAAGGAGGAACCTTTCCTAGTCAGCTCGGTGTAGTTAATTCTTGATAATAGTCCTCCCATTGTTAATATTGTTGCTAAACTCCTGCATTCTCACCAAGCGAGAGCTAATTATAATAATTAACAGAGAACTCATGAACTTGTCAAACTGGTAATTATAAACCACAGGGACTTTTATCATTAAGAGATGCCATTCAGGAGTGGGGAGAGGGGGTGCGAAGCCTCTCCTGATTAGATCTGTGCCCATCATGAGTCTCACCTCCACCCAGGCACCTTCTCTACCGGACCTGGACCGTGCTGCTCCGGCTGCCACCAAGCCCCTCTGTCGTGGCCCGGCTGAGCTGGGAGTTGGCACCGCAGTCTCCAAATAAACAAGCGCCAAAGGCAGACGCTTGCCTGCAAACCCGCAGGCAGCCCCGGGACAGGCAGGCAGGGCTGCTGCCAGCACGTAGGCTGCGGGTGCAGGCTGGGCTTTGGCTCCGGGGCAGGCGAGGACACTCAGCTTGACCTTGTCTCCCCTCGGCTTTCCCTCCCTCCTCTGGCCATCTTCCACCGCGGAGGATCCCACGATCCAGGGCGCTCCTGTGTGCTTCCCGCTCCCATCTGGCCCTGGCAGGGAGGTGGGCGCTGACCCGTGCGTGGAAAAGCTGCTTTTCATGTCAATCATCCCTTCCCCATCCCCAGCCGATGGGATAACCCGGCACCTTGCTGTTCATTTGGTGCCGGCATCTTTTGCAGAAGAGGCTGCAGCTCAGGTCCCCTGGGAAAGAGCTGCCTGTGCCCGCAAGGAGAGTACATCGCCCCAGAGCCTGGTCCTGCCAGTCCTTGTGGGCTCCAGACACAGGGGAATGGGCAAGTGCTCTCCACGGGGCTGGGCCCCAGGTGGGCACTGCAGAGGGAGGGAGGGAGAGGGGCACCGTCGCGTTCACCCGCTGCGAGGGCTGCGCAAGCTGGCTGTGAGTAAAGGGCAGAGCCAAACGAGTAGGGCACATCTCCCCACTTGTAGCTATGGAAGCATCTGGTCTTTTCTGTTCCATGTGCCTCAAAGCACTCACCCCCACCTCCCCGCTGTGTCCTGAGGGTCTTCGATGTGTTATTCAGAGACAGGAGCCCCTTCCTTGGAGGAGCTGTTTATGTAGTTGCTAGAATAAACCATATATTTCACTCTGTGTGCGACATAAATGTGCACATGGAGCTACAATGTATGTGCACAATCCCTGATGAAACAAGGCATAACAATGTACTGTTTTGACATTATTAAAATCACAAAGCTTGAAATGTTTAGGCTAGGCAGAGTCCTGGAGGCCTGACTTGCTCTAGGAGGGGGCTCCAGCAAAGCCTGTGGTTTGGGCAGGGACAAGCACAGGAGCCAGTCTCGGGTTCAGCTGCGGCTCTGCCCTGCAGCCTTCTGACAGGCGGCCTCTTCACCCCCAGCAGTCGGGGTGGCAGGAGAGAGCAGGACAGGAGGCACCCCTCATCCCCCAACGTATGATACTGCCTGCTTTCAGACCGAACAAGGTCAGTGAGGAAACAGGCATTTCTCGTGATGGTTTAGATTGTGGCCAGGCAGGTTTGGGCTGACTCCCCTTGAAGAGAAATGCTCACGAGTCCTTGCGGCGACTGCTGTGGCAGGATCTCCTGCTGTGTCCTCGCCCGTCACTCGCTCAGTGGAAACCAATGAGAACTTCTGAGGAAGGTTTTGTTCCCCTGGAAGCTGCCCACACTGCATTTGCTAGGACAGCGTCCCCTCCCTGAGCCGGCCCCGGGGCCGTGGTGCGCCTTGCCAGGGAAGCTCTGCGCTGGTCCTCAGCATCGCTCCCCCCTCGCTCCTCTTTGCACATCGCCCGGGCAGTTTTGCTCAGATATTCTCCAAGTTTCCTCTCAAGCCTATTGTGAGCTTTCTCTCCTGGACAGCAAACAACAAATGGTCCTTTTCACCCAGGAGATAAGATTGTTCATCTTCCAAAGTCACCGGCACTTGTGACGCCGGGTCTGGAGCAGTTTGAATAATGAGCCTTCGGGAGAACTCGTGTTTCTCTTCGTGTCCTTTTCTTAACAAAGACCTGAGGCTCCCAAGGCAGCGGCAGCTCTGCCAGGCACCGAACGCGACAGGGGCTGCTTCTGAAGGGCACAAGTTACAGAGAAGATTTTCTTTTCTTCCCTTTTTTTTTCTTCTCCACTTTTCCAATTGTATTTTTGTCAGGCGCTGTCGCTGAACAATCGGTCCTTTATAGAAAAATTCCCACCAGGAGCGACACGAACGCTGCTGCGCAGATCCCCCTCCTCCCTTACAACCACTATCTCTGTGCCTCGCATACACATTTCAAGCTAAAAAGCGAACCAGAAGTTCTCTGTGTCCTTAAAACCTCGCTTTTGTGGCTCTTGTGTGTTGTGTTCCCCGCTCTCCTCTTTTGCATCCCCCAGCTGCGTGGCCCCACATCCCGCTCCGGCGCAGTCCTGTTCCTGCTGCCTCAGGCTGCCGGGCGCCCGCCCTCCTGTGTCCCCTCATAGCATCCTGCTCCCTCGCCTGCCCCGCTGCAGCGGTACCCAGGCCCTGGCAAGGCAGAGAGGGAAAGGTTTCCAGCAGAGACGTGCCTCAGTAAGGAGAAAACCCTCCGTAGCCAGGGCAGAGCGCGTGGCAGCCAGCAGGGTGGCTGTTATCAGCTGCTTCAGCGTCCTCCCAGCCCTGTCGAGAGCCAAGTGACACCCTGTGAACTCGGGAGCTACTGAGCACGGTGGGGAAAGGGCTTGGGTGCTCGCTGGAGACCACCCATTCCAGGGCTCTGGGGGAGCACCTGCCTGGCCTTAAGCTGGGGCAAGGCCCTATCTTGGCCAGACACAGGGAGTGTCGTCTCCCACCTCCTCCTCTGTCTCCACCAGCTCTGTCTTGTCCCTCTGGTCCTTTCCCTGAGTGGTCTCATCTCTCACCCCCTTCCCGTCCTGCTGCTGGCTTTGTCCTCTCCTCTTCCCCAACTAAAAGGAGCATAGCAAGAGAGATCAAACCATTCTCACAGTGTCTGCATTAACCTTTGGAGGGGGAAAAAGCATCACAGGCAAATGGAGAGGAGGAGGCCCCTGTGCTGGGCCTTGTCCTCCCTGTGGCTGGCTGCTGGGGCTGTGGCTACCCCGAGGAGGGGCACGGCTGCAAACGGCCTTTTGGACAGCTGGCTAAATGTGCCTGTCTCAAAACCCGGCTGGAAGAACTCCTACCAGAGCTACATGTCCTTCGGCATCAGCGACTTCTGAACTGGAACCTGCTGTTGCCCTGAAAATGAAGACACATGAAAATACGCAAAGCAAAAATAAAGGAAGGCTTTCCCTCAGCGGCGAAGCAGCCAACATGAAATTCATTCTCCCCACTTCCTGGTGCGGCCACAGAAAAGGCAGAAACGCTTCGTTTTCCAGCTGCTGAACTTCTGAATGTGGATGTGAATGCTCAAGCTGGGTTTTTGTTCCTCATGTGCCTTCCAGAACCTGTCAGCCACTAAGTTCCCCAATTCCTTGTGCAAGGCAGCCCGGGCTGCCGTGGGCTCCCCCCGCACGACTGACAGGACCAGGAGAGGGATGTGGGCGATGGCCGCGGGTGACACGCTGTGCCCAGCACCATCACACCCAGCGCTGGAGTTGGGGGACAAACAGGAGGGAAAAAACAACTCAGTTGCTGAAATCATCGGGTTGTCCTGGGTGCCCCGAAACGTGCTGCTGGAGGAGGTGCCTTTCTGGGGCTGGGCCAGGTGAGGGGCTCGCTGGGCTGCCCTTGGTGCAACACATGTTGGCCAGGCCGGATCAGCGGGTCCCTTTCGGAGCCCGGGGCAAGGAGGGGAGCGAGGGGCCTGCACTGCCCTTGCCAGCCTGGTGCACGGAGGCATTGGAACGGCACATTGGAGCATTTAAAATACATTAAAGGATCCCTCCCTTTGAAGTGGGAAAATATCTCTATTTAATCAGAGAGAAACAACTTTTCAAAAGATTTTTTTTTTCCTCCTCTTTACCTTCAGCTGGCTGGCTTCTCCTGTGGATAGTACCATGAATAAAACATGCATATCCCAATTAAATCTTGATTTAATTTCTCTTCTTTGCAAAGCTGATGAACTCGAGTGCTTTCATAAAGACATGAACATTAGCATTCTTTTGTGATGCACAAGCCAGTCGGAGGAACAAGGGACTAAAATAATCACCCGCCTCTCTCTTGGCCTTGCCAAGCTCTGCACCGGCTTCGAGAATAAACCCTCGGCTGCGATCAGCTCCGGAGCAGCGCCCGTGTCCGGCTGAGCCACCCGGCGTGCAGCCATCCCCCTGCTTTTTTTAATGAAAACAGCAACAACTCACCCAAACCACCTGTAAAAGCCGCGAGTGGGGGTCCTGTACAACCCGTCTCCGTCCCGTCCCCGAGCACTCGGTGCTGGCACGTGGGTGTCCCGTGGAGCCAGTTCTTCAGGGAAGGGCTCAACGCGGAGGTGGTCGTAACAGCAAAACAGAAGCAACCCAATTGCAAGGGTACGCCCTGCTGCTCCAGTACAGCTGGCCAATACCTTCCAATTTATATTTTAATGGAAGAAAAGGGTCAGATGGAGCAAAAAAGGTTTATTGTGAATTTTCTCGCATATGCAACCTCTAAACTAATAATGCCATTTACACTAATGCAGTTCTGCCCATCGTTTCAGGCTCTTGGCACTAATCGATGCTCTCTAATGTTAGCGGATTGAATATAATACTTGAAATTACCTGTCTTTGTGCTACAGCACATTCATGTTTTTCCCTGCTGTCGTGGGGGCCCCATCATGAAAATACCAGCCTTGTTTATTTTTCTGTGCTGGAAGCATTTCCATTGTATCCAATGACCTTATATTGTAGCCAAATATGAAATGTTTCTTGCAGAAGAAAATTGGTAAATGGTTCCATAAAGTTTAATTTCTGCACAAAAAACCATCCACAAAAATCCCTCTCAAAAGAGGTCTGTTCTTTCATTAAGAAATGAAACCCTAAAAACCAGGACACTTCGAACTTTCTTTGCTGGAGACCTTTTTCTTTTTTTTTTAAAAAAAAAAGGTCTATAAGCCCTCTCAGAACAAATTTCCACCAGAAAATTGTTTTTGCCCTTCCATTTTTAATAGGGATTTTTAGAATTCATTTCCTGCGTAGCTCTATACGGAGCTGCTGAAATGTCACCATGGTGATTGTCCTCGTGACATTTCCATTCAGGACTTACAGCAGGAAAACAAATATATCGGCCTGGCTGGGGCGAGGGCCGGCCGGGAGTGCAGCGGGAGCCAGGGAAGGGGGCGGGAGGGTGCTGGACCCGTCACACCCACGGAGTCTCACAGGCTGGGCTCCCCGGCTGCCCGGGCCTCAGTTTCCCCACGTGCCGGGCAGGGGCTCAGCTGCTGGGCTTGGGGGCCCCGGGGCAGGGAGCCCCCTTGTGCAGCGTGTGGTTCGGGCATCTTCCCCCGCGCCTCCCTCCCTCTCGCGGGTGCTCGCGCCGAGCTGATTTACCTGCCCTGCTGATCTACGAGCGTTCCAGGCACATAATTTATTTTGTAAAAATAGTGATTTATTGGCACCCAAAAAAAGTTTTGCTCCGAGTTGCTTCTGATTTACGGGAGTGCTGTTGTGTATATGCAGCCTTGTAAATACTCGATTTATTGGCTGCACCAGCCTCCGCGTGTGCTGGCCTTGGCGGCACGAGCACGTGTTTCCCCACGCAGCCAGAGGCCCTCGGCTGCACCATCACTTGTTGGGGGGCAAGCAGTTTCTTTTGCCTCCTGCCTGCTCGTCTGTGCTGTGGAGGACAGCAGCCTGTCCCTCCTCTTCCTCACCGAGAGCTGCAGCAGTGCAGGCTGCGCCGTCCCCCTGTTCAGTGGCGGCAGGGAGGGGCGGGTGTCTGCGAGCACCCTGGCTCCCACTGCCGGAAAGTGAAGAGGTGCAGGAACCATCCCCCCCCGCCCCATTAATTGCCAAGCAAAGGTGTTGTGTGGGGGGGAGAAAGCAGGGACTAAAGTGCTTTTACCTGCTCAGCTGGATAATTAAAAGCTGCCTGAAGCACCGCTAACCTTTTTTCATCACAGCATCGTTCATTATAAAGCCAGAAAGAATTAGCTATGCTGCATTATCAGATAGAGAAAAATATTAATAGCAGAAATGCGAAAGAGAAAGGAGGAATTTTGGGTAAGTTAATTAAACTACACATCCTCAATGACTTATTAAGTAGCTGGACAGGCTTCCTTGGGCTTAGCTGGCCCCCGAGAGTGCGAGATACTGTCTTTGAGGAAGAAACTTGCCAGCTTGAGCAACTTTTCCATCCCAGGAGCAGCACGTGTGTGGTCTCCCCAGCTCTCATGGCGGGGTGAGAACTTCTGAGAGATTGACTCTGAGATTTTGATCCCGACGTGTTACCTTTAACGTGAGGCAAGCGCGGGTGGCCGGAGCCACAGCACCTCTCCGCTGGGTGAGGCTCTGGCTCTTGAGGGCTCTGCTTGTAACACACCTCAGCGGTAACAGCACTTGACAATTCCATCCCATAAACCACCGCCGCCAGACTCCGCAGCTCCTCCTCGCGCTCTGCAACCGCACGATTTCATATCCAGCGCTGCTGAACACAAACAGGGATGTTTCTCCCAGTGACAGCTGAGCTCTCAAACCCTGATAAATCAAGTCGCATAGGTATCGGCTCTCAAAGTAACCTTTGGATACGTGTGTGAGCAGTGGTAAAGCACTCGGCAGCCTGCGTGGGGTTAATTAAGAGAGGCACCCTTGTGCTAAGTTACAGGGCAAAGCTCAATTAAGTTGGGAACTGAAATGGATAATTCCATTAAAATGGATTTATTCACTGTGCTGCTGCTGATATGCGTCACGCTGAGGAATATTTTCAATGAAAGTTTGTATTTTACCAACTTTGCTTCCTCGTCCTTATTGTCCCCGAAGGGCTGCGGAAAGCAGAGGAGCCACGAGCAGGCGTGGCAGAGCCGTCCCCAGCGGGTCCCAGCCTGGCTGGGGCTGGAAGCCAGAGCTGGTGCTGGGTCCAGCCGGCACGAGGCAGGGAGCGGGGCTGCTTGATCTGGGACGTGCAATCACTCCAGGCCCCCAGTAACGCGGGGGGATGTGAAACGCCGACCCTTGGGCTGGAAGGAGACAAAGCTCCGTACACCAGGTGCCATAATTGGGATGTGACACTGCTCTCGCTCTGCCTTTGAAAAGCGTTGTTGCCTTGACCTGAGGCTCCCACCCTGTGGCCTGGAGCTCCGGCTGTGGACTGCTGGGGAGATTTTCCTTGTCCCTCTGGTGCCGTGGTTAGAGCCATACGAGTGCCAGAGCCTCTTCCCGGTTCCCCCCCGCCCACCGCGGTGACGCACCGGCTTGGCGTAGGAGAGTGACCCAGCGCTGACCATGCCACTCGCCCTGCTGCCGAGCACGTCCAAACAGTGGTAATTAATAAGCAATCACAGAGATAAGCAAATGCAGACTGACAGCAGCTCCGGCTCACTTCTAACCTGGGCCTTTGCTAACATTAGTTCTACAACTAGACCTGCTGTCTGTTGACATGTTGTTTCTCCTCATTAATAAATAACTGCCCGAAACAATTATACTGTGAGAAACCAGCCTTATTATTTTTACCTACTCCTTTATTTGTTTGTTTGGCCTGTGAAAGGCACAGGAGAAACAGCCTGGGATGCTGCTGTGTGTGAGAGCACAGCTGTCCCTGCACCAGCCCTGTCCACCCAGGCACAGCTTCAAGAAATCTCCAGAAATCTTGGTTTAAACCCGAGTGGGGAAGGCATTGCCCCAGCCTGCTGCTGACGCCAGCCCGGAGCAGATGCCTGGGAACAGAGCCGCGGGCTGCCGCGGGCACGGGCTTCGCACGTGCGTGTGAGCTCTGGCCGGAGCGATGTGACGGCTCAGCTGCCCCAGGCCCAGGGGCAGGAAAAGGGTCACCTTGACCTTCTCGCGTCTGCCGGCATCCAGCACCCTGAGCTCAGCTCCTGCGGCGCTGCTGGGCCGGCCAGCACATCCATTCATCCGAGAAGCATCAGGCAGCAAAGGAGGAAATAAAAAACAAGCCTTGAACATTTAAGAAATGGAATTGTTTCATTCTTTCCAAAGGTCAGTTGCTTTAAAGTCAGTTCAGGCCACTGGGGCACCTTTCTCTTTCATTTCTTCTGTTTAATTCTCGCCAGTTCATTAAAGCCTGACCTTCGGTGCTCTTGGCAACTGCTTACGATGGCCAGCGAGAGACGAGCCCTTCTGCTTTCGAGGCTGTAAAACTGTCAGGGATATTTTAGGTTCTTTTCTTAATATTTCTGATACCAACTCGTCAGTCGCTATCGGAAACCTTAGCATGAGGCAGAGAGTAGAAAAAGCAGAAGATAATACGAAAGAATAGAAGAATGAAGCCACCGAATGCCATTTCTTGTGAGCTGAGGAAAGGTCAGGTGAGATTCTGGACAGTTATCTCCTTGCTGCTGCTGATAAAGCACAGGAGAGCTCATAGCCACCGGCGGCTGCCTTCAGACAAAGAGATATTTAATTAAAGCCTGCAAAAAGAAAAGGAAGGATAAGTGCTTTAGAGATAAATTCCTATAACCTAGCCAGGCTTGAAGATACGTGAAAGTTGATGTTTAATCTTCCTGTAACCGCTCGCCGGGGTGTCTGGCCATCAGCCATGTGCTGAGTGCCTGGGTATGACCAGGAGATGGCCCAGGATGGGGCTGGGAGGTTTGGGGGGGCTCCGGAAGAAACCCGGCGTCTCCCGGGCACTGCGTGCGTGCGCTGTTCGTACCATGGGTGAAAGCGGAGCCGTCGGGAGCCGGAGCTGCAGCGGGACTCCAGGCGGGTGCGGGCAGCTCCTGGCTGTGCGAGCACAGGGGAGCTCTGCTCTTGCAGGGCCGTTGGTGTCACCTCGGTGTCAGAGGCCGCGGGAGCGACAGGGAAGGGCGGCGAGGAGGGGACGCAGCCAGAAGCAGCTGTGGGAGGTGACTACCCCGGTGCCTGGGGGGCGGTGGGGGCACCTCAGCTCTGGGGTCCGGAGCAAAAGTTTAAGCTGCAGAGAGCAGAAAAGGTTCTTTTCTGTGTGGTTTTGGGGCTGCGTTAGCCTGTGCTGCTTAGCTGGTGAGGGCTCGCCCATGAGCAGGCTGGGCTGGCCAAGAGCCATCACGTTTTATTTGTTTGTCTAATTAAAACAGAGGTAGATCTGGCTCTTCCCTGCCCAACTGTCCGGTGCCGTTGTGTGGAAGGTGTTGATTGTACCACCGCAGCTCGCACGGGAGATTTGCGGAGAAGCAGGTCCCGTAAGAGTTGCAGTTTAATAAAAACACTAGCATGATTTATGATCTGCCGTGTTAAGGGAGCAGCCACTCTCTCCAGGTAAAAAACACCCTCGGAATCAGCTCTCTTAATTTGCATAGGTAATGGTCATATCATTAACAGCTCATTAGGAACAGAGCGTATGGCAAAACAAAAATTCAGAAACGCTGTGCTGGGGAGGAACACGGTCCCTGCCTGGCAAGAAAACACAAGTGTGCTCCAAGCCGTGAGTTAAAAAAGCGAGAGCTGTGTCAGGGCGACAGGAAAATGTAAAGGGAAGAACCACGGGTCATTTAGATCTTATGAAATGTAACGTATGAGGAGCGATTTGCGGAATGAAGGTTAAAATTGGCCTGTTGTGGCCATCGCCTCCCTAAACTGCTTGTGACGGGGGGCTTGTGCACTGCCTTCAAGGTGAAACGGATGGGGAGGAGATAATTGAATTGTAGCAGAGAGCGGAGGGAGCGGGATGAGGCCGGTGCACAGATGCTGCCAGGCAATCCCCGGCTCCTGCCTTCCCCATGCTGGGGATGCCGTGCGGGGGCCGCCCTGCCAGCCCCCGAGCCCTGGCAGGGACCGGCAGCGGGCTGCCTGCCAGCCACAGCGCGGGGCTGCCTGCGGGGCTGGGGACAGCAGGGACCAGCTGGACTGTGACCTCGCCAGGCACCGCTGGTCCCCCGCTTCTCCAAGTGCCCCGTGAATTACCCGGATGATTTAAAGAATGGGAGAAAATAATGAGCTGAACATGAGGCAGCCCTGGTGAGCTGGGGCTTTTGTCAGGAGAGAAAGCCCTGGAGTCCTCAGGTGAAGGGAAAAAAAATAAAACAGGTAGGAAAAAAATTGGATAAAATATAATTTATAAAAAAATAGAGCTGACTTCAGTTAATAACCCCTGAATTATGGACTGCTCTTCCCCTTACGGTCTCATCCCCCGGCTCTCGCATGGGGGGGTCCGTGCGGAGCTCGGCCAGGGCAGGACAGTGGCCGCTCTCGGGAGCCCGGAGTCCTTCCAGCCCCAAGTGACCGGCGCTGTGGGGGGGGTTGGCGTTTTCCAGAAGTGGTCCAGCGTCATGGCAAATAACATGACATCACTACATCGAAGCTGTATTAAACGTTCTCCAGAGAGGCACCTGGCACACGGGGTGAGCTGTGGCCGGGGGCAGGAGGGTTGTTTGAGCAGGGACGTTTGCTTTCCCTTTTGTCAGCTCCACGTGCTACAGCAGCAGAGCTTTCCCAACGGCCGAGGGTGTTGAGGGGAAGGGAACTGCACGCAGTTGGATTACAAAAAAGGAAAAAAAACCCCACACTCTCTTTTAAATGACCGATCTGTATGAAATGACAACTTCTGTATGAAGTTATTTAGTTATCTCGCAGGTAAAGCGTGGGCTGAGTTCCCCAGCCCGGCGTGCCGGGGAGTGCGGGGCTCCGGGGCGCTGCCTGCCACGGGGACTTGGTGCTCCCCTACACGAGGGACTCTTCAGCCGCTGGCGGAGCTCGTCGTATGCATCAGGAAATAGGTCCCTCTGCCCACAGAGGCAAAGAAAAATCTCTGTTTGGAAAGAAAACTTTGCTTAAAAAAGCTTAGGGTATTTTTTCCAAAACCCGCTAACCACATATTTTGGTTTAAAAAAAAAAATACATGCACACAGTGCTGATAATGTGCGGGTAGCTGTTTTTGTGGGGAATTTCCCTCTATTTCATGGAGGCTGGGAAACAGGCATCTTGCGTTTAACGTGTTGGGTCGTGACAGCCTTAGGATAGATGCTGACTCGTGAGACAGCAGCGAAAGCTTCCAGCCTGTCATTTGAGGAGAAATAGCAAGTTTGAGAACCTCTGGTTTTGGATGTCTGAGCAGGAATGCTTCCGAGGTGGGAATTTGCCAGAAGGATTGACCAGCTCCTTTACCTCCTGCCAGGCTGGGTGAGGCTCCCACAGCACGCAGGTTTCTCTAGGGCATCATGTCCAAACAGAAAAGCAAAGCTCTGCTGATTTTCACTATTAAGATTTAGTGGGAGTTCTTTTCCTTGGCCATGCTGTCCACTGCCTTTATGAAGAGCAATTACAAAGCGTTGGGTATCCTGGAAAGCAACAGGCTGGAGATGAAATGGCTCAGAGGAGCACAGGCGGGCGGTAATGAACAGCGGGTTCATTAGGGGAAGACACGGGGTGCCATCCTTCTTCGGAAACCCTTCGCCTCCTGTGCGCACCCCCTCGCTGCAACCCCCAGGGAATTCATTTCCTTCAAAAGGGACAGAATGCCCTGAAATAAGGACAGAGCGCAGCAGCACATGCAAATGGCAGAGCTGCTGTTCTGACGTGGTGGTAACGACTGAGGCTGAGGCCGTTCCTCCAAGGGTCACACCAAAAGCAGCTGTGAGGATTTCCTCGCTGGCCTCCCAGAGTGCGTTATTAAGGTAATACTTTACCATGAGCTCGAGTAGCTGTGGGGCTGCTTGCCTAATGCTTTGCATGAAGATTTCTCCCATTTATAAGCAATAAGTCCTTCCCTTGGCCTACCCACAGGCAGAGATGGGGAAATAATCAGCAAAGTCGGAGGCAACATTTTTGTTATGTCTCTTACAAATGAAAAAACAAATTAGAGTTTGAGAAATAAAAGATCTTGGGAGCCCCATAATTCTTAAAGCTTGTATTTAGAAATAACCCTGTCAGGGTGCCGCCGCTGTCATTGCACCTTTGCTCCAGCCTCTGTGCAACTCAATATTTATACATGAGAAAGTAAATGTTCGGAAGATAAAAAATAAATCAGGTTAAAGTCCCGCTGCGGGAGCTGGGATTTAGTAGAGGAGGAGGAGAGCTCTGGAGCCTTGCTGCTGGGGGAAGTGTTGGTGCTGTAGTCCTGTGCCGAGAAAGGTCTGTTTGGTGTTTGTTTTACTAGAGCTGAAACCAACGGGCCGTATTCCTTCCTGCTGGTCACTTGGGCTAGAGAAAAATAATTGGCAGGTCTTGGCTGCCCCCTTCTCCCTGCGCGGTCTGAGCCACGCTGCTCGAAGAGCCCTGGGGGCCCGGTGCTGGCGCTGGGGGTACCCCGGGAGCTCGCACCCGCATCGCGAAGCACTCGGGGATCCTCTTACGTCCCCGGACTGCGGGCAGCCCTGCCTGTTCCACGGCAGCGGGTGCACTTGCCTGCAACCAGCAGCCGCTTGCAGAAGCCGCCAGTTTGGTTCGCCCCATTCCACGCTCATAAATTAATCTCCCAGGATTAGACTCCGTGTGCCGTTAACGCTCCTGGGGCGCTTTATTTACACAGTAATAGTCATAGGAATAATAAGAAGAGAAAAGCAGGACAAGTTCTGACAACTTTCAATAGCGGTCTGAAATAGAGGCAGGAATCGGCTCCTCGCTGTCCTGAGATGATAATTCCATCCACTCGGCGCAGGGGGTCGGTCTCTCTCCTTTCCAGGTACCATTTTAAGACACCATTTTCTTTCTGGAAAACACCATCACCCAAGAGAATGTCTGGCTGCATAACCCGTATCGACGCTTTGATTTATTTCTGTTCATTGTCACCGCTGCTCTTCTCTTCTTTAATTGTTGTGTTATTTTAGGACCAAAGTGCAGTTGGGGGATTTATTATTTATTGCTGTGTTGCCTATCAGGCAACTCTCTCAAGCTGTTAAGTGTAAACCCAATTCTTTGTTGAGGAGATATGTTGCAAACATAATATAAAGCTGATACGCTGTCAAAATTGAATTGCTCCCCAGCCCTCACCCCATCGAGTTGGAGACACTCCCTCGCTCTGCCCTTCTCAGGGATGGGTGAGGAGCATCCGCTGCTTCCACAGCGCACCCCGGAAAGCCCCTGGGCATTGATGCTCCTGCCCCGGTTTCAGGGTCTTGCATGTGGGGGGTCTTGGAATTCTCCAGCCTCCCCCCTCCTCTCCTTCTGGCATGGTTTTGCTCGCTCATGGGGACCGAGGAGCATCATCTCCTGGAAACCCACTTCACCAGCCAGCAAAGCACCAGCAGCCACCACCGCTGCTTGGAGGAGTTTGGGAGAGCTGGCAGCGGCGAAGAGGCGCCCGGCCAATGCTTTTGTTTCTGCTTTCCGCTTTCCTGCACGTGTGTTTCTTCCCAGGGCGGGAATGTTTGAACTCCTCCGAAGGCGGAGGAATAATACCAGGCAGGAAAGCCGTACTCCGTTGGCTGGGCTGCGAAAAAACAGGACTATTAATGCTAAGCTCCAGCCCGTGGAACACAGAAAATGGTATTAAAGGATTTGCTTTTCATGACCATAATTCAGAGTTAATGTACATTTGATGTTTAATGTATGAACCACAGGTGATTTCAAACCAGCACGGCCTTTTCTAAATAGTGTTTTAATCTTAGGGGTTTTTTTCAGTTTTTTAAGGTTCAGCTACTCAGCCTGTCAGACAAGAGGAGAAAAAAACCACTGCAAAGCTAGGTATGAGAATCCAATGTGGGCAGAGGCTTTTGTTCCGTCTTTTATTGAGGTTTTACCTCTAATCTCTGCCTTTTTGATGCAATTTAAGATTAAGGAAATGAAAGGCAAGGCTGCCTGCAAACGGTTATACAAACAGGACTGCCGAGGGGCGCTTAAAGGCGGTTTTGTAAGAGGCTTTGGGCGGCTTTCCCCCCACGGGAGAGGCTGGAGGCTCGGCAGCAGCAGGCCCAAGGTCCCTGGGGAGCGGGGACTGGGCACCTCCCGCTCGCCATCAAACCTCCCACCCGCAGCGGCCCTGGCCTCATCCAGCGGGAAGCAATTCCTGGGCAGGGCGGGCGTCAGGGTGCTGGGTGACGGGGACCTGCTCTGGCCCGGAGAGGTGCTGCTCGTGAGCCGGGGCCAAGTCCCCCGCTGGCTCCGGGGGGATTATCTGTGCTCTTCAGCATGATAAAATCTGACACCTGGGGGTGGCGAGGAACCGGGGAGGCTCTCCGAACACAGGCACCGCCAGCTCATGCTCCAGCGGGGTCCTGGCAGCTTGGCCAACGTGTGCTGGAATAAACCCACCTCTCTCATCTGCGCCGGCTCCAGTGGAAATTGGTACTCGGTGCCCTTTCAGGGACAGCCCCAGCCCCATCGCCACGTGCTGTCGGGCAGTAACGGTATTTGTATTCACAGAGGGTGGCTCCCCTGAAAGGCTCGGCAAACGGGGGAAAAACAAGTTCCTGCCAGGAAAAACATCTCGAATAATCAAGCCCCTTCACATGGCCCTGGTGATAAATTGGCACTACTTATCCTGACGAGCTGAAAGGTCATGAGTAGACCTTCCGAAATAATTATTAAATAACTTTGCCATTTGTTCAGCATCAGTTGCAACCTCATTACTGGGACCAGGAGATGATATCTCCGCATCCTGGGCACGGATCCAAAGAGGTCATTAGTAACAATTGTCCCAAATTTTGCAAGGGGAGGGAAGATTTATCTTCAATTAACACACGTAACTTTCCAGGCTTTTGTCTTTCTGGTAAACAATCTGCGAGGACTTGGGAAATCTATCTTCTCTCTTTCTATCATCTATATATTTCAGTAGCCTTGAAGGGGGCGAAGGGCAGAGTCAGAAAGAAATGTTCTGTCATTGCAAAGCTTTAAGCTCAGCAAAGAATCAAGAGCCATAAATTAAAACCTCTTTAGTCCACAGGACTTCTTGCCTTGCCTACCGCACGCTGCATTGACCGTAGCTGCTCCTTCATACCCGGATTGAGCCCTGGGCTCCCCAGGCAACATCCTTTAGGCAGAGACTGAACGCCAGCCCAGTGATGCATCTTGGAACCGAATTTGCCCTTTTTGCAGCCGTTCCCCCCGGCAGATTTCTCCCCTGCTTTACCAGGCTCGCACGCCGCGACGCAAGGGCGGGCAGAAGGCCTTTGCAAACTGCGCCAAAGCACCGTTTTGAAGAGGCAGCAAATGATAAAGGCACAAAGCCGGTGAGTTCAGGCTGCAGTTGAAGAGGCTTTAGGTCTGAAGGAATGTGCAGCAATAACCTGGCGTGTGTGCTCTCTGCCTGACTTTCAGCCCAATTCCCTTGACTTTGGGCCTTTCTGTGGCTCTTCAGCCACCTGGAAGTCTGTGACGTCCCCCCGCCTTGGAGCCCTGGCAGGGAGGCTGCCCCAGCGCCGCCAGCCCAGTGCAGTATCACCGGTAATGGGATCAGCCGGCGAGAGCCATTAGTCGAACAGTTTGCCCTTCGCTTTTATTGTGCTGAAAATTTAATTGGCAGCTGATTCAAAGAAGAGAAATCCTTTCTCTTTACTTTAATCTGGCAGCTGCTTTTGTCCTCCTGGGATTCCAGCATCGGCCACTGATTCCTCGAGGACAATCAAAACGGTCTTAGAAGAATTTCCAATACCTTACATGCCTGATTCACTTTATTAGAAAGTGTGTGTGACACTGCAGCTAACAGAGGCAGCGCTCCCGTCCTGGGACTCGGCTCCCGGCAGAGCGCAGAGCAGTTCAATAGCTCGCCCTTATCGTTATCCGGGTGGGTTGGAAGCGATTGATAACGCGCTCGGGGTTTGAGCTCGGCTCGTGCCGTTGCAGCTCTGCTCGCCCGCTGCCTGGTGCTCTTCGTGCACAGACCCTGTGTCCGTACTTGGGCCGAGACGTGCGAGGGGGAGCCAGGCCGGGGCAGCACTGGGGGGGCTGGATGCCCCCGTTGCAGTCCTGGCGCTCAAGGTGGCAGAGGAAGGAGAAACCATTGAGCCTTGTGCTCTCAGGAGTCAGGTCTGACCTGGCTGAAGTAACCCAGAGCATCTATTGTTTAGTGCCCACGCAATGCCCTGTGCAAAATACAGTGATGCCCTGACTCTACTTCTGATACCGAACTGTTGTCAGGTCGCTGTGACTCTTCTCAGCAATAATAGAACAACCAAGACAGGGTCTGGAACTGTCAGTTTAGCACCAGGTTTTTAACCCGTTCCTGGCTTGTTCCCTGGTGTCCTGAGCCGCCGTCTCTGCCCCCACTGCGTGCTGGCTGCGTCCAAGCCAATATTGCAGAAGGTGGGGTTGGGCAATCGTCCTGCGAGGTCACCTCGCCCATCCACGCTCCAGGGCTCCGGCGCCCCCCCTGAATTGCTCCCAACAGCCGCTGGTCCCGCCTGTCCTGGCCAAGCCTCCCCGTGTTCCTGGGAGTTGAGCAGCCGGGCCGTGAGCGACGCTCCCCGGGCGCTCGCTCCTCTCCACGTCGCGCCTCACCTTGGCACGAGCAACGCGTTTCTGATGTCGAACATGAATGCTCCTCGCTGCAGTTTGTTTATCTTGTCATCCTCATAGTGAACATGAAAACCTGTTTATTCTCTTCCTTTTCAGCACTTTCCTTTCAATGTTTGAAGACTGTTTGCACGTCTCCCCTCCTCTTTCTTCTCTAGAATAAGCAAACCAAAACTTCCTCCACTCTTATTGTGTCCCGGTGTTCTAAGCTCTCTGCCTCTTCTGGTTGCTCTCCCCCAAAGTGTCCCCAGCAGATTCCCATCCTCAGGAGCAGGATGGGCAGGGGCCCAAGCAGCACTGGGAAGCTTTGTCATGTTCCCACAAAAACCCACCCTTTGTTCCTGCTGACTCTCCCATTTTTTGCCTAATTGACAAAAAGCAGGAGCATCCCCTCCCTCCTGCTCCTGTCACCAGCTCACAGTGGCAGGTGATGGTGCTCTCCCTGGGGTGCCGCTCCCCTCGCCGGCTGCGCAGGGGAGAGCAAACCAAACCTCTCCAGCTCGTTGCCCACACAGAGAAAAGCTGATGTTTGACTTTGTGGAGCTTTTTCCCCAGAGCAGTTCAGTGTGCAGGAAAGAGGCGGTGGGGAGCGTGGAGGAAGAGAGGGAGGCTCAGGGAAGCGGCAGGAGAAACACACCACCGGAGCTTTCATTTAAATAAAGAGCAAAGTAACATTGTGCTCCATTGATTACACATTTTTTCTGACTGTTGTGACATTTGCAGGAAGGCTAATTTATTCAAGCATGGAAATCTTTAAAAACTTAATTAAGTTATTTCTGCTATTTCCATGCCTTATTGTTTCGACTTCACATTTAACTTCTATTTCTGGTTAATGTCTTTTTAAAAAAAAAAAAACTAGAAGGAGAAAAATAATTGAAGGAAAAAGGAAAATCCAGTGGAAACCCTGGTTTACACCTTTTGTGAGCGCTGGTTTGGGGGGCCGGTCCCCCAGGAGCTGGTCTCTGGTTCTGGGTGGCCTGTGGGCATGCGTGCGGGTGTGCGGTTGGAGCGCAGAGCTGGCGTTCAGTGGGTGACCTTGGCCTTGCCCCTGTGCCCGTTGCAGGAGGTTTCGGGCTCCTGCCGGGGCAGCAGTGCAGTTGGGAAGTGGACAGAGAGGGTGGATGAGGTGGGGGCATAGGGGTGTGCAGGTGGGCTGAGCACTGGCTCCTGGCTCTCATGAGCATCCCAGACAGCACTGGTTTGGTGGCCCCTTGGCCAGCTGGGGATGGGGGGACTGCCAGTGGGTCGCCTGGCTCGGTTCTGCTGCTCTCCCCACTGGGGATGGGCAGTGAGAAGCAGGGAGCAGCGCTCGCTCCCAGCAAGGCCCCCTCTCCCCTTGCCGCAGACTCACCGTGGACGTGGCTCACAGTGGCCACAGCAATTTAGTTTCCTGCGGAGCAGGAGCAGCTGGGGAAAGGGGGGGAGTGGGAGCTGCCATCTGCTCCTCCTGGCTTGCCCTGAGCAGGACGCGGTCCCCGTCCTGGGTCCGTGCTGTCCTTGCCTGACTGTCTGCCAGCGCCCCTGCCTCCAAACCAGGGCTGGGGTGGGTGCTCCTGGGCCCCGAGCAGGCAAAATAACCGCAGGAAAATCCCCCCAGGCAGCTGTGCCAGCACCGCAGCCGCCTTGGCAAGGGCTCGGCTGCCCCGGGAGCCGTGTTTTGCTGAACAGGATGCTCTGAAGGGCGCAAGATGCTGCCAGCAGAGCTAAATGCTGCGTTAATAAAGTTTCTGTCAGTAAATTCACTAATTAAGGCTCACAGATGGAGCTAGAAGGAATGCTTGCAGTGAAACCCGAGAAGTGTGAAAATTGCCTGCTTCTGGAGGTATGCAGCAAGTCTGGGAAAAAAATGGGGAAAAAAGAAAAACCTTCAGGAGTTTCAAAAAGCATCACCTGCACCTCAGGCAAGCGGGGTGAGAGCGAGGGCTGGGTTTGGTGGCTGTGAGTGTGGTTGGTCGCCCTGAACCGGGGCTTGGCCCAACAGCACAGCCGTGGGTTTATGGCAAAGCTGCCCAGGAGCAGAGGTTTGAAGCGAGTCCAGGTTTCTCCAGTCCCAGGTTAGCACCTGATCACCATCTCCTTGTCCGTGACAGCAGACACATGCAAGGAGGAACCACTACCGCTACCGAAACCCCCAGAGCCATAAAGAGCGGCAGCCGCAAAGACAAAGTGCTATAAACTCTCCTGGTGGCAGCAGCCAAGGCTGGGGGAAGAGTAATCCCCTCGCTGTCCAACATTTGCCGAGCATTAGGCTAATTTCCCTTGGGCTTGCCGACAAGACGTTCTGTGTTGCTGTATTTCTGTGTATTATTTTTAAGTCGTTAGCCTCTACCTCCTATTCTGACTCGAGAACTTTTACAGGATAAATTTATGGCGTGCCTCCTCCGAGCAGCGCAGTAATTCACGGTGGTGCCGAACGCCCGCACTGATGGAGATTGCTCTCAGCTGGCTTCTTCCCCCTCCTGCGCTGGTTGCAGGGGAAACGTTCGTCCCTCGGCACTGAAGGTGGCTGAGGGGTCCGGGCTCCCTCGCCTTGCGCCAGCCGCTTCCCAAACATGGAGGCAGGGAGGTGGGAAAGGGGAAGAGCAGCCGCACGCACGTCACGGTGCCGCAGGGATCGCTGCGTGCTGCCCTGGCTGGGGAGGGCGAAGGGAGCCCCGGTGCCGGGGAGCTGCACTGCGCTCGGCAGGGAGTGCGTCTGCCACAGCATTTCTGCCTTTCCTTGCTCTGTAGCTAAGGCAACATTTGTATTTGTCAGCCTATGGCGATCCTTTGCATATGGAATCATTTGCTTTGGGTGTTTGCCATTAACATTTTCATTTCTGTTTAGTGTCAGGAGTTTTCGATTACTGGCCTTGCAGAGCAGCGAGCTGTTGTTTTCATGCTCTCTTTGTTTTCATTTCCACATACGATCCGAGTAAGCGCCAGGACGGGAGTCCTGCCCCGGGGAACACAGGGCGAAATCCAGTTACTGCACTGTCTTTGGAGTTGGCCGTTCTCAGGCAGTCGCTGCCTTGCAGGGCCTGGCTTTAGCCCAGACCGTGCCGTACTTGAGCGAACAAGCAGGGACAGAAGAAACCGCTCACCCCTGGGGCACCAGCGTCCGGCCCAGCCTGCGCTTCCCTCCTTGGGGCAGGAGCAGCAAGAAGGCTGAGAACAGGGAGAAGCTCGGTGCAGGTGTGTCCCCCCAGCCTGGCAGGAGAGGAGGGCCAGGTCCGTGGGTGCTCCGTGGCAGCCCCCGGTGCAAGGTCCTCTCCTCTCCCTCATCCCAGCCGTGCTTTACCCTTCCTCCGCTGTGGCTTTATGTCTCCGCTTTAGAACTTAACTCCATTAAGTCGAGTAGAGATAAAATTGCTTTAGCCAGTAAAGAAATGAGGGCCAAGTAAATGCACATCCTGACTGAGACAGTAAGCTCCATATTTCTGAAGTGCCGCTTTCCTAAAATATAATTAAGCCGTAATGTTTAGAAGCGAGCAGTTGAAAGAGCAATAAATGGCTGCCAGGTCAGGTAAACACCGGAGCAGCAGCAAAATGTTTAGCAAAGCTGAAAGCCCTTTATTGTGAGCACACGACGTGCTCCGGAACATTATTGCATTACCCGGCTGTCACCAGACAGTGAGCGGTAAATCACCAGGGACGGGGGCTGGTGGCCACCCCCACGCCAGCCCCCGTGGCCACGGGTGGGTGACGGACTGACGGACGGGTTCCCAGCTGGATGAATAGATGCTTAAGCTCAGAAGTTTTAGAAAGGTTATCCTGGTTGTCATGTGAGTCATTAATTCCCCCGTGATCAAGGAGGACTTTCCCTTTCCCGTTTCTTACAGCTGGGGACTAAAATCTCCTTTAGCATTTCCCGTCAGCCCACAGATGTGTCACAGCATCCCTGAGTCCTGGATCATGGCACTGGCCACTGGCTACCAGCTGCAGTGCTGGCTGCTGGCTACTGGCCCTGCTCCAGCCTATGGCTGTGTCACACGCCCCACGGCTGCGCTTGCCGGGTCCAAGCCTGCCAGGGCGAGGGCTGTGATGGCATTGAGGATGACTGTAGCACAAGTGAACAAGCCAGAATCCGTGCTGAGAGTTCCCGAAAGACTTCTGAGGTGCAGTGGAAGGCCATTTTCCCTCTCCAGTTGGGAGGTCGCTCCCAGGGAGCACAGCTCTGAGGCACCCCAGGGATGCTCTGCCTGCGCTGGCTTTCCTGCCCTCGACAGACCCGGCCAGGCTTCCTGGGGCGAGTGGCGCGGGGCGCAGGTCCCCACCCCCAGCCCCAAGCGGCCACGGGACCGAGGGGTCCCTGAGGCAGACCCAGCCCCCACGCAGCCCCGGCCTGAGCCAGGGGCCGGGGCCGAGCCACAGCCTGTCCCTGGTCTGGTTTATTCGCGTGGCTGCGGCTGTTATTTATGAAAAGACAAGTGATTGGGAGTCAGTCTGCACCCAGCAGAATATATTGCACTACACCATTGATTTCAAATGCAGTAAAATTTGACTCCTTTCATATAGGGCTAAATATTTTGTAAGTAATGCAACATCTCTTTTTAAATCAGCATGACAAACATTTTATAGCATGTGTACTACAGGCATGAGGAAATATACTGTCTTTTCTTGTAGCTAAATTTCAGAAGGCAGTGGGCAAACTCCAGCTCAGCAAAGGGAAATGAGGCAAATAAATCCAGCAAGTATTTAATAACCGCACACACATCACCTCGAACACGCGTAGCGCCTCGTACGTACCGCCGCCGGGCAGCACCCAGAGGCACATGCACCCGCCGCCAGGCCCAGCCCAAAGCCACACACACCAAAACCTCACGGCTGGAAATTGTTCATTTCCCACCAAAAATATCAGGGCGCCGCACCCCAGCCCGTGCTCTGCAGAGCATCCCCCGTCTCATCGGCAGGGCGCGAGGTGCAGCCCCCACCCCAGGGCGCAGGGAGGCGGCTGAGGAAGGGAGATCTGCCGGCTCAGAGCAAAGGGGGAAATCCAGGGGAAGGCCTGAAAATTGGCCTGTGACGATCATTAACGCACACGGGTGCAAAGGAGATGTTGTGAGATTGCGAGGCTGTAGAGTTTTGCAACTGTACCAAATGCTGTTAACCTCTGATTTAAAGTCTGGGTTTCCTTTGATTTAAAATGATTTTAAAGGTTCCTGCACTCCAGCAATCTAATTATCCAAAAGATTTCTGTTAGATTTTCTTCTCCCTCTTTGTTTCTATAGAGGGCTTTCTAAGAATGCCACTGGGTTAGAGTCGTTATGGCGTATAATGCAAACAGGGCCATTTATTGCATTTTTATGAGGGTAATGCTGCACCATCTAATAAATTTTACAGGAAGGTTTCGATACAGAAAATGCTGAGGTTCAGCCACAGCAGGGTCAGCCAACGCGAGCTCTAATTTCAGATGAAAGTAGTTAAGGGGGCAAAATATGTATTTTTCACTCTCCTATTTTGGAAAGGGTAGGGAAGGATGGAAGGTAAGGAAAAGCCAACGAATACAGAGACAGACGAGAGAGCAGACAGTGCAAAAGCTGCATCTTAATAGATGTTGAAAACATTGGCTTTTTTCCCCATCAGTTTGCATTTCTTTGTGAGGTCTGAAAGGGCAGGCTTCTGCTTGGCCGTGGGACAGGAATTTTTTGCTGAGAAGCAACATGCGCTTGGTGGGAGAGAGGTGCAAAATGCCCCTGATGCTCATGTAGGAAATCTCCTGAGCCGGAGGCCGTGGCCCGAGCGGGGTCCGGGAGCCCCTGCCACCCTGCCACAACGCGTGCCCGGCCCAGCGAGCCTTGGCGCTCCGAGAGCGCCGGCTCCCACCCTGCTGCCCCACGAAAAGCAGCGGGCCACGGCGTGCGCGGTTTTCGCAGCTGTTTCTCTCTTAATCAGTTCATTACAGCGAGTAGGGGAATCAATGAGAACAGGTTATTGATCAGAAATTCATAACTTAAAATTGTGTTGTTGGTACTAGTTCATTTCTCAATGGCAGCAACAAATCTATACCCGCCCTCCCCTGCCAAGCCTCAGCCAGGCGGTTTGTGTCAGCTCCCTTCCAACGCCGCTGCCGCCACGCGTCCTCGCAGCCGGGGCCACGCAGGGCTGTGGCTGTTCAACGCATGCCCGGGCCCAGCGCCCTGAGGAGGCCCCAAGCTCTGACTGCTTTGGACTAAGGCCACTCGGAGCACGACGACGGTGCCTCAGCTCTCCCCTCCCTCCCTCCGGGCTGCTGGGAGGGCGCGATGCCTGGGCACGGATCGGGCCGGGTCCTGCCCTCTGGCTGGGCGCCACGGCCCCGCGGTGATGAAGGGAAGCCCGCGCACCACTGCTGGGCTCCTGCCCCAGCTCGGGCTCTGCCTGCCGGGGTCCCGGGAAGCAGCTGTGGAGGGCCCCAGCAGCGCTGCAGCACCCATCCAGATGTGCACAACCACTGGAAGCGCGCGGCGCGGGGCCCACCACTGCCCGTCGCTGCTGCTGCTGCGGGGGCGGGTGGGGGTCTGACAGCTAAGCTGATCTTTCATGCTTCTCTTGTTCTCCCCACTCGCCACTGATGGATCAAAATTCCCTGCAAATGACCGGTTTCACGGGCTGTTTCCTCTGCTGTCAATACAAGGAACTGAGAGCTGTCATCACCGTCCCTCCCCAGGAAAGAAAGAATTCAATTATTTATGGCTGCCTCTTAGAAAACTAATTGTATTGCTAATTGGCTTTTTCCTACGAGGAATGTTACATTTTTTCAGGCGAATGGCTTCAGGCAGTTTAAGGGTTTCTAAAGAGTATTTCAGCAAACGTGATTCAGGAATGAACTCACTGAGATGACATTTCCTTTCCAATTTTCTGTTTATATTATCGAAGTGGGGATTGCTGGAAGCCCAGGGCTGTAGCTGCTAACCTGATTCATTCCCTACACAGGGACGGGACTCAACGCAGATGAATTTTACCAAATTGGCTGGTGTTTGTATGTAATGGTAACAATAATATGTTTTATCTATCTCCTGTTGAACTTGAGAAGAGTTTTCCCAGTAAGTTCAACAGAAAGAGGATCAAGCAGCTACTTACAGTTCACTTTGGAGGACCTTGGGGTAATTTTCTTCCACCACTTCAGACTCTCAGAAGGGTTGGGAGTGGCACCGAGGGTCCTTGTGTGTTCCTGACGCGAAGATGGCAGGAGAGAAGTGAAGGGCAGGGGGCTGCTCCCCCCCCAGGGCCCAGGGCCATCTGCCCGGCACAGCCCGATCGGGAGGAGAGGTCAGAGCTGGAAGCGGGACGAGAGGTGAAGAGCTTTGCCAGGAGACAGCTCTTGGGGTGAGCCTGCAGCGAGATGACAGCAGAGGATGTTTTTACCAGAGGCCCCTCCACAGCTTTCCCCAAGTTGAAAGGAAAGTTAAATTCGAGGGCTTTATCCTACCTGTCTTTTTAACCATTTTGCTCGGGCTGCCAGGCAGAGAGCAGAGGAGCGGGATGCCGACAGCCTGGTCAGCGCAGAAAACGCGGCTGTGGAGCTCTCATGGGCAACACGGTGTTTGTTAGCGGTGCGGTCAGCCACGTCTTTAAAAGGGGGATTACAGCAGCCATCATGCGGCGGAGAGCCGGGGTTCTCGGGGCCATGGAGCGGTGTCCTGTGACCAGGCTGCAGCTCCGGCTGCCGGGAGGGCTTCAGCTCGCGCCGCGCTGCACATGCACACGATGGAGCATGGAGACACTTGTCCAAGAAGCGTCAGGCGCCCCGACGCGGCGAGGGTGCAGGGGATACTCCGAGTCACAGGCGTATCAAATCCAGCCTGCACGAAAACATCAGGGTCTAAATGCTTCCTTTTCCAGCAGGCAAGCTCTCCCGTCACATCTTCTGGCTTTTCAGAACCACGATAAATCTTCCCACTTAATATACACCCCGAGGAATGACAACATCAATCATTTATTAACTGGAATTAGTTTACAAGCTTCCTAACCCCTTCCGTGCTTGGAGTGCCTGCTGTCTGCTGGAGAAGAGACACATCCGTGGAGCCTCGGCGCTGCTTGTCCACATGCTCCGTCTGGGGCTCATCCTGCGCCCACCCTCCCTCCCTCCCCCCGACTCTGTGCCGGAGCTTCCCGGGGGCTCTGTGCCGGCCTCACCACCAGGACCAACCACCCCTTTCCCCAGCCTGGAAAGAAAAGGAGGTTTACAATTCTGTTGTCATTTCCACGGTGTTAGGAGTGAAGCGGGAGCTTGTGTCGGGCCAATTCCCTTTCCTGACTCTGTACAGTGAAACGCAGCAACGAGGGAAACATAATACTTCATTACGCTGCAATACAGGCAGCAGTTTACATGCTGCTCCTTTTTTGTTAATGGTGCCGGCGCACCTGAAGGTTGCGCTGAGCTGTAAAAACAAACACACACATCCTCACCACCGAGTCCTCACGCTCCGAGATGCAGCAGACCCCGCAGTCCCCGGTCGTACCTGCTGCTGAGAACAGCAGCTGCTGCGGAGCGGGGGGAGACGAGGAGCAGCCCCTGTTGCTCTCCCAGGGACAGCAAAGCTGCCGAGGCTGCGGTGATGTAGCTGGAGAGGCAACCACACGCCCTTTCCTGGACCCTGCCAGTCCTCTCCCCACTCCTTTCCACGGGCTGCTCCTGTCCTGGCGCTGTCGGTGCCTGCCCGGGCTGTGCCAATGCACAAGGCACCGCTCCGTTCCGGAATGGGAGCGCGCTCAGGGCTTCACCTGCAGCAGCGTGGTCCTGCGTCGCCCAGTAAATCCGTGGAACTTCCACGCATTGCCAAGCCCCTGCCGCTCCAATAGACCTGAAACAGGTAGGGGTGGATGCTGCGGGTGCCTCCGGACCATGAGGCAGAAATCTCAGGAGAACAGCGGTGGAAAGATAAGATGCTGCTGGAAACACAGGGTAGGATTTAGGATTTGTTTAGAGTTCTTTGTTTTGACAGCAAGGAGAAAACAACAGCAGCATTTCTTCTGCTAAGGGTTAGCAATTAGTACAGCAGCAGGGAAAGACAATTTAATGGTGAGTGTGGCAAAGACCTCACTGCACCTGCCCTGGTGCTGCACAGCCCTTCTAAAGGTGGTAATTCGTAAAATCATCTTTGACAACACATCATCACCCTGGTGATTTTCAGTTTTGCTTAACTAAGAGCTGGGCAAGGACCCCCCGCAGCAGTCTGCTGCTTGGTGTGCTGCTCTTCCCGGGCAAGCGAGGGGCCACCTGAGCATGCCACCTGGGGAGAAGTTTGTAAGCGTTCTGGGGGTAGGAAAACGGTTAGAGGGCATCAGATGTAAGATAATGAGCTGGGTGCAATTAGCCTTGATGGATAGGTAAGGAGATAGAGAAGTATAAATGGGAATTAATAGATTAACCAGCCCCATTAGCTGCTACAGCTGAAGCAGTGGCTCCTGGGCCGGGCCTGCAGCCGCAGGTGACCTGTCTCAGCTCTGCTCTGCAGCAGCCAGGCAGAGCCGGCCGGCCCTTCGCATCGCGAGCTGCTGCTGTCTTTGGAAGAACAAATGCTTCTTGTTTGGAAGAACAAATGCTAAAGCCATTACGTCCCTTTCCTTCCCGTTCAGAGTGGAGCCGGGCTGTGCTGCTGTGAGTAGAAATGTCATTTCTGAAATGTAATTTGGCTGGAGCACGCTGCAGGACAGCAGCAGCTGCGGAGGCAAATCCAAATAATGCTCAGCACTATAATTGCATATGTAAAAAAGAAAAAAAAAAAAAAAGGAGCGAAAGAGGTGTCCTCTCCTCTCCTCTCCTCTGCTGGGTATTACAGATGTAGCTGTCAGCCTCTTTTCCTGGCGGAGCGGTTGTAGGTGTTCAGTCCTGGTACTCCGCTGGGTCTTGTAGAGAGACTGGAATATCATTTCCGAGGCGCAGAGGTCAGGCCGGGAGGCTGTACAGGCACCTCGGGGCTCCGACAAGGACTTACCACGCTTAGGGCTTGATCCGGAGCCCCTGTGCGAGCTGGGCGTGGGGCCGGGCAGCGGGGCTGGTGGTGGCACGGGACCCCCCAGCCCCTCGGGAGGCTCCCGCGCGGCCGTGTCAGTGTCTGGGCATCATCCTGCTCACAGGCCAGCAGAGCCCCCCTTGCCCGTTTGGGATCGGCTGCTGGGCAGTGCTGGGACTGGGCTCCCTCTGCTCCCCGGCCCTGTCCCTGCGGGCAGCGCACCAAAGGACGGGCCTGCAGATCCCTCCTCGTACTCGCGGCCCTCCCGAAAGAACCGGCGTCCTCGCCGTGCTCTGCTGGAGCGGCTACATCGCCTGTGACTAATCGGTACTTGCTTCACGCTAAAATTCTCTGTTGAATCCCTTAAGGTGCTTTGCAGAAGAAATATAATATTGTTTTACTGTGTCCTAAATGAGATGGTATACTTTATATAGACATTAATCAATATATGAAAGAGACACCGTTAGGGAAGACGGAGTTCTTCGCTTTCAGATGAACTTTTTGCCGTGTTACCTCCCCGATTGTGAACACTGAAATCAATTTATCAATCTAATTTTTTCTTCACAATTTATGCTTTTATTTTTCAATCTGCTCTAATCAGGCGGCAGAGCTAAAGAGAGCGGTTTCTTCTGCGTGCGCTCAATGTCCTCTTCCCGGCGTGCCACCAATTTGCGCTGCGCTGTTCGTGTTTGTGGCGGGGGATGGAGATGGGATGGAGAACTGATGTTCCCTCGTGCTATGGGATCATTAGAGTTTCTGTGTTATTTTTTCTGTAATGTGGCGTTAACCCACTCTGGTAATTTCATCGAGCTTCCCTAAATTATTCATCTTTTTCAACAGGCTCTGGGAGCCTTCTGCTCCCTCTCCTAAATTACCTTACAGCAAACAGCGACTGCAGCGGCGGCTGCACCGGCCGTGGAGGAAGATCTCCACAGATCCTCTTAGCAGAGGCGGGAGGGACCGTGAGGCTCGGTGAAGTCCCGCGCGCAGGCCGAGAGCCTCCCAAGGCCAGGGCTGCCGTCACGAAGCGTAGAGAGAATGAGTAGTTCCTTCCAAAGGTATTAGCCAGGTAATCCCCGACGGCGCTTTGCCGCTCTACACGGCTCCAGCTCTCAGTTTCTTCGGGTAGTAAATGTTTTCTATTTCTAACAAGCTGTGAATCTGATGAAAGTGTAGAAAACCCACGACCAAGCCGCAGAAGAAACAAACAGTGCAGCACGCAGCATATTGCTCCTATAGGGTATCTTCAAGTTATCCTCGTAATGATCCGGCAGCTGTGAATCTATACAAACCAGCGCTGTTCCAAAGGGCTGTAATTATTAATCTGCTAACGCAGACACAATACACTCAGCCTTCCTCTCATCCTCTCCTAGGAATGGAAAATAATGCTGTAGCGGCAATTACCTTAACGCAATTATCTCAAATGTGAAATTTCATAGCACCGCTGCACATCCTGGTTTTTCGAGAAGGGAGGGGAAAGCGGGGGCTCTCCTGAAGCCCTCGTACCCCGGGCCAAGGCCTCGGGCCTCGTGTCCATCGTCAGCCTGGTCGCTCAAAGCCGCGGTGGAGGCAGCAGCCGGGCGCTGCCCCGGCCCACGGCGCGGTCGCCGGAGGAGCGAGCCCGTGCCTGCACGGCGTGTTGCCGCGGTTGGCCGACGTGCAGGGCTGCCTCAGTAGGTCTGTCTGGTCACCGCTGCCACCTCTTCCAGGCAGCGCTTTGGTTCCGAAGCGATGGCCAATGGCACGGATGTTAGTGGAGCAGTGTCCTGAATAAGGATTCCTGGAATCAGACGGCGTCGTACGAGCAGCAAAGGCAGCCCTCGCCCCAAAATCTGACTAGAAGGAGCTTAGATTAATTTGTCTTGTTTAGACACAGCTCTCTGTAGCCCTTCCCGGGGATAAAGGAAACAGAGGCAGCCATACGTCCGGTAATCCCTGGGTTAACGGTAAGCATTAACAACCTGATTCCTGCAGCTTGCAGAACCCATAGCAACCCGTCATTAAGGACACTCAGCAGGAAGATCTAAGCTAAAGAAAGTTCCTTGGAACACTTGTGCACGCACATACCAATCAGAGGAGAAAATATTCTGCAATTTGTTCAAGATGGACTTGAAGACTATTTCAGCGTTCTCATCTCCTAGGAAGGAAGAAACTAATTGCAAAGGATTTTTAAGAGAAAGATTGTAGCTAGCCCAAAACAGTAAATGGATTTTACTTCCTCTCCTCTGATAAATATTTAATTATCAAATGTAATGCAGGGATTGGGTTTTGTTCTCAGTTGTTTGGATAGGCTTTTGTTTGTTTCTACACACATATATATTTATTTATATTCCATACTTCCATTGCAGTTGTCATCCTTGTGTGGCATCTTTAAGCTGATATCTCTTATAATTAGACAGAATTGTCTTTTCATACCACTAATCTGAACTGACTAATTACTCGATGAATATTTAGCTCCTTGTAGAGGCAGGCGTGAGGTGGGGAAGGAGCCGTCGCCGCTGGCCTGTTCATTGGTGGGACCCGTCCCGCGGGAGGCTGCTGAGCGGGCGGCACCCCTGAGGAGCCCCTCTGCTGCCTCAGCGCCCTGCTGGCACCGGCCCAGGCGTTGTCCTCACGTCAGGGCGGCGCGTTGAAGGAACAGGAGGAACGTGGCATCAGGAACCGGAGAGAAAAGTCCCTTACGGGGATCCTGAGAAGTCGAGGCGCTGCTCTGGGCTGACAGGCTGGGGAACAGCCAGCCAGGTGCCATCGCGCCGGTCCCGTCGGTCTGAAAACGAGCCCCCTCTCTGCGCAGCCTGCGGTCTCCCTGCCCTCATTCATCCCACAGCTGCTTCTAAGGGTTTGTTTTGGTTTCCCCCCTTGCTTTCTGGTGTGATCCTGCACAATTCTTAACATTTTCTTTCCTAAAATCTCAACCTGATAATGTAATCGCTTGAAAACATTTATTTACTTAAGGGACTCTTTACTGAAAACTCCAGGCTCTTGACTAGTAATATCACACATTTACGTAATTGCGTAATTAGAAATCAAATGACAAATGTTTATTTAGGCTCCGTTTTTCACTCGTGCCTTCAGTTCGCCCTGTTCCAAGTGCAGCGCATCGGGCTTCTCCCCGCTGCACCGTGCCCGGGAGCAGGCGGCCCCATGCAATGTCGCCTCCCTCCAGCACAGCGACCTCGCAAATGCCCACACTTCACTCCTCGCCAGTCTGTGCTCAAGGCTGATGAATTATTACTCATGCAAAATCTCATTAAAATCACTGAGAATTTGCACAAATGAAGCCCTCCGGGATCTGGCAGAAAAATTCTGCTCTGTGTTACAGAGTCAGTACTGGAGCCGCAGCCTTGGCCGACGTGCGTCGCCGTTGATACGCGCTGCTGGCTCGAAGCGACTGAGCCCTGCTCCGTCCCTCGTACGCTGCAGCCTTCCCGGAGCTCATTTCGTGCAGCGGGATTTTCCCCAGCAGGATTGATAACAATAGAGCCTTGTAAATAATGTTCCCCAATGGGACACTGTAGTGGTGTCTGGCTATTAATGGTTGTGTGTTTTTCTTCAGAGTGTTCAACTGCCTTATTTATGATTAATGGGACTCGCTGTTTTTCTAAGGAATAGTCAAATGGCTCTTACTGGTCACATTGGTGGTTTTAATATATTTTTTGAAAATTGAAGCGGTTGTTACTGTTAAAGGTCTCTACGTGTCCTTAAAGCCAACCAGGAAGGCCTGTTTTTTGCTCTCTGGCTACGTGTGAAGTTTCTTCCTTCAGAGGTGACTCTCTCCTCCCCTGTGGCTGCAGCATCGCAGGTGTTTCCCCTGATTTGACACGCAGAATATTCCCAAGCAGCGCCGGCTCCGGGGGAGCCCGAGTGCGATAAAGCTTCAGCCTCAACTCCAATCTCAGCTTTGCTTCTCGCTGCATAAAGGTCTCTGTATCTGGCATTTGATGGCTTCAGCCGTAAAAGTAGCCATAAAAATTAAGGGCAACTACACCTTAAGGTATTGTTTCCCCATCACCTCCCCCTGATGTGGGCGAGCGCGTTGCCGTGTGTTACCAGCCACTCCTGGCTGGGGAGAAACAAGAATCTGTTACGAGCAGTGTTATAGGAGGGAGATGTAAAGGTCTTCTCTTTCCTCTTTACTAGACACCGCTTTGATAAGCAGCCTGGCCGAGGTCCCGGCAGCTGGAAAGCCTTTGGAGACGCGTGACAGCGCACAGGTCGGCATGGCCTGGGCACCCCTCCGATGCCGAGTGTGGGGAAGAGGTGGGTCCCTGGGTATGTAGAGAACACGCCGGGTCCCTGAGGAGCTGTTGGAGAGCTGTAAAGCTGGTGGGGATGTTTGATGTCAGCTTTCAGTGTTTCATGAATCCCATTGAACCTACATCCATCAGTTAGAGACTTTCAAAGAGCAGGGGAATAAAACTCCTCATTTGTAGCAGCCCCAAAACCTCCTTTTGGCAGCTTTATTGCCTGTCACGTGCAGGGAAAGGAGCAGATGCAGTTTAAGAACGAGAAAGCACTTTGGTAATTCCATTAATAACCAGCCAGAGGTAAGGCAAGGGGAGCGTTGTTTCCAGCAAGGAAGCGAGAGCAAGCTGGGCTGCTGGAGCTCTCCGGAGGAGCGGCAGCTTGGACCTCGGCTGTGCTGCTGGGAGCCGCGCACGATGCTGATGGGAGCCTGGTGAGTAGGAAGAGCTTTGCACTGGCTGGGAAACCCGGCGCCACATGTTTCTGTGGCAGAAATCTCCAGAACTTGTGCACTAATCCCCAGTGGGAGGTGTTAAACCTGTGGGCACGATGCCCTGATGAGCTGGGTGTGAACTTCACATGGGGCATGGCCTCTGGGCATGCCTGGGCGGTGGGCACAGACTGCAGGCAGCACAGCAGGTCCCTGCCAGACCTGCCTGCACTGTCAGGGCGAGCTGGGCTCAAACCCAGCCCCAGAGCTCAGCCTCATCCTGCTGGCTGGCCTGCCTCACCGCTCCCGGCAGCACAGGGCTACAGACGGGTCCCTCTCCATCCCCCCATCCCGACGGGCCTCTGCTGCACCCCAATTCCCGAGCCCCGGGAAAAGAGGCAGGGGGCTTAAGCCTCGGGAGCGTGGCTCAGTATGTGGGCTGTGGGGGCATAGACCCCCCCAGGGCTGCTGGCCCCTGGCTCCTGCCGTGGCCGCATCCCCCTGCCCAGCGCGGGGCTGTGCCAGCAGATGGGCTCCCGCCATCCAGATGTTGTCACCAGCAAGTCCTGTCAGGGGTTGCTGGCCAGGGTCTCGTTCTCGCCTGTCAGACTTGACATCTTCAGCGTATAATTAAATGCCAGGACGCGAGCAGCAGAGCAGGTGCATGCTAATGAGGAGATCAATTTTAATTATGATTTTAATTAAACACCCAATCCGGTAGGAAATATGACAAGCAGGCTAGAAATGCAAAATTTATAATGGGGAAAAAGAATGGTGAGAGACAGGGAAGACAGAAAGGAGGTGTGCGCACAAGCAGAGCGACGGGGAAACGGCTTCGTTAAGCATAAGCGGCTAATGGGCAGGGGCGAGGGGCGTCCTGCCCCCGGGCCTTCTGCCTGGGCAGGCAGCGCCTTCCGGGAAGCTGGAAATGGGAGATGGTGACTCATTCCTGTCAATGGGACATGGGCAAAACCCCTCGGGGTCTTCACTTCCCCTCCACCGAGCACCTGCAGCCGCCCCACCCGCCACCTAAACCCCAATTTATTGTGGCGGGGGCAGGGGGACATGTGCCCGTGCTGCTCGGGAGGAGGGTCGGGGCATCCCCCCGCCTTGCCGGCCCAGCTGGGTGGGCTGCAGGCTCTTGAGCCCAGCTGAGGGCTACCGGTGAATCACTCTTCCCAGCGGGATGCTCTCAGCACAATCAGAAGACAAAAAGAGAAGCTGAAAATTTCTTCTTGTTGCTGTAATTTGATGAGGAAAGCTCAGAAAAACACATTTAGCATTCTGTTGTTGATTTTTCCAACTCCCGCTTGTTGTAGGCCCTGTATCAACACCGTGGCTGGGTCAGCTTGGCAGTTGTGTGGCAAGGAGAGTCCTCGGGCATGGCCTTTGCCACTGCCTGACCCCTGCTGTGGCTGCGGTGCTGGATGCCTCGTGCTGGAAGCCAAAGGCGATGCTACTGCTCCTCTTCCTCAAAACAGATGTGTCGATTTAGGCTCAGTGGCAAAACACAGGAGGAGGGGGAGATGAGCTCGATGGGAGGCAGCTGAGAACGGAGCAGAGCAGGGCGAGGAGGGGCTGTCTGCCAGGGACTCATGCGCTCTTGTAAATCACGGGGTGTGCAACCGCATGGTAGAAATCAGCTATAAAAGGAATTACCACTAAATGGAGATCTTTGGCAAGAGGCTTTAGAGAGGCCCGTGTCACGGCGGGGCTGCGGTTTTGGATCGCGGATCAGAAGGAACCTTTGCGATCCCTCCCTCGGTGCACAGCCCCACATGTTCACCTGCTCCGGATTAACTCCTGCCTGAACTCGGGCACGCTTCTAAAGAACAAATCCCTCCCCTATTTACAGTCTTCCCAGAACAGGAAACCTGCTGTCGTTCCCGCCGTGGATACCTTCTACCACGTTACTCATCCAAATCTGTCTGGCTCCAGCTCTCGAGCGTGTTACCTCTGCAGCATTTCGGGGAGACTGGTGAACCACTTAAACCAGATTTGTCTCTTCCAGGCACAGGTAAACCTGAGGCAGCTCGTGCTGCAGCTGCCTTCCCCCGAGCCCTGGGCTGCAGTGGGGATGACAGAGGCAGCGTGTCCCCTCGCTGCAGGCTGGAGTGGGGGGCAGGACCCATGCCGAGGGGTGCTGGGCCGGCCCAAGGCCCCAGCAGAGGGTGGGGAGCGGTGAGTGCAGGCTGTCTCACCAGCACAGAACGCTCAGCAGCATGTGTTTAACACAAGGCCGGCTGGCGGGAGCGGGGTTTGGAAGCTCATCAGTTATCTGAGCTCGCCCCTGGGCCCCCTCCCTCCCCTTAGTCTCCCCCTGACTCTGCAGAGATATTGATTTTGCTGTTTTTCACTATTGCATATTATAAATCGACTCAGCAACCCTTTTCCCTAACTAATGAGGCCATTAGCGGTAGGGTGTGGGCGGACAGGCAGCTAACCCGAGATCAATCAAATGGGGGGATCTGTCTGCGCAAAGAGACAGCGAGGAGGTGCGGGCCCCCGCAGAAACGCAGCTCATCCTGCACCCAGCACCCCTGTAACCCGCCCACTGTGCCCCAGGAGCAGCCGCGCCGGGTCCCCATCCCCAGGAGGGGGGCAGAGCCCCATGGCGATGGCAGCGAGGACACAGAGGCAAGGATCCATGGGGAGCCGGAGGCCGCAGCCGGGGCCGTGCCGCTGGCCGGTGCAGTTCTGCCGCCGATCGCACCTTTCCATGTAATTTGGCTCCCGGCTGCGGCGCTTTGAGCTGCTGGGAGCTGGTGGGGGCTGTGGATGGGGCCATTTGTTTGCGACCAGCGCCGCTCCCCACTTTGCCCAAAAGAAGGAGGCTCACAGGAGAAGAGCCAGTGTCCTTCCCGCAGCCCCCCCCGCTCCCCCACTGGGCCAGGCTTTTATTTGCTGGCTTCAAGTTTGCTTTGTGGATTTGTCCCTCCCGTTTAATTAGCTGCTTCGAGAGCTCTGGCAGAAACCAAAAAGCCCCGGCCTGTGTTTTTTATATAGCATGAGATCCTTCCTGCGTTTTTACCTTTCACCCTTTGGAAATGTCAGAGCAGCGGGGAATCCGCACCGCTTTGTTGCCTCCACTGTTTTAATAACTTTATGGCTCGCAGTCCTCCCGCGGCCCCTCCTGCCCACCTCCCTCTCGGAGAGGCGAGCGCGCGGGGAGATAACAGCCCATCTGATGTAGAGGAGGCAGCGAACAAGAGCACCGCATCTATCTTTAACCCTGGGCATCGGCAGGGTCATTTCATTTAGGCAGCACGGTATTTTCTGCCGCCTGAGCAGCAGAGTCCCGCGCACTTTCACACGGCGGCCCAGTAAATCATTCTGGCCAGATAAAAATGAAAAGGATGGTTAGTTACTTATCGGGGGCTCAATTTAAAAGGCAGCAGCTGGGGGGGGGAGGCTGGCGAGCGCGGGGGCACCTCGGCTCACCTCCGGGAGCGGGTGGTTGTTAGAGCTGAGGCACCTCTGGCTGCAGGAAGCAATTTGTCTCCCGGAGGCTGACAGGGGCTCCTTTCTTCTCCACTTACTCCTTGCTCAGAAATAAAAGGGGCATCCGCTCACATGAAAAGCAGGGAAGGCTCCAGGTTTCCCTTGTAAGGTCTCTCCCAAGCTGGCACGGATGGGCAATTTGTACAAATGACACTTCCCCGGGAGGGAAAAAAGAAGAAAAAGAAGAAAGACCGACCCCAGCCTCCAATTTGTGCCTCATCAGTCTGCTCTAGTTCCTCTTCTCCCCCTCTTTCAACCTCATTTGTGATGCTCTGGCTCCAGTCCTGTCTCCCCCACGGCCGGCTGGGCTCAGAACCGGGCAGCCCTTCGTCCCTGGCAAGCAGCTGCAGTCGCAGGGTGATGGGGGTGCCCCGGGGCCGGGGTTTATCCTGTGTGAGGCTGAGGCTGCGCTCCTGCCCGTCCCCTGCTTGGCAGCGCCGGCTCCCAGTCCGGCCCCAGCGTCAGCCGCTCAGACCAAGGCACCCAAGTTACTTCTTGAAGTGGATTCGTCAAACCTTCGCAGACTCCTCGGTGGGTGTTTTTATGCAGTGTTAGAGTGGTTCTAATTCGATTTATCTTAATTCACTTACAATTTGCTTATAATTAAACTACAGTGAACCAAGGGATCTGATTTACCCAGCGCACTGAAATCTGATGAGGATTGTGAATCAGGCATCTCAGTTCACTGCACAGTGTATTAATATAAATTGAAATCAATGGTGTTTTACATTAATGCTTCCTTGAATGTCCATATACGTGCACATCTGGGAGAGAGCACAGAAGGCATTTGTCTCTGGGGAAAACCACCCTCTCCTGGGCCTTGTGCTTGTCCAGGGCACTCAGGAGCAGCTCCTGGGGTTCCCATCCTTGCTCCCTGTTCCCCCACGTCTTCCTGGAGAACCCGCAATCCCAAAGCATCTGACGTTGCAACGAGAGCTCCCGCTTGGCTGTCAGGCTGCGGGCGAAGGGTTTGGATGGGGAAACCTGAGCGGTGCTCTGGGTACCGCACGTGGGGGTTCCCAGGGAGACGCGTGGGCCTAGGAGCTTCCCCTTCCTCCCCCACGGCTTCCTTCCGAGCCCAGCACTGGGAAACAGCCTCCGCATCCAGAGCTACCGAGGGATGGGCGCCATTTCCATCAGATGCCCCCTCACGCTCCACGTGCCAAAGCCAAGCGCCCTCGGACGGCAAGTGCAAGACTTCCGATACGTGGCAGTAACGGAGGGAGCCCGGAGCAGCATGTTTGGGGACCAGGATTGCATCCTGCCAACCACCCGGGATCTCTTCACTCGCAGGTAGGTGGCTGAGGTGAGTGCAGCATTCCAGCCCACCGTGCTGTGCCGCGCTGCGCTGTGCTGTGCCGTGCCATCCCATCCCACCCCATCCCATCCCATCCCACTCCTCCGGCCAGAGGAGCCGCCCCCCCTGCCCCTGGCTCCTGCCAGTCCACCCACCCGGGACTCAAACATGGCTTTGGTTTGTAAAGCACCGGGGTAATTGGACAAAAGAGTTGAGCAGAAGGATTTATTCCCCCAAAAGTCTCTCCTAATGGCCCTAGCACCTGACAAAAGGGGGTCATTATCACGAGATAATGGACCTTGTCAACATTAAGCTCTCTTAGGACACAATTCAACACACTCAATTATCTCCTAATCAGGGCCATTTTGTCAGAGGTTATTGCCCTAAGGAATCAATTAGATTATATATATGTCATTACTATTTTATGGAAAAATCATTCACATGAAAGTGTTAAACACCTTTGAAACTCCCTTTCCCCCCCACCCTGGGGAAAACACGTCCTGAAGCACCTTACAGGCAGCGGGGTCTGGGCCTCGCAAGGCAGCAGGCAGGAACAGGCAGCGGCAGCCCTGCCCAGCACAGCTCTGAACAGGGGTGTAGCCTTCTGCTCCTGCTCCTGCTCCTGCTCCTGCTCCTTCTCCTTCTTCCCCTTCCCTACCAGCTGCAGCCAAGCCCCATCCTACCCCAGGCCACGGATGCCCTCAGTGCCCTCGGCAGGATGCAGTGCTCATACCCAGCCCAGGAAAAACATCTCCATCCCGCAGTGGCAGAGGTGGCCCCGTGAAAGGACACTCTGGCCTCATCCTGACACCCTGTCTGCAGCCCAGTGTCACCGGAGCATGGCGAGGCACTTGCCCCTCTCCCGAAAATACATCCCTGCCTGCCCGCAGAGGTGACGGGCAGCGCGGCTGAAGCTGACACGTCTCAGCAGCGTCCAGAGCGCCTCATCCACATGTTGGAAGCTTCGGTGCTGCCCGCAGGCCCCTGTCTCGAGTCCCAGAAAGGACATGAGCATTGGAGATGTTCTCGCAAACCCAAATCTTCTCGGCTCTGTACGTGTGCTCTGAAGTTATTTTCATACTCTGAGTTATATTTAACTCGCGCCATAGTAGTTTGGCACTTAGAAACCTCTCTGTTTTATTAAGTAAGGCATTTGGGTAGTTGCAAGTAGAGCTGGTTGGAAAATGGGACTGCAGAAAATTGCAGAGGAAGTGCTCTATTTTCATTGCCATTTTTTTCCAGAAAAAAGTTGTTCCCTGCCACCTGGCCCCCTTCATCCAGGACCCCGGGCTGGAAGCTGGTGGAGGCAGAGCCTACTGCTTGCGGTGTGGGGGCACGTCACCCACCGACATGGGGCTGTGGCCTGGGAAAGGCCTCTACAAGCCTGGGTGGAGTCGTTACAATAATTATAATGAGTGTAGAGGGTGCCAAATGTCCTTAACACTCAGAGTTCAGCTCTTGAGCAACAGCCATTAAAATTAATGCCTTTGGGAGGCCTTTTCCAAACATTTCTTTGGTGGGCTCATGCTGTTGCCATTCTCTCAGGTGGATTTTCATGCTGGTAAAAACACAATGAAAAGTGTGGACTCAATAGGAGGAAAATATGTACCAAAAGCTGATAAGGCTACAAAACATCGTGATATTCCTGCACCTTCTGAGATTTCTGTGTGCACATAAAGATTCCGGCTTTGCTCCCTGTGACGGGCTTGTGGGAAGCGCTCCCGAAAGCAATAAAGCTCCTTAGGAAACAGCGATGTGGTCTGAGGGTGCAAGTCCTTGCGCTGTCGTGGTGCAGAGCCTTTCCAGGGCTGGGAGGTGCGGAGAGGTCCCCCGCGAGAGCCGTATCTCCGCTCCTGGCAGCCTGTGCACAAGGCAAGTGTTTCACATTAATGGGGATTGACATATGGTAGGGGTTTTTTTTAAAAAAAATAGTTCTCCTCATTCCCTAGGCAGTTTTGATGTGAATATTAATATTAACATAATTTCATGATGATTAGAGAACACAATTAGGGGCTATTAATAATGACACAAATAATGACATTTAAGGCCTCATTTTCATGTGAGTAATACTCTGTCTGGTGGTATTTAAGCAGCTCTGTCTAGCACAATTACTGCAGTGCCAAGGTGCAATCGCATCGTCGCGGTATCAATCACGCAGCTCCTCGCCAGCGCCTGCCCCCTGCGAAGGGAACCGCCGCCTTGGGGTGTCCCACGGCCTGTGAGGGAGCGGGAAGGGCCGGGGGCTGCGGTGAGCGGGGCGCTGCCGTCAGGGGTCTGGGGAAGCTCTGAGAGGGTGGCCAGCGAGCCGGGGCAGTGAGCCGCTGCCCAGCCGGCGCGGGGCTCCGCCATCCCCGCACAGTGATACGTGTTACCGTCACCCTCTGCCCCCCAGAGCGCAGCCAAAACGCGAGCGAGCCGGCAGCAGCGGGCGGGTCGGGGCTGCAGCAGCGAGCAGAAATTACAGGGCAGCGCTGAGGGTCGACGGAGTGAGGAGGACGCTCGGGAGAGGGGCTGGGGGGCTGCTCCCCTGCTCGACTCCTCTTCGCAGGGCACCCTCCGGCCAACCCCTCACCCCCTGGCGTCCGGGGTTCCGCAGCCATGGGGGTGCGGGGGGGAAGAAGCTGTCCCGATCCCAGTAGAGCCCAGTCCCATGAGCGGCTGCTCTTGCCCAGGCGCTCCAGGGACCAGCTCCCACGCCCCCCGGTAAAAGCAGCTTAATGGGGCTGTTCCAGCTTAACTCCACTGAAGTCGGGCATTGAAAACGCCCCATTTCTTTTACAATACGCTCGCTGCCAAGCTCAGCCCTTGAAAGTGGCCGTGCTGTGCTAATGTGACTTAATGGAAACCTCTGAATCAATTTTTCGCTCCCGAAGAAAATCCCCCTGGTTTATGCAGCAAAAGCTGTAATACTGAAAATGGCTTCAGATTTTGGTGAAAAAAGAAGAAAGGTGCCTTGTAGTTCCACAAAAAGGGGGTCAAGTGAAGCTCTGCCGGGTAAGCGATGGGTCGGTCTGCGTTGTGCCCGGGGCGGTGCGGGGCCCTGGCACGACCCTCCCAGCAGCAGGATGGGGAGCTCTGTGGCACCACTCGCCCTCCCAGTTGCAAACCGGTGCCACAGGCTGGTGAGGGAGAGCTGGGGTGCGTGTCACCCCTCCACGACCCTGTAATTCACATTGCACGGGGGGGGTGGGTGCCTGCACAGCCCGAGCCCTCCCGACTCAGAGCTCTGCGCTGCGGTGGTCTTGTCCGAACAGGGAGAAGAAAGTCTCACGGCCCTGAGAATCGCCTCCGGTGACCAAGGATTCATGGAGCTAAGGCTGGATTTTACCTGCTCCTGTCTTTGCTGCCATCGCTCCCAGGATGGGAGTGGGAGTCCCCCTGGCAGCAGATGCGGAAGGGCTCCATTTCTGTACCCCCATAATTCACACAACACCCCGCAATAAACAAAGCATTTTCATTAAATTCTAAGACAAACAGCTCCAGGCCGTTTTTCATTTCAATGCACGTGCAAACACCTGGGTAAAATTCTGCTCGTTCAGACTGAAAGTTGAATTTCCCAGACAGTGTTTGTGTGCAACCGGGCACCCCACTGTGCGTGCGGGGTCTGGCACTGGGCACCCGGGGAGGAGCTGCCCGTGCCTGCTGGCAGCCGACGACGTGCAGGCAGGAGGGGGTAGGCCTACAGTGGTGACCAAGGATGGAAAGGCCTTTGCGCCTCCAAACCCAAAGTCCCTGAAAGTGAAGGCCACCAGCCCCCTGGCTACCACAGGGCTGCCGGCGGGAGGGGGCAAGGCTCCGCGACAGGCAGGCAAAGCCACCAAACAAGTTATTAAACTTTAATCAAACAATGCAGAAGGCTACAGAGATAATACTAAAATTTAATGAGCCAGGCTTGCTGGCTTCCCAGAAAAACCGCAAGAGAGAGGCTCCTGAAAGGTGCCTGACTTCCAGATATTAACCACAAACTTGCCCCACCCTTTGCTCACCAGAAGAAACGATGTGTGAAGTAGTTCATTAGGGCTCGATAAATGAGGGTTTGGTTTTCACCCTCCTACCGAAGTCCAGATACCGATTTTTTTTTCTTTCACTTTGTCCTCTTGCCACAATTTATTTATCCTGGAATTTTGGCTCTTTTTTCAGCGCGCAGAAGCAGAATGGCCTGGCAGCCCAGCAGAGTTGCAGACCCTCCTTGAGGAACGGGGCCGCTGCACTGCTTTAGCAGCCCCTGCCTCGACCCGCAGCGATCTGCACTCTGGGTGCCCCATACCCCTGCTGAGGGGTTCAGCCCCAGCTCCCCCCTACACTCAGCTCCCCTGTCCCTGGTGCCCACAGACCCTCAATGGGGTCCTAGCGCTGAGCTGCCCTTCGTCTGTGGGGCTGCTGGCTCCTCCCGAGAGCCCGTCGCCCGCTCCCACACCCAACCGCCGTCTGCCCCCCAGCCCGCAGCTCGTGGGATGCGCGCTCGCAGCTAGGCCTAGCCCAGCATTGGTGCAGAAAGGGAAAAAAAACCCTCAGAAATGCAGCAAACATCACACAGGCAAACTCCCAGCTAGGCCTGGGCACTATGGGGCAAGGCGCTCTCTCGCTGGGGCATTTCCTTCCCCTCCCTGGGACGTTTGCTGCTGTTCGCCCCAAAAGAGGGCCGGGGTTCCCACAGGCATCTGCCAAGCCCCGTGGCCTCCTGCCACAGTCCACCAAGAAGCAGCACGTGGGTTCTGGACGGGCAGAAAGGAAAAACCAAAACAAGATGGGTTTTTTCAGCCGAGAAGATGCTCCACCTCCCAGTTTAGGATGCAGGCAGCATAGCATCCAGGACTGCACAGCTGCATGGAGCAATTCAAAAATTGTCTTGTTGGACTACAATGTGCCAATTTTTCAAATTTACAGCCATTTTCAGTATTACAGCTTGTGGCACTGAAGCCAGGAGGCTTTTCTTCAGGGAGCAAGAATTGATGCAGAGGTTACCATTACCGCACGCTGCCGCAGCACGGCCTCTCCTCCAGCTGCCATGGGGCGGGAGGCCTGTAAGAAAGGGAAGGGGGAGGCTTTAGCGCCCAGGTTTCACCGGGAGCAGTGGGGTGATGCCCGGTACTGCAGGGAACAGGAGTGCAACACGCCAGGTCGGAGCTCCCCGTCTAGACCAGGGGCTTGGCAGCGGTTCCCACACCATTTTAATATGCCTGGTTGAACTCCAGGCTTCCGAAAGTAAATTAGCCCTTGGGCTGGAGCCAGGGCCACGGTGCTCATGTGCTCTCCTTGCAGCTCACAGAAACACCGTTAATTGAGGGACTGATTGCAGTGATGCGTCAGGGTGCGAGGTGGGGGGGGACAGCAAGGTGGGGGCCCAGGAGGTGTGAGCAGCGGCTGCGGCTCAAAGTGCCGCGGCCTTGTTGCTCCCAGGGGGCTCGGCTGGGGGTGTCTGGGGTGCAAGAGGCTGTTTGGGGTACAGGGGGTGTTTGGGGTGCAAGGGGGCGTTTCAGGTCTGAGGGGGTGTTTCGGGTACAGCTGTGCATGTGGCAGTTCCGCTCGCCGGTCTCCCGTAGCTTTACGGCTACGATAGGAAAGTGCTGTTGGCTGCTCAGGCGGGTGTTCCCAAAAATCCCCTGGGAAAGGGCTTCCGGGCAGTCCCTGGCCCTGCTCTGCTGGGCTTCCCAGCAGACCCCCCCCCCGGCTCCTACAGCCGTGGCTGGCAGAGAGCGGCCGGCGGCCCTGCCTTTTGCTGCCTTTCGCTGCCAAACCTTCTGCTGCCCTGGGGGCCTTCCACCCCCCTCCCCAGCCGGCCCTCCCCTGCCCCAACAGTCCCCCACAGCACCGCCTGGCCTTTATTATTCATTATTTAGCAACTGTTTATTTTTATGTGCAAATTGTTTTATTATTATTATTTCTTTAAAAACCCCAAAGAGCTGTGCTCTGGCTGTACAGTGGCTTTGCGACCTGCCGGGGGGGGGCAGTGCAGGGGCAGCGCTGGGGCAGGGGCAGGGGCAGGCAGGTGGGCCGGGGGCGGGCTGATGGCGGGCTGATGGCAATGGCGGGCTGATGGCAATGGCCGGCAGCTGTGGGGCCGCCGCGAGGGGCTACAAAAGGGAGGGAGAAGGCGGCGGCTGCTCTTTCCCCGGAGCTGAGGCGGTGGGAGCGCTGTGTGGAGACCCGGTGAGGCTGGGGGGGGGTGGCTGGGCCGGGCGGGGGGGGGGGTTGTACTGCTAAGTGCTGACAGGCCGTCGCTGTCAACACAATGTTCTGCCTTGATGAGCCTTCATCTATAAAGATATTTAATGAATTAGTTAATTAATGAGTGGGGTTTGATTGATGGATCCTGCGGAGTTCTCAGCAGGGTGAGCCTGACCCTGGGATATTGCTGCTGTTGCTTCAGCGCGTCCCCTCGCCGGGCCGGAGCAGGCGGTGTTCTGGCAATTTGCATGCATTAAGTGTAGCTCCTTAATAGGCTGTAATGTTAGTGAAAAGCCAAAAGCATAGCAGCTGTAACTTAAAAGACAGCCCCATTACTGCAAGCCTTATAATTAGGGTAAGAGGGAGACTTGCGCTGCCATATGTTAAACTCTTTTGAGGTTAATAGCTCTGTAAGATTTTGCAATTTAAAAAAATTAGTCTTGAGGAATGATGACAAGGCTCGTCACTGAGAGCGTTCGAACGGGGGCCCGGGGACGCTTGGCCGGGCTGCAGGCCTCGCTGTGCGACCTGCCGAGCTCGGGGACGGCGGTGCTGGCAGGCACCCTGCGAGCGGGGTTGCCGCTGCCCTGCCCTCCTCTTCCCCACCCTTTCTGCAGAAATCTTACATTTTGTGCCCCGTTCCCCCCACCTGCCCTCTGTGCTGCGCTCGGGCTGGGCCGGGCCTGCAGCGGACGAGGTGTGTGAGCAGCCGTGACCTCCCTGCCCTGCTCTTTTGAAGCCAGCTGGTTGAAGTTCCAGGCCTCCAGGTCCCTGGTCCAACGTTTGGCTGATAGGTTGGGGCAGGAAAAAATAAACCCTATGCAATATTTGTTCCTTAAAGGCCTTTTCCTCTGCCATGGCTGAGGAGTGCCCTCGGCCCTGTGTCGCTCAGAACCCCCACGGGCTTGGCGGGGCCTGGTGAGCGGCGAGGGGAGGTCACAGCTCCTGCTGCTGAGGCCGTTCCAGAGCCCAAGCAGGGCCTGGCTGGTCGGCGGCTTCTGGCCAGCCCTGGCCGGGGGGCTGCTCCCCGCAGGCTGGTCCTGGGGGGCCGAGGCAGCTCCTGGCGCTTTCCTTCGTCACAGCCGCTGCTCTTCCCTTCCCCTGCCATGCAGGCAAATTATTCTACCTTCCCAGCCTCAATTTCCTCATCCATAAAACTGAGACTAAAAATGTACTTGTTAAGGGTGTCACAGGGCCTTCTGAATCGACAAGGGCTTTGAAGTCCTCTTGTTAAAAGTACCGTGGAAGTGCAGGTCGTTTATTATTCCGGGGACGTGAGGTGGGTGGCTGTCAGCAGCTCCTGGGGAGGTCTGCGGCCGGCGGGACGCTGTGGTTTGGGTCCGTAGTGCTGCCGCCCGCTGGGGCTGCCCGGGCGGGGGATCTTTGGGGCACTGCCTTGCCTTCTGTTGCCAATTGATGGGTAAATTGTCTTCCTAAGTAGCCAGGAGGAAAACGCAAGGATTAGTGGGTTTGGGGCAGGGGATGCCTGCGGCTTTGTCGCAGAGACCGCGGTGAGGCTGATCGGCCGCGCTGGCTGCGGGCTCAGCTCAGCGGCGGAAGGGTGCAGGGGCTGCCCGGGGTGCAGGGTGGGGGTGGGTGCTGGTGCTGTGACCAACTCCAGCAGACTTGCTAAATATCAGTGTGGTGGAAGGTTTTAAGGTCATTCTGAAACCACTTTAATAGTTTCCTTCCTACCCCCCCCACCTTATTAAAGTGTTTTAATTGCTTTCTTATTTAAACGCACCAAGATTTCCTGATACACTAGTCCACTTGGCACACTCGGTCTCTTTAGGGAAGCTGGAGGAATTGGAAAGAGAAAATTATCTTGAAACTGCGGGTTATTGAGGGGGGAAGGTAGGAGATTGTTAAATCCTTTCCATCGGAGTTGCAGTATCATGGAGTTTGGGGGCTATTTTGATATTGAACTGGGTTTCAGCTTTGCAAGTTCATGATTTGTGCTTTCTCGGAGCTGTTTGAGCTCTCGGTTACTGTTGCTTCTGGGTTGGCTCTTGTGTGCTTTGTGAGGAGTCTGGCTGCGGCAGCTGTGGGTTTGTGCTCGGGAGATGCCGGTTCGGGGACACAGACCCTGCAGTGCTCTGACCCATCGGGCGGGGGTTGCTGCGATTTGGGGTGGCAGAGCCGGGGTCTGTTGTGCTGCTGTGACCCCTGGGAACCCCGAAGCAGCATCTGAGGGACAGGGTCCTTGGCAGCCTGCCTCTCGGAGCGGCTGCAAGCTGCCTTTCTCCTTTTCCCATCGCGTGCTCCAATGTCAAAGGCAAAATCACCATCTTTGGATCAATAGCAAAGCCATTAAAGTGCATCTTCAATTTCTGTGCGTGAGGCTGCTGTGTTCATCACTGCATTGGCAACTGTTTTATAACAAGTTCATCTCTTCTAGTAGAGGGAAATACTTCACTGTCCTCTCTGCTGCAGGCTGACCATGAGATGGTTGATCCCCTCAGCAGGGAAAAGAGAGGTTAGAGAGATTTTTTGGAGCAGAGTAGCTGCGTGGCTGCAGATTTCCAACATGAAGGAGGAGCTGCCAGCCTACAGCTTGCTCACACTTCAAAATACAGCTGCACTCAGGGCATGAGCAGTGCCAGAGCATGAATAACTTGCTTAGGCTCCTTTTGCTCAAGGGGACTTACACATTTGCAAGCATATCCTAAAGCATGACTCTCCTACACAGAGCATGAAAGGCCCCTCGCTGCCCTCTTTCGCGTTCCTCTCGGGGATCTGCTGAGCCCGTCATGCTTACAGGGAGCGAGCTGGATTGGCAGGTCCCGGCTCTGGCTGCAGCCTGGGGATCCTTTTAGTGCTGCTCCCTGCTCCGTGTTGGGAATCGGCTGATGCAAAGTGCCTGTTTGCTGCTTGGCAGCAACTGGTGCTTTACGATATGTTTAAGGTATTACTGCCTTTAGTGGCTCGGTGCTGGGATGCTTGGTAGCAGTGTGTTCGGAGCTGTGATGGGTCACCTGCAGCTGAGAACCTTCTCATCTTCTGTTAATTGTCTGCATGGAGTGGGCAGGTGAGGATGTTTTGCTCCTGCACTCCCCTTGGCTGCTCTTGCTGGGAACAAAGCTGACCCAGCAGCTCGTTTGGGTTTCCATCTGCTGCTTCCACAGGGGAGGAGAATGGTATCCTCGGTGTCTGAGGAGAGACTACTTTTTAATCATTGCTGGTCTGCCTGGGGTTTGGGCCTTGTTGCCAGCTAGTAGGAAAAATCAATAATGCTTAAATTATTCAATTAAAAGCACTGGCTGCCAGTTCCTCTTCCTCTACCACTGCCGGCTCCTGCTGGAGGGAAGGTCTGGTGCATGTGTGCTGGGGGGCTTTGGGGAGCCAGACCCCTGCCCACAAGGGACTGGCAGGGCCCTGCCAAGAGCCACCTGCTGAAGCAGCATCTGTCCATGAGCACTGTCTTGTCCTGTGTGGGGTTTTGTTCAGGCTCCAGGAGGATTTTGGCAGACAGAGAGCTGGGTTCCTGGCAGATTCCTGGGGAAACATGCCTGGGTGCAAGGATGCTGCTGTCCTGCCTCATCTTCCTCTGATGAAGAGGTTTTACAGGGTTTTAAGTGTGATCTGACCTTCCAGTAAGACTAGGGAAAGGCAACGGAGTTGGGGTGCGGGGCACCCAGTGCTGCTGCTGACAACCCACAGCAGCCGTGTCCCCGCTGCTGCTGTTTGGGTCCAGTTGAACGACCGGTTGCGAGGGGGATATAGATCTTAACCTGGTCCTGCACTGATGGATGGGAAAACTCACTTCAGGAGCCGGGGAGCTGCAGCCGGCGCAGCGAGGGGCTGACGGGCGTGTGATGAGTGAGGACAGCGCATGGAACAAGAGCAAACACAACGGAAATCCATCTTCTGGCACTGGTGAAATAATGATGGTGGTGTTCGGACAGCAAAGAAATATCCTTTGGATAGCGTGACAGAAAACCTTATGGATGCTGTCAAACATGCCCTTAGCTCCTCTGAGCACATCGTTGATCTAGTGGCTCTGCGAGGTGAGACAAATAACCTCTGCAGCTACCGCAAGTCCAGCATCCTCCGTCCCTCTCCCAGCACGATAGCAGATGCTGGAGCAAAGGGGGTTTGCAGAACTCCTGCTGGGAGTCGGGAGGGGCCAGGCTGGGAGGGCCCTGAGCAGCTGCTGAGGTCCTGAGCTCTCGTTGCAGTGATGGGTGTTGTTGTCGCAGCTGTCTCATCACCCTGTGACCTGCCACGGGCTCCTTCATCTCCTCCCTGCTCCCCTCTAAAAATAGAGGACGGTGACACTGGGCTGAGCTGCTCTGGGAGGAACAGATGTGCAGGGGCCGCACTGGCAGCCGTGGTGGCCCTTCCTCTGTGGGCGGGAGGGGTGGGCCAAGCTGCGTGGGGTTTTCCCGGCTATTGATAACTTCCACTGGCTGTTTTTCCTTCATCCCCCCAGCCGGCAGCGTCCTGGCATTGCTGAATGCTGAGGAGGTGTAAATCCTGGTCTGACCTCCAATTTTGTCTCCATTTCCTCAGATACGCTATTCTGAGCTGCAGCTTAGCTCGCTATTCCCTGGCAAGCTGGGGGGGTGGATAATGCTTTTCACTCTTTTTCCACCTCTTTGCACCAGAAGGTTTCTGAGCCCTTTGCAAATATTAATGGAGGCAGCAGGTGAGGATCAGTGTTCCCGTGTAACAGGTAGACATAAACCAAAAGCTGCGCAGAAGCAAATCCAGTGTCGTGCAGCGCGTGAGCGCTGGGTCAGGGCTCTGCAGCCCAGTTTCCCGGAGCTCTGCCCGTATTCTGCTGTGTCTGTGCCGGGTTTGGGGAGGGTGAGCTGTGGGTTTGGGGAGGGTGAGCTGCACAGCGGCTGCCCCACACAAGCAGCATCCAGGAGCGGCTGCTCCTCGGTGCTTCCCGGCGTCCCGGGGGACAGCAGTGCCTGGGTGCTGAGCCACAGCCAAGCCGAGCATCTGAGATGACGCCAGCCTCTCAGAGCAAAGTGTCGGAACCAGGAATCCTAAATAAGGAACAACCTGTCATGTTGTGTTTTTATATTATATTTTATACTTTATATATTATTTAATTGATGAGCCCTTTCTCTTTATGCATCCACGTTAAGCTGGTTTCCACAGTAACAACCAAACCTGGAACCCAAAGCTTGGAGTCCTAGCTGAGTAAATAATGCCAAAACCAATCTTCGAATATTTAATTAAATTCACTGTCATGCCCCTTTTATCTTTATTTTCTGTGGATCTTCCATAAACAGATTTCACTGAAACATGGGCTTTAAAGGCTTTAAATAGCAGTGCACACCCTTCGGGGGAGAAGCCCAGAAGTGGGTACAGACCCCTCAGTTCCGGGGCAGAACAGCTCCTCTGTGTCTTGTAGAGCGCGTGTCAGTAACGGCGTCCTGCTACGATGCTGCTGTGTTGCACCGGGATGCTGGTGGCGTGTTCAGTCTGTGTGTGACCCTCAGTAACCCCCAGCTCCTTCTGCAGTCCTGCTTTTTCTAGCAACACCTTAAAAGTTCATTAGCCTCCCTGGATCATATTTGCACTTTCAGGATTGCAATCAATCCTAAGCTTATCCTCCGAGGTACTGCCACTCCTAGCACAGTGTCATCTGCAAATCTCATCATTCTTTCTATTCCGGCATTTTGGTCATGAATGAAAATACTAAGCAGCGCTAGACCTCGGACCCCAGCAGCATCCCTGGCAAATACATCCTTCGGGCTTGACAGCAGAGCGTTGATAAGTACTCTTGGCATGCAGTAACGTCTGCCATGATGTGGATGCGTTCTCTGGGAAGAGTTTGACGGACGTGCTGTTGTACCTAGAGCTTCGTTCCAAAGAGCCCTTCCTCCCCAGATGCTCGTCAGAGCCGTCGTCGGCCCCCTGCAGCTCCTGCTCGATGGCAGCTCCCTCGGTAGTGTACAGAAGGGGGGGAGGGGGGCCCCCCAGAAACACCTCTGGGGTGCTCTCGGTCCTTTGGGGTGGTGGTATCCAGGGGGGCTTTGTGGTCCTAGCCCAGGGCTGTGAACTTGATTCACCAGGGATGGACCTTGAAGTCCTGTGGAACAAATCAGAGCAGCATCAGCATAGGGATTAGCTGCAGTGCTTAAAGCCAAAGGGAATTCCTCCCTGCCAAATCCTCGGCAGTACGGAGGAGGAGGATGGCCAGGCCTGCACCTTTGGAGTGGGAGGCTTAAGAAACTGCATGGTGTGTTCTGTCCCAGATTTCCCTTCCCACGCACAGGTCAGTGGATGCTGTTGCAGATATGACGTCAGGACAAAGAACAGTGGTTTGATTTGGTTGCTTGGAGCTAAATTTTCAAAGATGCTGGTAGATGCTGTTGTAAAAAATCTGGCCCCAAAGTAAAGACGATTAGTCCCAGCATCTGGCCTTGTAGGTATGATTCACAGCCAGCTGAAAAAGCTTGATTTGTTCTGCCCCCACCCCCAAATCAGAAGAAATGCAGGGATTCCTTTTTAGAAATCCCCAACTCACCTTTTCTTGAACAGAACTTTGAGTTGAAGTAGAGGTTTGGGGATGGGGGAGAACATCAACAAGCGCCCAATGGCTCTGGTTCAGGTCAGGTGAACGGGGAGGCTGTTTCAATAGTAATGAGTCAGAAATGGAGGACTGTCCAGGGCAGGTTTTTAGCCTTTTTTTTTCTCCCCCGATGCTGCTACGTGGAGCAAGAGGTTTAGCATTGACAGGATTGTCAACTGGCAGTAATTATCTTGGTTAACCTCTAGGCAGATCAATTATCCCTTCTGACAAGGAATATAATATTAATGCCCAGTTGTGTTGGTTTACTTACAATAGCTCTTTGGTACTTTTCCATGGTATCACAACACATCTTAATCAGATGGTGAGTGGGCTTAATTAGCCGAAGTATAGGTTTTATTTTTGATTTCTATGACTACTTAATCTAATGGAAACACATTATCTGCTCCGAGGTCTGCAGTTTTCCATTTGTAATTATTGCTGCTCTTAATTGATAGTGCATCAGGGGTTGTGGCTGCAATATGGGAGTTGAAATATGTCGCCTTCCTTGAGTACGGCTCCTAATATGTGACTGCAAAAGTGTCTGTGCCCCAAAGTGCTTAAGCAGATGGACTGCCGGGCTTGAGTTGCTGGATACCTGGCTGCTGTCAGAGGAAGGAGGAAATTCTTTGGAACAGTGGAGTATTCAGCCTCTGTGGTGCGGGAGCTACGTATTGTGAAGTTTATCGTGCCATTTCGTGGTGCCGTTCAGAGAATTAAAATGCCTGGATGTAGTAGCTGGAAGCTGTTCAGGTAATGGAAGCAAAACAGCTTATAAATTTCCAAAACGAGGCCTGGCATTTATGACTAAAACCTCACATTTCAGGACATGCAGATGGTTAGGAAGGAACAGCTTGGAGGGATGGGCTAATATAAAATTATTAATTGTAACGATTTTGGCACCTTTTTTCAAACAAGGGCTACGGGCGCCTGTTGCAATAGGTGGCAGTTTGATGTGGCCAGTGTGAAGGGTTGGGGGGCCTGGGGGGCACGGTGACACGAACTCCGTGGTGCTGAGCTGCGCGAGCTATTTCCTAGGCTCTCGCGTCGTCCTCGGAGAGGAAAGCGGGCTGCCTTGTCTGGGGCCAGCGGTGCCCCTGGGGCTGGTTCCCACCGAGCAGCCGGGGTGTGGGGATGTGGTGTGCTGTTTGGCATGTATGTAAATATATATATATTTTTAGATGTATTGTACAAGTCCCAGTGTCTTCACGAGGCTTTTGGGTGTTGCCTTTTCCAACTTCTGCCAGCAGAGGGAACATAGATAAATGTGCCAAACGCTCTTTTCTCCTCTGTTTGCTTCCACGCAGAGGACCCTGCTCGGTGGAGAGCGGGTGTCGGGGCGGGCAGATACCCAGTGCCCTGAGCTCATCTCTTGGAGCGGCGGCACCTTGTCCTGGGCCGCGCCAGCCTGTGCTCAGGCCCCTGGCAAGGGCCCTCCTGTGCTCATGGCGAGGCAGGTGGTTTTACAAAATATTTGCACGGATTCCCTTGTGCCCAACCTGCTGCTGTGACGGGGAGAAGCTGAAGCCTCTTCCCCAGCCTCTCGCAGGGTGACTGATCAGATAATGTTCTCTAAGCAAATGCACAAATAACACGAACTGGGGTTGGCACTGAGCAGTGAGGTGTAAAAAAAGCAATTTGAGGTGTTCTAAGAAAACGCCAGAGCCTCTGAGATGTGATTGCTTGTCGGTGAGACGTGCCCGCAGCACAGGACTGCTGGCGAGGCATCGGCCCTGGGGTGAGTGGGATGAGCCACGGAGGAGGCACCGTGGCTTGGGAGCCCAAGCGTATGGCCACCGCTGCCATCCCCAGCCTGGTGTTGGAGCTCCGCTGCTAGCGGCACCTCAGCTGTGCCAGCTTGTTGCTCTGTGCAGAGGCAGAGTTTGGCAGAGCCTGAACCACCCTCTGTTTTCCAGCTACAAGTGTGACTTTGCCCCACGGGTGCCTCTGCGCGTGGCGGCCTGTGTGCGCATAGCTCTGAGCGTGGGACGTGTCCCTCGCCGCTGGCCGGTTCTGCCGTCACTCCCTGCTCCAGCCGAGCCCCCGGTGCGGCGGGTGCTGCTGGGCCGTTGCTTCTGTGTGAGCCTGTCTGGAGAGAGGCAGATGATATCTGAGATGGCAGCCTTGCATTTCTGCTCCATTTCCCTCCAGCCTCTGCCTCCTCCCTCTCCTGTAGCAGTCATTAGCCGCAGAGAGAGGCGAGGCTGAAGCGCTGAGCAGAGGCTGTGTGCAACCTCCGAGTAACCTCACTGCCAGAGCCTGTGCCTCTGCACCCCCGCTCTCTCCTCTCCGTGGAGTAATAAGTCCTCACCTCCGTGCCCCAGCCCTCCGTGTAGCACCGCATTCCTTGTTAGCACGGCAAAATCAACATCTGTCTCCTTTATGGTGTCTGTTTACACTGGGAAACTTCTGGGGGAAGCTCTCTATTGTTAAAAATAAAAGCAGGGTTATAAGAGACCTGGGAATTCCATGTTACTTAGTGTACATCTTTTAAGTTTAATAGATGAGCTGCTTGTGGCCTTCGGGGTGTCCCAGCCGCCTGAGTGGCCGTTAAGGCGAGTGGCCGTGTTACATGGGGGCCCCTTGGGTGGGACATTTTGGGGTAGCCTCCCTGCTCCCCTGGCTCCAGTACAGATCCCGGAGGCTCCCGCAGCTCGGACGTGCTACCGGGTCAGACTATTGCTCTCCAGGGCGCTTGTGGAGAGCCGGCACGTGCGAAATCACTCCAGCTCTATGAGAAGGGGCCGCTCCTCGCTAGACCTTTCATGCTCGCTTCCGTACTGAGCTCGCAGCCCCACTCCTGACTCTCTCCTCCTCCTGCTCTCCCCTGCCTGGCAGAAGAAAGGGCCTGTCACTGCAAGGGGCCGTGGAGGAGGTCAGGGCTGAGGGCTGGCAGTTCTGGATCTGTCGCTGAGAAGGGGGGAGCGGGAGGGCTCTGGGTGTGAGGCTGCAGTGTGTCAGACATGAGTGGTGCCAGAGGAGGGGCGCGGGGAGGCATGAAGCACTGCACCCCACGGGAAGGGCCCTGCTCCAGGCCAAGGGGAGAACCCGCTTCAAACACCCCTCTTTGCAACTGGTGTGACTGGTTGGTGCAGCTGGACCTGTGCTGGGGGGTTGGCAGAAGGGCTTTTGATGTGAGGGCACATCGTTTTTCCTGCAAAACCCAAGGTGCTGGTGGGGCTTCAGGTGAGCGGCTGGAAAGCTGCTGTCCTTTCCATCCCTCCCCAGCACTCCTGGTGCTTCCCTCCTATGTCTTGCCTGCTGCTTGAACACAATGCCAGGACAGGAGCTAAAATACTCTTGCAGATAAGGATACGAGGGAGTTATCTGGAAGCCTGCAGATACTGTATGTGAGGGGGAAGGTCACTGAAAAGAGGGAGGTGGCAGAGATGGAGATTAGGTGATTTGGAGATAGCTTGAGGGATTTAGTGGAGAGGCAGAGCTCCCGCGGAGCATGAATGGGCAGTAGCACCTCTGATGGATTAGAGGGAGCCTTGTTCAGAGGCTTTCCATGTGGCTGCAGCCGCCAGCAGGGAAGAGATGGGGAAATCTTGCATTGAGAGGTGGCTGCAGAGCTCCAGATAGTGACATCCCTCGTTCCTTCCCTCGCCACCCTGAAGCACGCTATCACACAGGCAGGGCTGAAGCGGCTGCCTTGCAGCGGGTGCCGTGCTGCGCTGGCTTGGCATGGTGAATCTGTGGCCATGGGACACAGGTGGGGGATAAAAGGCCTTTTGGCATCTATGGCCTTGTGGTGGGATGCTCTTCCCACGGCAGGGTCTCTGCGGGGAAACTCCTGCGCGTCCTTCACAGCCCCGCTCCTCCGCGCCTCGCCGCGTTGCCTCCAAAGAGCTCGCCTGTGGGAGCTGGTTCCCAGCTCCGTGGAGAAAGTGCGGCTTCTGACCGCCTCTTGCTGCATTGGCGTTTGGGATTTGCCCCTTTGTAACCTATTTCAAACCCTCTTCTTTTAGCGAAAGCACCATTTGCCGCCTTGCTCCTACGGGCGATGTCTTGCTTATATTGTACTGGGGCTCCTCTGTGCCCCTTTGCTGCCACGGAAAATCCGTGGCAAGCTGCTGCTGCTGCTGTGCAATTGCTGTCAAGGATGTGAACGCCTGGTACTCGGCAGCGAGATCGTATCTCTTCAGCTGGACATAAGCAGTGAGATCCCTCCATCACAACCGGGCAAGCCACATCAGACTTTATCCTCTATTGTTAAGGACAAAGAACAGGGATTTGTGTCCTAGACTTAAGCTGTCTCAAATCTCCAAGTATATTCCCCAAACATTTTTCCTGGCTGTGTTTCCAGAGTGGCTTTTTCTCTCTGTTGCCTTTGTTTTTGATCGGTGTTGCACTTTGTAATATGTATTTGGTAAACACGGTCGGGTATTTACTGCAAATTGGCAGCCGCGTTCCTCTTTCAAAGCGTGTGACTCCTCCGGGATGCTCCGTGTGCCCCTCGCCTGGGCTGGGGACCGACCCGGCCCGTTCCCTGTGCAGCCGGGCGCGGGGCTGCCGCCGGCGTTGCTTCGTGCTGCCTCTGACGTGCAGAGGTGCCTGTATCCCGGCGAGCGTGTTAACATTTAAATCAGCGCAGTGGTCTGGGAATAGCATCAAGTTAAAAGGACCTCTCCTGAAAAGAGCACAGCAGGGACTTGGCTGAAGAGTTCTCTTAGCCCTTTAAGCAGACGCGGCTGCACAGATTTTCATCAGCAGCCAGCCTCATGCTACTCCATTAGGGCTCCATTTCACTGCTTGGGGGTGGGGAGGAAAGGGGGAAGAACAGGCATCTCCCCCTGCCACGGGGCTGGTGCGGGGATCCGAGACCTGCTGGGTGCCTGCTCTATCCCCTCCTGGAATTCTGCCCAGGCCGCCTCCTCAGGGTCCATCCGGCACAGGAGAATCGTGTGAGCTGTTTCCAGCGGGGCTTGTGCTGCTTTCGTAGCTGCTCTTACGCTTCTGTCGTGAAACTTGAGGCCAAGATTATAAATGTATAATTATCTGCCCCACGCATGAGGCTTCATCCTAGTCTCTTCATGGTCCAAGGTGCTCTTCAGCATGAAAGATGAGGTTTTAAAGGCTTCTCAGAAACACTTCAGCGTGTGTTTCAAGGAGCCCGGGTGCTCCCGGTAGCTGTGTGAGCACGCAGGCCCGTCTGGAGCCCTGCTAAGCTTTTGTCCTTATTTCCTCTGGCAATAACTTCAGCAACTTAATTACTGCTCTGGAGAAGTATTTCTTTTTATCAGCTTGGACTTTCTTCCTGTCTGATTTTATTGAAAGGCCCGGTTCTCATGTCTTATGAGATGGTGGAGAAGTCCCAGTCTACCTCTTACGGATCATCCGTTCCCTTTTTATTGCCTCCTCTAACCGGTTGCCATCCCAAAGCCTGGGTCTCATTTTTTAAAAATCTGTCTTTATTCCAGAGCTGTGCAGGCTCTTCCCGCTCTCCTGGGGAGGCCCGTGTCTCTTTGGCCCTGTTTCTCGGTGGGAGGGCAGTGGGGGTGCGGTGCCGCAGGCAGGGTGCGGGTGCCGGTGCCGTCCCACCCTCAGTCGCCTTCCTACCCCTTGCCGCCGAGCGGGAGCTTTCAGTGAGCTGTCTGTAACATTGGCAGCCCCTTTAGCTGAGCTGACAGGATTAATTTAAAATCCCATATGGTGGAAGAGTTGGCTTTTCCCTCCCAGATTGCTCCCTGCCTGGATAGCAATCCATGTTTGGCATCTCGTTGCCACCTTCCCTGCGTGTCTGCGCAGCTCCGAGGCTCCGCGGTGTCCCCTGGACCCGGCGCCCTGCGGCAGCTCTGCTGCCCACGCGCCGTTGCCTCCTCTGGCTGGGCAATAAAGCGCATCCAAGCCTGTAAGCGGACACTCGAGGGCATGTGATGGGTCTTCGAGATCCTCTGTGTCACGGTCCGAGTGATTTAGGGAGTCTGAAGGAAGCGGGAAGCTTCCCTCTTTGAGCCTAGAACTGGCGGCAGCGGTGAAAACCAGAAATAACGCCGTTGCTGGGTAAAACGCGCAGGGCGATGCTCCGTCCTCCACGGGAGCAGCTGCGGCCCCGAGGAATCGGCAGCGCCCGGGGAGCGCGCGGCCGTCTCGGTACGGCGCTGGCTCACCTGGGGCTGGAGATCCGGGGCAGCCTCGGCTGACAGCGGGGGAGCCCAGACCGCGATTCTGCGCGCGAGTTTGGTGTGATTTAATATGACTTTGGGCAAGTGAATTAATCTTCCTACATTTGTTGCTTTTGCAGCTCCCAGCACTGAGGTTTTGTTGGTTAATGTTTATAAAGTCTTTTGAAATGTGGTGGCTGGCGTGCGGGTCCAACAAAAAGAAGCAATTGTGAACAATAAAAGATTATTTTCCAAAATACAGTGTAGTAAAAGCAGCTGAGATAAGGTCTGCTCTCATTAATTTAAAAAATGATATTTTTCCTTCTTCTTTCAATAAGAACTGTCTGCATGATAAACTGACATCTTTAACAATTGTTTAAGCTGCACAAGTTTAAATATATACTTCCTGCATAGGCTGCTGATGAGTCACTAGTCAAAATTATTTATCAGAAGTGATCGCTCTGTGCTAGACAGCGTAAGACGGAGCTCTTTCCTTGCCAGAGCTATGTGGTTCCTGTGAGCAATTATGGGGGCTCTAGAGTTCTGCCTGTGATTAAATGATTTTGAGTCAATTTTAACATCTTTGAGAAGCTGGACAAGTTCTAGAGAAGGGTGTGTGCAGTGCCACGAATGCAATAATTTCCATAGTCTGGAGGAATAAGCAAAGCTTAAGCTGTTCTCCGGAAATGCCATTAGAAATGCATTTTGGGAAGCTCAGAGCTCTGCTGTCAATTTTTGAACACTTACGATCCTGTTTCTTTTGATTGCAAACACATAAACAACTTCAGCTAATGTAAGAGTACCTCGCTATGCAGGGAGAACAGACTCCACCAAGGGCTGATGGTGAGAAAGCGGATTGAATAACTGTGTGTAGACATGCACACACCCAACAGGCTTTTATTTGCATCACCATGGGATGGTGTGGAACAAGCATAAGCATCTTAAGGCGGCTTGTGAGATACCTACCACAAGCAAGCTCTGGAGCCTTCCTGCGTTGATGTACAGACTTGAAAAGACCAGAGCTGTTGGCTTTTGTGATTTGACTTCACCAGGGCCAATATTTGTCATTACAGGGAGTCTGGGAGGACGTTTGCTTCAAAACCAAAAGGGGCTGTTTATGGACTGTGTGTGGGGACGGGGCCTAACCGTGCCATAGGCTAACCTGGATGGTGTGGATGAAATCGTAGAGGGTGCTCGGGCACTGGAAGTTGTTTATGAACATTGTTTGGCTGAGCCAAAGAGGAGCCCTGGTGCTCTGGGGATGCCGGGATCAAGGTGCTGGGTTTCCAGGGCAGCTGAACCTGCTGGTCCCTGGCGCAGCCGTTTCTCTCAAAGCCCTGCTGACCTCTTGTCTCCCAAGTGCTGGAGCAAAATCCGTGCCCTTGGCTGCCGGAGGACGGGGTCTCTTTCTTCTGGCGTTGGCAGGGCTGGTCTCCCGCACAAAACACCTTTATTTTCTTTTAATCAAATTGTCACCAGGAGACACATCTGTTCCTGCTTGCCTCACCGCTTTCATCAGGGGTGAGGATGGAGCCGTCCTTTTGAGCATGCCGATGCTTATGCAAAACACTTCAGCCAGGCAGGGCTACTCGGATATCAAAGGCAGAGACTGAAGAGGTGGCCTGCTGGAATTTGCATATAAAATTGCCAGCTGAAATCCAAACACCGGGAAGATGTGAAGATCAGTGTGAAGGGTGAGCATGAAAAGCACTGGCAGGCCTGGGAGAGGGGGGGAGCGAGGGCAGGTAGGGGGAGAGAAGCAGCAAGATATGAAAGAGGAAAACGAACACACAGAATATTTTAACTAACAGAAAAGTTTCTTGTACTGCAGACAGATGATGAAAGAGAGACAGTGAGGAATTATTAGGACAGAAGATAAGGAAACAGCAGAGATAGGAAATAATTATTTTGTATCTGTCTTTATAAATGAAAATGAAGGGCATTAACTTAAATAGGATTTAGATTTTCAGGGACAGAAGGGGATGAATTAGGAAGTGTTCAGATAACAGCAGAAATGATTATTAAAGGTCGGGGGCTCTTGAAACCGACGCTGCTCCTTGGCTGCACAACGGCTGCGCGGCAGCAGCCCGGGGCTGCCGGGGCATCTCGGGGTGCTGCCTGCCATGAGGGGGCACCGTGTGTGGGGCTGGAGGGGGGCGGGGTGCCAGGGGAGCCAATGAGCCCCCCAGCTGGCCCCGGGAGGGATGAGAGGACGCTCAGGGTGTTGGTGCTGGGACAAAAGCTGCGGATCGCGTCTTCCCTCCCCGACACCAGGACCGAGCAGCCCGCCGGGCTCAGCGGGGTGATGCTGAGGGGGCTGTGCGTGGGGCCCCTTCTCACTCTCAAACCCCTCACCTGTGGCACGCGGTTCCCCAACAAAGATGCTGGTGTTTAGGGTGAGGATAATTGGGAACGCTTTCTGATATTGCTGAGGGGGGAAGAAGAAACCAGCCCCAGTTAGGAACTTCCCAGAGGTGGGGTTTTATCCCCCTCGCACACGTAGAATGAAATTCAGCAAGTCAAGCATTTTCATTAAGTTCTTAAGCCAAACAGCCCTCGGCCCTGTTACATTTTCATGCGCTTAGAAGAGCACTTGCAAAATTCTTTTCATTTGCACTTGGTTTAATTTCAGATGATGCTTTCATAAACCAGCTTCCCCACTTTGCGTGCACGGCTTCATACCCGCTGTTATTCACAAGCGTAAAACCTCCTGGATGTAACTAAAAATGTTTGTTTGCCTGGGTTAATAGAACAAATGGGTAGGTTTGAACATGCTGGTAATTGCAGATGGGGAGGTTAGGCTGAAGGATTCAGTTGAAACTACAGGTCAGGATTTCCCAAACAGACCAGTGACATCAAGTTTAATGTCCGAAACTGAGCGCTCTGAGCAAAGCCTGACCTTCGGAGCCTGCATGCTAACGACTTTCTAAAAATGCAGTTGGAAGCACTTTAGTTTGGGCCTTGAACCTCACAAGCCACTTAGGAAAATCCCTGCTGCTCCTCTGGCACTGGCTCTCCAACCTGATACGAACTTTTAACTTTTACCCTGATAAACAACATGTAATAGGCTTTAAATAAACCAAATAACAGTAATTTCTCTTAACCTCAGACTCTTAATAACCCTTCTCTGTTGTACGGCTCTGCTATACTGAACTTCACTGGTAATGGATTTGGTTTCGATGCCATCGCTGTCTGCAGGTGATGAGAAGGCTCCTTTCGGCTTGTCTGTAGGGTTTTGTAAGGGACCTGCCGGGGATCCGCACACTTTGACACCCCAGAAGAGCTGGGGGCTGGATTTGGTGTGGGCTTTGGGGGTGGCGTCAGGCTGACTTTAAGCTCATCTGCCGCTGGGTCATGTAAGCAGTGAATGCCTTGCTGCCAGGGCTGGAGCAGGGACGGGCGTGCAGCGGTGTGGCTCATTCCGGGTTGGAGCCCCTGTGCCCCGCGGCAGTTGTCCCGAGCCTCTGGCCACGCGGAGGGCAAAGGGGCGTCTCTGTGTGATCCTCCCATCGACGCGGGAAGAGTTCCGTGTGTCTCCTGCTGAAGAGAGGAGCAGGATCAGCCTCTGGAGTGGGCGAGTTACTTATTTATAACTCTCCCACTGAGTGTGAGTGTTTAATTTTCTGAGGCAGCACAGCGCTGGCGAGTGTGGCCGTATAAATTTGCTAACAATAGTGGCTGCGCCTATATATAAACCTGAAGATGCTGCAGTCCGTGGTGCATTCCAATTAACAGGATGATGCATGATACGTGGTGTGCCATAGGTAAGGTGGGACCTCACGTTCTGCTGGTTTTATCAGTCCTGAAACTCCCTGGGAGATCGTTACGCCTCCCTCCTTCATGGAGCTTCAGAAGATTTTTAATACCACCCCGCCTCGTCCTCTGCTCTTGCCTTTTAGCAAGACCTGATGTGTTTAGACCCGCACATCGTGGGTCCCCCCGGGTCTTTCACCACTGGCTTTTGCGCCAGGTTCGCTTTTGCGCCCCGTGAGCGATCGCAGCGTTGGGGGGGGGGGATGTCGGTGTCGGTTTGCGCGGACCCGGGATGGGGGCTCGTGCTGCACTGAAGGGGACGGTCGGCAGCGGAGAGGAGGAACAGTGAGAGGGCACTGCAGTGAGAAAGGCGGCAGTTTCAGCACGTCAGCAAGGAAACTGCTCGGGGGTTTTAAATAGACATCCTTGGGAAGAGGGTTTTTTAAAAGATGTCCATTATACTGTTAATTGCTAATTGATAAAATCTGACACAGAGTAAAGGCCAGAATCTGCATGAGGGAAGCTAAGCTTGTCCTGTAAATTACCCAAACAGAGCTCGAGTTGCCTCCTTGGCTATTCCGTCAGCAAGAATAGGTCTATTCACCTGTTAAAGTGGAAAACCATGATTGGAATGAGATTTACAGCACAGTTGTGGGAAATAATCAAAAGGAGAGGCTGCCTTTTCAAACCGGGAACTGCAAGCAGAGAGGTGGCAGGAGGGGGGGCCGCTGTGGGCAGGGTGGCCGGGGACCCTGCTGCTGTTGGTCTGGAGCCTGGAGGGAGGCTGGGAGCCCTGGGGGGGCGGTGGGGGGTATGGGGGGGTGGGTGCATCCACTCGGGCAGTTCTTGGTGGATCGATATGCTCCAGGCAAAGGGAGTGCTGGGCTGTGGCCGTATGATGGGAACGCCTGAGGAGCAGCGGCAATACCTGCTGGGGTAAAGTGCCTGTAATTGCAATAGTGCTCCAATAAGGCCTTAAAAAATCAGATCAGAAACAAGTGCTTGGCCAAAGGGAGCCTTCCTCTAGGACAGCACCACGTGCCCACTTGGTCTTGGGAGACGAACGAGTTGGAAATGTAACCTGAGCCTCAGCGAGGGCGTTTGGAAGCTTGGAAGAGCAGCCTTGCCTGATGTTGTATAGTCTAAGGACAATTTATACCCTGCGTAAGCTTCCTGGGCACACGCACAGCCTCTGCTCAGAGCGGCTGTGCTCGCCCACTGCTTGACATGCAGCAGCCATAGCAAGTTATGCGCTGTCTTAATGGAGCAAAGTAAATTCCATCAGCTCCAGAGGCTGCAGACTGGACCTGGGGAGGGGCTGCTCCAACCTCCCGATAAACCGAGTCACCATATCACCATTTCATGTCATGCAAAACAAAAGGTGCAATTTAAAATACCATCCTTCAGGTGCATTGAGCAGCATTTGGTTGTCAAAACTGGATTTCTTTAAGCCAGTGGTCCAGAATAAAGTGGTAATGAAGAGTCATTTGACAGCAGGCAAGCTGGAAACGGGTATATGAAAATAATATGCGGGTTTCTAGTTTATCGTGCATTTAGCGGACTTATTTTTCTCATGTGCAGCTCGTTAGCACAGAAGGTAATTCAGCATAACTGTGTTTTGGGGAGTGAGGCTGCATAAGCGAGCTGCACGCGTGAAGGCGTGTGACAGGACGTTCTGGCAGGCGTGTGCCGAGGGCGACGCCGGGGCTGGGCGGGCTGCAGCCCTGCAGGGCTTGGTGAGCGACTTCTGTGCACAATGAACTCCTCGGCTTGTTTTGCTGCAGCTGTAGAGCTTGAACAAAGGTGTTTTCTTCTGTGCATGGCTATGCTTGTGCTACAACCGCTGGAGAAGCGGCGTGTAGTCTCCTGGCCGAGGTCAGGCGCGGCCCCAGCCATGCCAAGTCGGTGTTTGTGCAGGAACCGCGTCGCCTAGCTGGCGTAGAGGATGAGTGCCCCGGTCCTTGATTTTCACATCGTTCCTCTGCAGTCTGGAAGAAATGGCTGACAAGACCTATTATTTTTCCAGTTATCCAAACTGTCTGCATCTTAACAGCTTCCTACTTCAGTCGAGACAGTCTGAAAAGTTTAATATCATTTCAAATCAGAGCACCAATAAAACTTGACATTATTAATATGATGTCAAGGGGTTTTCCAACTGCTTAGGGAAAAACAACGTGTCCCATTAAACAAAGCTCCCTGCATTGTGAAATATTAAGTGACTTTTCAACGAGTGCCAGCTGGAGCTATTAGTTTTCCTTTGGTGCAGTGGATGTGGAGAGGAGGTCTGGCTGAGAACCTTTTATGAAGACATTAGCTGAATCCATGCAGTCAGAAAGGCTTTTGCTTTCCGAGGGACTGCACAGGCAACGATAAATTATTAAAGGTGGTAAATACACTTGGCGGGATGTGCTTTCTCCCCTCCCTTAATGCACTTGTTACATTGGGGAGTCTGGATCATCTACAGGGAATTTGAGCTGAGATTTTAATAAACTGAACCCACTTCTTCATTTTCTCCCGCATCTTCCAGGGGGAGCTGGCAAACAAGGGAGTGTTGGAGGCTTTATCTCCGACGGTCTGACTCATGGCAGGACTGCGGTGGGTTGTTCTGGGTGTCGCTGCTGGGTGTTGCCGATCACAATCCTGCTCCCTGACCTACAAAGCCCGACTTGGCGCCGGGTGGCAATTTGTCAACAAGGACTTCCCCGGGGTAAACCCGCTGCCGCTTCCCTGGCCGGCTTGTTTTTCTCGTCCGTGCTCAGGCAGCTTTGAGCAGGCGGGAGGCCTGATGTTTCTGCAATCTTCCCTTTACCTCCCAGTTAGTGTAAAAGAAAATTGCTTCATCTCTTGGTCCAGACCAAACATGTTCTGCACAAAAGTTGAGACATATTTTTTTTTAATGCCTTTGGTAACACACCCGGGATTGCGCCGGTATTTAGTGTGCTTAAGGCTTTGTACAGCACATTAAAGCCTCGTCTCTACGAGATGTTTACAATGGGCATGTGTTGGTGCACGTTCTTAAACACACCTCTGAATTCTGGTCTTGGCGCTGCCTCTGTCTCTGGTTTCCCCACTGGTACAATAAGTATTGCTTTGATGTCTCACAGGGGAAGTGTAAGTATTTAATTTAACTTTTATGAAGTTCTTTGACAATGTAAAGAGCACTGCATATAAAGCAGAGTTTCAGGGAAGTCGAGGCAGTGATGTCCCACTTTTATCTCTGAGAGTTCCCACATCTGAGCACAAAGCCCTCCACCCCCCGGGCTTCCAGCCAGCCGCGCTGTTGCCTTAAGGCCATAGCTATTTTGGACATTTTTAACTAATAAAACCATAAGCCCCCTCTTGGCATTGGAACGCACCAGGACTGCTTCATGAGCCGAGCTGTTAATTCTGCTGGGGTGCTCCTTCAGCCAGGCCCCGCAGTGATGGGGCTCCCGTCCCGAGGGAAGCAGCACCCACATGTGGAGCGGGGCTGTCCCAGAGCGTTCCCCGGCGCAGGCCACTGCTCTGGGGGCTGCTCCCTCGGGCTGGAAGTGGGGAACGCAGGCGGTTGTTGCGTAGCCTGCATGGAGGAGGAAGCCTCTTCCCTGCTGCACAACCTTCCTTCACCTTCTTTCTTTTAATGTCTTAATCAAGTGGCTGATAAGAGAAGCGATCCATGAAAAGGACGGGTATCTTGACAAGGCACAGAAGCTTGTGGCAGCACTTTCCCCACAGATCAGCATCCTCCGCGAGAGGGAGAGACAAAAAAGGCAGATTTTTGTACCCTTAAGCTTCCACCACTGCAGTTCAAAAGACCAATCTTTACAGAAAATAAATTTAAAGGAGAATTTTTGATGTATATGATGGTCTCTTGTGGTCGACAAGAGTGCTGCTGGCAGTATATGGAGCTATGCAAAGCCAGAGTTGGGATTACTTAAAAGTGTCTGTAGTCCTTTGATTAACCAGTGTGTATTTTATTTTTTATATGGCACAATCAGAGCCCTACATTGATAATATCTTGCTATTATTGTTCGATACGCAAAACTCCCCTTTTTCCTGCAGCATGCAGCTGCTTTTTAGGGCCCTTTTTAAAGAATTCACTCTCCGCATATTAAATTTGTGGTTTTAAAGGCGGGTTTGTGCACTCGGGTGTAATTTTGGTGTGACAGCGTGCCCTTGCGCGGGGCCTTCGTGGGTGCGGCAGCACAGACAGGGACGGGTCTGTCCTGGGAAAACCGTAACACTTGCTGGGGGGGACGCTGCAGCGGGGCTTGCGTCCTCCGCCCCCACCCAGGGTACGTTTAGAGCTGCCGTGGCGGGAGCACCGCTGGTCGCTTGTGGTGCTCTGGCAGTTTTACCGGCGAGGCAGGTGAAGCACCAAGGGGGGGACGACACGCTCGAGCTGGTGCATTGGCCGGGGACAGACGTGAGGCCTCTCTTCTCCTCAACGGTGGCATTTTCTTTGTGCCCCCTCTCAACAGCTGCCTGGTTCAGCTGCTTCCTGGGTCTGGCCTCAGGCATGTGAGACGTTTGAAAACACACAGATATAATAATAGTAAACTCCCGAGACGGCAGAAGTGAGCGATCTGAGGCTGGGGTTGCTGGAAGGGGAAGTTCAGCAGCTGTTGTGAAGTGAGGAGGGAAGGGCTGCGCAGCACGGCGGGGTGGGATGGGGTCGCGGCACGGCTGTGGCCTCGTGCCGGGGACGGGGAGCCCTCAGCCTCCGCAGCTCGCCTGGGGCTGGGAGGGGAGAAGCAGCAGAGGGGAGACGTGCTGTGTGTCCTGCCCGTGCAACTGGAAGCGTGTCCCTGCCCAAAAGTCCTTCCAGCCTTTGCAGCAAATGCGAAACTTGAAGCAAGGCTGCAAATTCAAGCTGAAATCTCAGTCACTTCTGCTTTTATCCTATGATTATTTTTTTTTTTTTTTTGCTTCTGACCTCTCTGCTGTCTGCAATACCAGTTCCTGAATGAGGACCGAGCTGGCGTGGTGCTGTTAATCCTTCTGCTCCTGAGTGAGCTGTGGGATGCAGCCAGGCTCCGGCTCTCCCCGCTGCGGCTCTTCTGCCTTTGCGGCGCTGGTGGCCCTGATGCCTCGTTCTTGCCAGTCGGCTGAGCAGACAGGACTCCTGGGGAACGCACGTGGCCGGGGATGAGCTCTGGCAAGGTGTCCTCTTTCCCCGACAGACTTACCTCTGCCTTCCTTTGCAAAGAGGAGGGAAAAAAGTGTATGTGAAGAGTCTTTAGGCCGTTCTTGGGGACCAGAGAGCGCTCGGCATCGCTTTGTCTTTACTAAATGGAAGGGCATCTTCTGTTTCCGTGCAGCGAGTTTACGCAGTGACCGTGATGGTGTTAAGAAACGATGTGTAACAGCCTTGGTTCAGCGCCCTCGGAGCCATCCGGGAAAAGATGAGCGCTGCTGGGGGTGGGAGCCGGCCTGTGGACGCTCCAGGAAGGAGCAGGCGGGTGCAGGGGGTGCGAGCGGTTTGCTCGCTGCGGTAGGATCAGATGTGAAGGGGAAAGGGATGCTCAGCCCTTTGATTATTTTCCTCCTTTTAGAATGCTTTCACTTGAAATAGAAATGAAGGTAGACAGTAAATTTCGCATCCAAAGATGGGTGTCTGCTCCTGAATAGGATCGATTTAGGGTCAGCGCTTCAACAGTGCGCTGGATTTGGGTTTCAAAAGTTCCCGGCCATTACTGCTGTCAGATTTTTCTAAAGGGCCCAGCGTGATGACATTTACAGCCAGATTTTTCAAAAACAGCATAGTACTTCAGATGCTGAACTCCTGAATCTAGTCATTTAATTTGTTAAATGAGAGCGAAGGTCTCTTCAGATAATCTCCCAGTCATTGTAAGAGTTGAGCTCTTCTGTGGGGAAAAGCAGCCTGTTCCTAACTGAAGCTGCTTTCAGGTTCAAAACACATTAGCCTGGAGTCACTTTAAAGTGCACGTTAAAAGGGGAGAGAAAACGAAAGAGTGCAAAATGCGGCCTAATATTAATTAGCTGGAATTTGCGTGGCTCGTCACTTCAATTCGGAGATGTTTGGTCTGTGGCAACGATGCCCGCGCTCGTCGCAGGCGTCTTGCTGAAGTTAAGTGCGGCATTTTCCATGCGCGTGTCTCTGCCGGAACGGGGAAGGGTACTGCAGAGCCCGCCTGAGTGAGCGATGGCTCTCCGAGGGCAAATAAAAATATTGCTGTGACAGTTCACTCCTAAGATTTCAGGCGCATCTTTTCCTTAAGAGACTCCAGCGGGCTGAGCACCGTCTGGGGACGCACAACTCTGCCTTCACTGCTGGCTCCGGCCGCGCGCTGCGTGCGACGAGGGCACGACGCTGCACTGCCCGCGCTGCTGTCCCGCCCTGCAGCGTGGGCTCGGCAGCCCCCGGCGCCGCTTGCCCACGGTCCCGGCAACCCCAACTCCGTGCTCCGGAGCCCAGCCCAGCCCCGTGTCTGGAGCGGTGAGGGGAAGAGGTTGGTTACTTCTGTCCGCGGGCACCGCTCCATCCACGGCTGTAACAATCCTCCAGTGGTGAAATCGCGGCTGGTGCGTACCTGGCCCCTCTCGTCCCGCTGGGCTCCGGAAGCTGGAGCACCCACACGCCCGCCTGGCGCAGCTGCCACAGGATGCGCGGGGGGAGTTGGGAAGGTGCTTCTGGGAACGCCGGGTGTAGGTGTAGAGTGTGTGTAAATACCAACCGAGGAGTGGAACCTCCTATTGACCTTTAACTACTTGGTAACTGATTCTCTCCCATAATAAATATCTCCTGCAATTAATAGTCAATTGGTACTTAATTAATGAAGCAATAACAGTGGAACAGAACATTGTCACAGGATAATGGTCTCCCGCAGCCATTACACTGTAGCTGTCCCACTAAATCACAGCTAAGTGCGGTGTGAAGCCAGCGCGGAGCAGGGAAGCGGAGCCGTGCCGCGCCGGCTGCGTTCCCGCTGCCGTGGGCTGCTCCGAGCGCTCCCCTCCTCGGGCCCAGGAGAGGCTCTGCCGGGAAACCGGCAGGTAATCACGGTGAAGGTCAAGAGTACAGAACCAATGGAAGCTTTAAATAATCCTCCCTGAAGGTCTTGGGCAGCCGCTTGGTACGGCTGCAGCTGCCGGGGGGTGGCTGCTGGGAGCCACTGCTGTGAGCTACGCGGGGAGCAAAAGCTCCGCTCATGCTAAGCCGGGTTTAATAGCACGGACTCTCTCTCTTTCTCTGTCCTCTCCTTCTTCGCGCTGACCTTCGGCTCTGGCTGGCCAGAATGACGTGTGCTTCTCTGGCAAGTGGGGCTTTAAAAAGTGATGCAAGAGCCTTTTCCTCCGGGGACGGGGCTTTCTGGGAAGTGAGCGCGAGTCAGCTGGGCTGTAAAACATCCCCTCGCCTGGTGCTGTGCCCTGTCCTTCCCCAAAGTGCAGGCTGTTGCATTAGAGGTGACTCCAAGCATGTGAACACCAGCTTCTTTTTCTTTTTTTTTTTTTTAAAGTCCCATTTTTCTGTCTTGTCAGGTCTATTTAAGCATTTAATGAGGTGAGATAGTACCAATAAATTTAACACAGCACAATAACTCTGATGTAGGCCACAGCCTAATAAACTTCCAATCCTGGGCCGGGAGGGCGATCCAGCCGGGGCTAGATTGCATCTGCTCTGATTGCTTTGCTCAGGCATCCCTGAGGTTGAACAAGGACTTCGAAGGCGCTGCTGCAAATCCAAGGGTGCCCACCGAGATGGGCTGGGGTGGGTTTCTGTGGGCAGAGCCGGGGTTGCTCATGGGCAGCAGGGGCACAGAGGCCTGGACTCGTTCCTCCCATTTCCTGCCCCGCTTTACTGCCCTCTCGGAGCTGCACCGAGGTCTCCAAGGAGGCATCAGCTGCAACACCTGGTGCCACAGCAAATGGAGCAGACTCTCAGCCTGAGCCAATAGCTCCCCAGGGACCCATCGGAGCGGCGTCCTCTTCGCTCACAAACGGTGACTTATGTGCAGGCAGGCTCAGAATTTAGGCTGGCGCTTTGGTGCAGCTGGCTCCTTTAGATGCTGGACTCTCCCCCCAGCTCGGTGGCTAGTGGGTGCCCCGGCTCCCCTCCCCGTCTGCGCCCCACGCGGGGAGGCAGTGGGGGTGCACAGCTCCTTCCTTCTGGTCACTGCAGCTGATCCCAAGAGTGATGGTTTAGGTGGCTGAGCCCCGGGATGGAGCTGAGGGTCCGCAAGCAGCCAGCTCAGACACCGCGGTCCTGATGGTTCTGCTGCATCCGGCCTCATGAAATACTGGCAGAGTTTTGCACTGTGTTGCGGAGTGTAGCAAGATTTGTACTTTGGCTGTTTTGAATGTCTCCTGAATGAGTAACTTGACAGATTTTTATTTTTTTAAATCCCCCTCACTACTTGCAAATCTGTTTGCAAGCAGCTTGCTTTCCTGGAGGAGGACTTGGAACCATCCGCTGGCTCCTGCGCCCCGTTTACTGAAGCATCCATCCCTTCCTGTGACTGGCTTTGGCAGCGCCTTCTCTCTTGATCAGAATGGGGATTTTTTGGGTGGAGAGATTAGGGAAAGCTGCGTTTACAGCCATTTCGTAGGGGGGCATCTGCAGGTTTAAGGCTTATTCTGGCACTTTGGCATGCACGTTTGTGGCTGAAGCAAAGCTGTGTTGAGGTTAGAAATAATTGTCTCTGACTTTGCATCTGTCTCGGGATTTTAATTGCATCTGTAGCCTGATATTGCCCATTCAGCAGGGACACGAGCAAAGTAATGGCTACGTGATCCATCTTTACGTGGGTGCTATACGTTATCGTAGCATACAGCAGGAAATTATAGGGAGTCTGTGGTTCTACTGCTTTTCTTTCCGAAGGCTGCGGGAATATATAAGGGGTAAACTAAAAGTTGTCCAGCACTGATACCCTCCGTGCTGAGGGAGGGGTAAAGGCGGCATCCCCGCTGCCCGGCAGCCGTGTCTGGGCAGGACAGCGGGCCCTGCCCGTGTGCATCCTGTACACGTACCCTTTGTGTTCCTCTCTAGAGCTTTCTGATGCTGGTCCATGCTAAACCCCATCATACCCTGTAACTGGCCAGATACAAATGTAATCATCCTGAAAGGGGAGGGAGCGGAGAGAAGAAAGCCCATAGAAATTTCATCATCCAGCCTTGCGGAGACGTGCGTGCCTCGCAGCCCCGGAGCCCTCGCTTTGCGGGGCGCAGCTCACCCTCAGAAGCTTCCTTGGGCACGTTCTGTTGAGCTGCTTCCTTCCTGCGCTCTGCGCTGTGCCGAGGGACACACGGCCAGTCCTTTATTACAGCTTTCGGCTTAGTTCTGCCGCGGTGCAGTAGCAATAATGCAATCGTGCCTCGACTCCGTGTGGTCTCAGTGGCTGAGAAGCAGAACAACCTTTGTGCTCTCTATGCGGGCGCTGGGCATGGTGTGGGGGTCGCCGGTGCCGCTGGGCCCGCTCCCCAGAGCGCCGGGACACGCCAGCGGCCTCCCCTGCGCAGCCACGGGCGCGGCTGCAGAGGAAACGCTGTGCTTGGAAAACAGCTGCCGCTGAACATTTGTGTGTGTGTGGAGGCTCCGTTCTGCGGCGACCTGGTGCGATGCTGCGGCCTCTGCGGCGCGGCCAGTCGGAGCATATGGGTGCCTCTTCCTCCGCTGCAGAACGTGACCTCGGGCTGCCCGGTAGCTGTCACCGCTGCGGCCTTCATGCTGCTCTTGCCCTGCGATATCATCTGGGACTGTGGGTCATCTGGGGTTGTTGCCTGGACTGGGGACCCGTGGGTGTGATGGGGCCGTAGGAAGGAGCAGCTGCCCAGGGTCACCGTGCCGGGTCAGGATTGACTCCAGCGCAAGGGCACCCACAGAAATTACGTGCAGGGTGTTGGGTGCTGGCTCTATCCAGAGCGTCCAGGTGTGCATCCACTGCTTGGGTTTAGTATCAGAGTGAGCTGCTCCAGCCAAGTCTGGGGATCGCTCGCTGCCCAGACCAGGGAATCTGTTTCAGCTAAATAAAGAACTTAGCAGTTCTTTGAACAAAGGGTTGGAAGGTGTGAGTGCTGTCAGGTAAGAAGTGATTCAGTGCACCAAAACGCCTCAACAGCTGCGTTTGCTCGGCTGTAGAGGTCGTGAACTCTGCTAAATTCTTCCAGCCTCCGGTTCTGGAGCTCCATGAAACAAACCTGGGGGAGAAGGAAAACATCCCGGTGCCCCCGTGCCCCCGCAGAGCGGCAGCAGCAAATGGTTCCAATTACTGCGGGGAGTTTGCGTGCGCTGGGTTATTGCACCCAGCGCCAGAGGGGCTGAATTTCCTCACTACTGTGGATAGAGTCTGTCAGCCAATGTCTACAGTCATGAAAAAAAAGAAAATCCAGCTTTGTCTTTCATCATACAAATGAACTCTATCCTGTAGAAGAGATCCTGCAGCTGAGGGAGAGCCGCCTGAGCGGGGCCAGCACGCGGGGGCAGGGACGTGGGGCACGCTCGGACACCAACCCCTCTGCGGGGAGCTGGGGGGCACCGGGCACAGCACCACGCAGCCAGGGACGGGGGCAGGGAGCCGTTCCGTGTGTATAAAACAGCCTGGCTGAGTTGCTGCCTTTTAGAGAAAAATGGCACAGAATGGTTCTAAGGGTTTGTTTAAGCCCGCCGAAACCCAGCGCTGCAGTGTGTCGTCTCCTCGAGAGGGTGAAGCGGTAAACGGCACATGGCAGGTGTCTGTCGCGTGGTTTCAGCCCCTGCTGTTGGGCTTTCGCACGAAGATGGGCAGCAGGATGAGAGCGGCTGTTGCCCATGGAGCTGTGCAGAAGGGTGAGACCAACCTGCCCGGCTGCCGCGACGTTCTCATGCGGGTGAAAAATAACAGGGTTCACCCGGGATGTGCCAGAGGTGGGAGAGTCTGTCCGGGCGCTCGAGCGGAGCAGTCCAGCCCTTGGGCTGCGCTTCCCCAAACTCTCTGCACCCCCAGCTACAATCCGGCAGCACGCTGGGTATTTATAACCCTTCCTGAGTGCTCCGGTCAGGTTTAACATGTCTAAGTGCAGAGTCATCTGTGGGGAGAATAGAAACTGGCGTTGGGGAGGGGAAGCTCCTCACCGGCACGGGGTAGCGGGGTGTGTTGTGCAGGGTGGGGGGAGCTGGGAGCCCCTGGGTCCTGGCAGGAGGGGTGGTGCCCTGCAGCCGCCCGGCCTCAGGCTGTGGCCACTGCACTGGCAGCCACAGCAGGGTCGGACCCAGATCGGTGAGGGAACGCCGGCGCTGGGGGAGCGCTGCTGCCAGCGCGTTGGTGGTGGTTAACCAGCTGGGCTTTGGGACGGGAGCTGGGTTCGGGGCCGCTCAGTGATGCTTGTGGGGGCTCGGGGGGCTGCGGGTGTGAGCCAGGTGGCTGCTGCCACAGCGTTCTCGAGGCACGCTCGCTCCGGCGTCACGAAATGCCCTGCGCAGGGACGGGTGTTTTTCTAAAGAAACAGCAGCAGAGATCCTTGGCTGCCTGACAACTCAAACGTGGCAGAAATGCCGTATGCTTCTGGCTTTAACCCGCCACAGAGTGCCCCACTTTCTCCGTGTTTTGATTATGGTTTTTTTAGATCAGACTTCAGCATCTCTTCCCATCGGCCCCGTGGCTGGTGGGGCGTGCTCCCCGCTCTCCTCTTTTGTTGCTGAAGCAAATTAAGCAGCATCTCGGCTCCCTGTCCTTCCCACACGCTGCCAAGTAAATCCCGCAACTTTCTTGGGTGACGACATAAATTTGCAATGGCGTTCCACAAAAGCTCCCCGCCTCACCGGAGCTGTCTAGCATCCGTAACAAGCTTATCAAAGGGTTCCTTTGCAGGGAGATCTGAGCCCTCCAGGTTTTGATTCATAGCAGGTGAAGGCAGAGTGTGCTGAAGCCTGATTGAAATGTGCGAGGTCAACAAAATAGAGCAAAGAGTGCACAATAATTGGGGAAGAAGCAGCAGCCTTGCTTTCTGCATGTGGTCCTGTGATCCCTCGACTTCAATCTCCCACTTCCAAAGGGAAGCCTGTCTTGCATACTTTATTACAGTGTTCATTTGCACAGGAGGCGTCTTTTTACAGGAAAGGGAGAAAACCCAGAACTCAAACCGTGGCTGAGTCTGTTCTCCCCTGTTCTTGTGCAGCCGAAAAGGGAGACACCTCGAGAAGGGCTGTGGGGAGAGGAGCGGTGCCCAGCTTTCGTTTTAAGGCGTCTTGCTTCTCCCAGAGTGTGAGCCTTGTCGTCTTACCGAAGTGCTGGTAGTTGCTGCAGATCTGAAGACAAGGAAGGGGTTTCTGTGCTCTTTTGGAAGTTAAAATTCTCTTGAAGGATGAGGCACCAGGCAGCTGGGCTCCTTAAGGCAAAACATATTTGCTAGCCCAGATTCTTACCTTGGCTGGGGAGAATTTACACTTTTGGGGATCTCTGGCCTTTGTCAGAGATTGGGGGAAGAGGTAGGAAGAGTTTTATTTTAAGTACGTGTTTTCCCCAAAGGCTATAACACTTTGTTGGAAATGCTCCGTTCCCTAACATCTGTGCAAATTAAAACCTTCCTTTGCTGTCGAGTGTGCGTTTGGGGGGTTTCCCTTCTCTTCCACATTCTGTCTCTGAAAGGGGAATAGATTAAAAAAAAACCAGGGAAGGGGGAGAAATCTGTCCCCTTTTCCCTCCTTCCCATCTGCTGTTTAATCGCCAGCTGTTCGTCCTTAAGCTTGGATTACAGCCTCTCCATGGGGCTGTTGGTCCCCCACCCTGCGCAGGGGGGCCTTGGCCTCTCTCAGGCCGCGTTAGCCCGCACTGCTGGTGGGAAAAGCCGCGGCAATGAAAGTCGGGGGGAGGCTTTGAGCCCATTGCCGCCTCTCCTGCAGAAACATGAATTCCTCTCTCTGCGAGCTCCTGCGCGGGACGTTGCTGCTGGGAACGCCCGTGTGATGGGAGTGAGTCTGTGCCTCTTGCCCTGGGGTTCAAGTGTTCGGGGTCACCAAACTTCTTGGTTTTGGGGTCTTTCCTTCTCACAGTCAGAGTGAGCAGCCACTGACCCTTACGCACGTGTGGTAAATGCAGATCTGGGACAAGCACCGGCGCTCATGGCGCTCCGTGGAGCAAGGAGCCAAGAGTGACGCCGGGCCTTTAGGACGGGTGCCAGCTCTGCCTCCATCTAGAAGAGCTGTAGGAGAAGTCAGCACAAAACCTAGGGATTGCTTAACAAGCTCTTTAGTGCTACTGAATGTGCTGAGCTCATCCAGGGAAGCTGTGGGTGCCAAGTCCTTCTTACTAACGGACTTAATACCGTAGAATGGAGAGCTGTCGGCCTCCTCGGGAAGAGCCTCCCTGGCCCCGCGGCCAGCCCCGCGCTGGCAGAGCGGCTGCCTCGGGGAGGGGCAGAGGCATCGCTCCGCTCCCCATCGCCAGCGCTCGCTGCTCCCGGCACTTCCAGACCCGCTCTGAGCGCGGGACTGCAGTGGCTGCGGCCGTGGCATCGCCCACGTGCACCCGGGTTCGCGGTTCAGACCCCCGGCCGACGGTGGCAGCGGCAACAACAGGGAGGATGGAGCTGCACCGCAGCTGCCTGCAGGCAGAGCTACTGGAGCCTAATTATCACCAAATCGGATCACTGCCTCGCTGCAGCCACCAGCCTGATTAACAAACATCCCCCGCCAGACGAGAGCTCCCCGCGTAACCCGCGCGGGAGCCTCTGTGCTCCCCAACAAAGGAGGCGCAGGTTTAAAGAGCGACGTCGCCCTGTGCATGTGGCGAAGCCCCAAGCAGCGCCTGCCACATCATTATTAATGATACCACTATCAAATGTAAACTATTCTTAGACGCCTGTGTCAATGGAGGAGGACAAGAAAAAAGCAGAAATCCAGGGCTGCCAAACACAGCATCCAAAATATTTTTATAGATTAGTCCAACTTCTTTTTTCAGAGCAGGGAAGGTTCAAAGAAAAGCAGGGCATGGTAAGCAGCAGAAAGCCAGGAATCGATTGATTTAGCTCTGAGTTTGTACTCGTACAAAAAACCCAAGGCGGGAGATGGGGCTGAGGTTTTTGGGACGCAGCTCGCAGCAGCGGTCGGGAGGTTTCTTGCCGGTGCGGGTGAAGCAGCTGCCGGAGACACGATGGACGTCGCTCCTGCGCCCTGTTCGGGAGAGCCAGGCAGGTGCTGGCTGCGGGGTTGGACACGTCGTGTAGTGGTAGGGGGAGGAGAGGAGGGATGGGCTGCCCCGGTTTGAACCCAACCAGAAAGGGGTGTTCAGAGGTGGGGGCCGGGGTTAGTTCCGCTGGGCCGAGCGCTGGTGAGCTTGGCACATGGCTTTGGGCAGGACGGGCGCTGGTGCAGCCCCGTCCCGCTCGGGGGCTGAAGTGAATCTCTGGAGAAGGGCCGGACGCTGTCCTGTCGGTTGGGGCACGCTTACGGCTGCCCTGTGACCCCGGGGTCAGCCGCCTCCCCGCGCTTTGGGCGATGTCTGGGAAGGGTGCCTTCAACATGGGCATCGGATCTCCCGGGAAACCCCCCAGTGCCAGAGCAGGGGCTGCCTGGAGGCAGCAGGGCCACACGTTACCAGTTAATGCATCACCAGCAAGCGGGAGCTGCGTTACACAAGGGCTAATCATTTACAAGCTCCGCGTTTAGATGCGCAGCTTAAAGTGCATGACTTCATGCCCCGAGTATGTGCATCGCTTTCCCGGCTCTGGGGGGTGCTGGTGGTTCCACCTCTGTCCCCCTTTACAGCAGAGCCCGGCCACGCAGCGCGAATCAAAGCGTGGCCTGGTCCTGTCACTGACTCTGTCAGGCTCTGGAACGGGAAATCGTCCTGCAGTGCCACTGCCAGCGTGGCGAGTCTCGACGTGCTTGAGCTTTTAAAAGCTCCTGTCCTTCGGCTTCTGCGTGTATGAGAAGGGTTTGAGTGAGCAGAAACCTTGACCTTTAGGTTGCAGCATGTCTTCCCCATCTGACCCAGGAGAAGCCTAAAGCTTTACACTCAACTTAAAATGGGTGCTTGCGTGCCAGACTCGTGGCGTGAAGGGGTGGAATTTGCTCTCGACTTGTAAAGCTCTGGGTTCGGGTGTAGGGGAGAGGGTCTGTTTGCCTCGGTGGTCTCGCCGCAGCAGGGCATCGCTGTGCTGCAGCTCCGTGTTGCCGAGGGTGGTGCCGTGCGGAGGGTCTGTCCCCTCTGGCCCCCCCCCACCTGCTCCTCCATCCTGCCCCTGAGCTCCGTCCCCAGGTCCGCCGCTGAAGTTCCCCTTCGAAGCGGCTATTGATTTTCCTGACTAATGCACCCGGCTACACTGTGCACCACACACCAAACAAAACAAAGAGAACTCAATCAGCCACTTATAAAAAAAAAAAAAAAATCAAAGAAAACCCACCGGCTTCCCATTATAGGCTGGGCAGATCACGCAGCTCTAACTTGAGAGGGTTCCCATTGACCCATAGCACTCAGTTAAAATGAAGGTAGCAGTGCAAATACAGGCTGGAGATGCAGGCTCAGGAGAGCCCTTTCCTTACATAAAAAAGAACATTTTGCTTTTTTCTTTCTTGTTACCTGCAAATGAGAACGAAATGCTGCTCTCCTCTGCTCTGTGTAGTGTTATTCCAAGCGTACCAACTCGCAGCTCCCTTTTCCCTTAGCTAATAAGTAATCATGAGGAGGTTTGTGGCCTTGTTTGTTTATATTTGGCCCAGAAAATGCTTCCCCCCCCCTCCTCCCCCTGCCTCTTTCAGTAAAATGCTTTCTGAGATTTATTTGTAAGCCTGTAAATACAGAGTAAATACCTTTAATTTAATTTACCGTGCTACTGTAAAAAACTGTATCTGCAAGCAGGAGTTCTGTCAGCCTCTGCTGAGCGAAGTGTCTGTGGGTGCTGGATGCTCAGACCTTTCTGGTTTTTTTCCTTTTGTTCCCCCCTCTTCCCAAGGAAGAATCGGTTTCCTGGCCTTCTGTTGCCACCTTCTCGAGGCTGCGGCAGCTTTGCTTGCCGGGCGCCGCGCGCAGGTCGGCTGCTTGGGGCTGATCGTCGTGACCGGCCACTGTGAGCCCGAGGAAGGGCAGGGGCTGAGCCGGTGCTCAGCGGGGCCCGCGCCGCTGCCGACCCGCTGGCATTGAGGCGGCAGAGCTGGGCGGGCGCCGTCCTGCCTTCTGCCAGCCTGCGCTCCAGGAGAGGTGATTTCCATATTTCCTCACGACTCTTGGAGGCTTCCTGGCTTCTGGAAAATACTTGGCAGACAGGGCTCGGTGCCCGACTACTTCTATAAACAGCGTCTCTGTGGAGAAGTGAGTGAGGTGCAGCGCTGTGAATGAATGGGGAATATCGGTGGCATATGGGAAGCAGCGCTGAGCCGAAAATCATCGTGAGAAAAAAGGGAAAGGATGCGAGCTGCCGTTCAGTGACGGCTGGGATGAATGAGGTTCCTGCCTTGCTTTCGCTCTGGACGGGTGCCCGGGCACTTGTGGAGCCGGGCTGCGAGGGACGGCGCTCTCGGACCAAACCGTGTGGTTGCTGCCATGTACCAGAGCGGCTCCGCAAAGCTGCCCAAAGCTCCTGCTTTGAGAAAGGACAAGGGCGGCACCAAAAACCAGGGTAGCCGCGTCCCCTCCCAGCACTCTGCGGCGGGTGCTTTGCTCGCTCCCTTCGCCGCGGCTTGCAGCAGATAAAACCGAGCCAGCGGCTGCAGGTGTCATCCCTCTGCTCATCTCACGGAACGTTGCAGGGAATCGCGGCCGAATCGTATCTCTGCTTCTCATCTTCGTTCCCAGGACCAACACGTGCCCCAGCCGGTCGCGGCGGTGCTGGTGCGACCTTCCCCAGCTGCCTTGGGAAGGATGGGGCCGAGGGTGACCTGAGGTGGCTACGCCGCTTCCCCTCCTGATTTCCAGGGCTGTCCTGTCCATCTCCCCCTCTCCCAGCCCTGGGGTCACAGGGAGAAGCTGCTCATCCCCTGGAGCTCTGTAAGGCTGGAGCGCTCTGTGACCCGGAGCAGGGCGGGTGGGAATGCCGGCGAAGCTGGCAGCCTCGGCCCGTTAGCGCAGAGAAATCCTGGGTAAATGAACCACTGAGGCGGGAGGCTCGCCGTGCCCCAGCTTGCCCCTGGAGGAGAGGCTGGTGCTCTCCCAGTTAATCCGGTGCTGCTTGTGCTCCCCGGCTCACGTGCGGGACTGGAGCACAGCTCCTGGCTCGCTCATCTGCCGGCGGCGAGCCGGAGTTGAGGGGGTGGCTGCGCCGCATGCATGCGTATGCTTCCAGTGAGGAGATTTGCCAACTGAGATTCCTTATTCTGCATCAATTTGTGAGGAGATTCCCCCCTACTTCTGTTTTGTTAGCTGCCTCGCTGAAGTCTGACAGCTTATTTAGAAGGGGCCAGTGCCCAGAGGTAGAATTTGCAAACAAATAACTTTCACCCGACATGACAATGCATGAGATATTGTGAAAATCCTCGGTGATGCTCCCTGACGTGACGGTGACAATAGGAGTTTTGTCCTCATTAGTTTTCCCGGCAAAAAGGCCTCTAGCTCTGTGCAGCCCTCGCCGTGTGTCGGTGGGAACGGGCTTCTCCAGCCCCGCCTCGCTGCTGTCGGGGGCTCGGAGGGGACAGGCAGCGCTCCCCGGCGAGCTGCCGCGCGGGAGCCGTGTTCTGACACTGACGGGAGGGCTTGGCCCTGGTGTGTGCCCCAGCAGTTGGCGTGAGGGCGAAGCCAGGCTGGGTTTGGGGCCGAGGAAGGAGGGAGGGGTGACAGTTCCTTGCCTGTCGCTGCGCCGCAGAGATCTGAGAGTTCCAGCGCGTGTTGTTCTCTTCTGTGGTCATAGCAACTTCGCAATTAATTGTGCTTACTTTTAATCTGAAGCGTTTGCCATTCCCACGTGAGTTGTCCTCTCCAGCGCTGATCTCCGCTACCTCGCTGCGATCGGAGCGCGTGTGGTGGCGGGGGAGAGGAGGAGAAAATCCTCCGGTGGCTGAGGACATGCTGGGGAGGGGATTTCGGCAGGACCATGGAGGCCGATCTTCCTGGGCGCGGTGGGGGGCCTGGGTGGGGTGAGGGGACACCCCTCTGCAGTCCGGCTTCTCTCTTGGGCAGCCCGTCCGACAGCGCCTCTGCCCGCTTGCGGCCACTGGCGCGATGGAAAATCGAGTTGCTCAACAATTCCGGTGTCCCTTGTTGAAGCCTCGGGACACGGAGCTCTCGGCCCCCCCTCCAGCCTTCCCCTCTCCCCGGCTGCAGAGAGGATGTGCCTGGGGGGCGGCTGCTGAAGGGCCCTGGAGAAAACCCGCCTGTCTCCCCGAGAGCAGAAGCGATGACACTTCTCCTGCCGGGGTGCGAGCGGGCGACCATTTTTCCTAATTAGTCATGATGTCTTGCCCATCACAGGAATAAATAGCAAGCTTTCCCTAAGGATGTGAGATGAGAAGCGCTATTTATCGTTGCTCTCAGAGGAAGCTGACAACATGACAGGTGAAATATCAGGAATAATTAAGAAAAATAAGGGCTTATGTACTTTATTGCACCACCAGCAGGGCTGTATTGCCAGCGACTCCTGCATCCTCCCGTGTTCCCCTGTCCTGCCATCGCCGTCTTTACTTGGGCAGTGCCTCTCGCCGGGGCCCTGGGCCACTGCCGACCCCTTGGGCTTGTCGCTCCGGGGTTCGGTGGCCCAAATGACCCCAAGACACCTGCTCGGTGCCTCAGTGCCGGGGTTTGACCTGCGGTCAGAGGCCCACAGATAGGAACGTCTTGGATAACAAACACCTGTTTAGTAAATACTATTTTCCAGTGAGCTCTTTGTCCAGGAGACAGGAAAGAAAAAAACCAGTAGCCTGTGTATGACTTGAGGATTTTAGGGTTTTTATGAATTGCTGACTCGAGGGAAGTGGCTGGGAAGCAGATCCCACCAAGCCGCGTTGTCCGACGTGTTGCTGCCCGCCTTCAGCCCGGTGGTGCGAGCTCTGGGCTGCGTGGGGGGGGCAGCCCCCGGCGCTCGCTGCACCGTCCCCGCTGGACTCGGTGCCAGGGGACGCAGCGGGGCGGGGCAGCAGCTCCAGGGACCTGCTTTTCCGTTACAGCGTTAGCCCTGCCCCGGGCGCTCTGGGGGCCGCTCGGGCTGAGGCCGGGCTCTGCAGCCTCGTCGGGAATTAAGCTAAAGCCGCGGCCCGCCCGTGCTGGGAGATGTGTTTGCTTATGAGGCAGGACAGCTGGGGAGCTCAGGAACTGTATCTACTCAAGCAGTGTGAAAATCTGATTACAGCAAGTGTCACTGGGCATCACTTAACTCTTCCTCTGCAACCCCAGCCTCGCCTGACAGCCATAATAGATCTTCTGGATACATCTTGCGCTGAAATAAAATGCCTAGTCAAAAGTGCTTAAAATCCCTCAAGTTTCGTGTTTGCTAATCGTGTCTCTCGCTCGCTGGCTCCATGTGCTTTTGGGGCCGGCCAGGCTACATTGAGCCTCATTAACACTGCAGCAGCGTTCCCAGACGTGGTCAGTAAAATGCGTCTTTTTTTTTTTTTTGGGCACTTGGGAGAAAAGCAATTGGACGTGGCGGTCCTCATCTCGTCCCTTTTGACCGTGTGCTCCGAGCGCTCGCTGGCACTTTTTAGGCGGCTTGTGAAAGGGACCCTTTGTCGGGGGGAGGAGGAAGCCAGCAGCAAACAACTCCCAAACTGGGAAATGCTGCTCTTGGGGCACTTATATTTAGCTCACTTGTGGCGCTGTCCCTTCAATTTATACTCGCGCTTTTGTCCCTTTTAACTACCAGCGCCCAGGGCCTAAAAGAGAAGGATACCAGCGAGGAATAGGCAGCTGCTTCTTGTAGAGGTGAAGGTATTTTTAACACAATGCCTCGGGAAAAAGGAATTTGTTTCCTCCAACCTTCAGTCAAAAGCAGCGCTGTGAAGGCTCTCTGAAGGAAAGCAAAGCCCGGGCGCTTCTGTCTGCAGAAGCATTGCAGGCAGCAGTGGCAGCAAAATCACGTACAAAGGCTGAAGAGGTGTGTGGAGGAGCAAAGGTGGACGTTCATCCCAGCTCGGTGGCTGCGCTGACCCGCTCGGGAAGGCGAGGGGCTGCAAGGGGGGCAGGCGAGCCGTGTGGGAAATACGCGGCGTGCCCAGGATCCAGCCCAGCAAGAGGAGAGCGTGAGGGCTGGGCCACAGCGAGAGCCGGGGCCCAACAAAATTAAGACTGGTTTGGGTTCCTTTAAATACTTACAGAGCTGTAGTGCCTTGTGCTGCAGCCGGGCTCCCCGAGGCTTTGGAATGAGAAGAAGCGTCCAGAGCAGGCTTTGCATCTTCTGTGAGATGCTCCTGCAGAGCCTGACCTTGAGGATTTCTCACCTCCCTCCTTCAGATTCGCGGGCCGACGGGTCTCGCCGCTGCGGCCCCACGAGTACCTCGGGGCTGGGCGGGCCGGGAGGTGACAGACTCCCCTCAGCGACCGAGTTCCCGACAGAGCGTTCCTTGCTCCTGGGGTGCCGACGTGGCCCCCCCGCTCCCCAAGGCAGAGGGTCCCATGTGAGCAGCTCCGGGAGTGTCTCCCCCAGCTCCCCCTCACCAGCGCTGGACCCGGCTCCGCGTCCCTTCTCACACCTTACCCTCCCTGCCGAGGAAGGGCCCTTCTCTCCCCCTTCCCTATCTTTAAATTGTTTGCTTTCTTTATCAGTAGCCAGCTGGTATCAAGTCCGACAAGTCTCGAGTTTAACTGTGCGATTCCTCAATTCTCCAAGCAAATAAGCCCAGATAAGACCCAGACCTCTGAAGCCAATTGTAATTTAGTACAGCTGCAATTGTAAACATCCAACACTTGCAAAGGAAATATGATCAAAGCCATTGATTTTTTTGCGGTGACACAGTGTCTTTTTGAATAATTCCCAATAATGAGGAAATGTGAGAAAATTGAAACCCGTTTGCAAATATTATAAGCCTAAACGGTCAAATAAATAATTAGCAAGTTACCCATTTAAGCTCTGCATACGAAAAAGCAAGGAGAACCCTACTCTCAAGTAAAAATGCTAGACTCAGCATCTTTTTGGAGTAAAACGGGAAAAAAAAAATCACTCTGGGTAGAGCGGAAGATGGATTTCTTCCACTGGAAGAGCAGGATGCTCGCGAGCTGTGGAGAACAAACAGCTCTTCCCAAACTGCATCAATATAGTACCATACATTTCCCATTGCACGCCTTATGTTTCTTTTCTGGTCTGTGGATTAATTTTAGAGCGCGAATGAGCTGGCCTGACGTAGCATTTAGATCCTAGAGAAGGACCGAGGTACCGCAGAGAGTAGTTAGGCATCCAGTGTGTGTTTGAAGTTGTAGAAAACAATAATTTTTGTTTCTGCCTGTGAGGGCCTGACCCGGGCTGCTCCATCCCGCCACAGAACCCCCCCGTGCCGCGGGGAAGGGCTGCCGGGGGTGCGACACGGGGCTGCCCAGCACCCGTGCCGTGGGCTGTGGGCCATCCCACCGATGGCTACCGGAGCCTCTGGCACGGCAAGCGGGAGCCAGCCCAACGCCTGTGGTACGCAACGCGCTCTGAAATGTTTCTTCCTCCTGAAAGCATCCTGGGAACGAGCGTTTGGCCGTTTCTGTGAAGGGCCGTGTTGGTAGTTGGATGTGTTTAATAGGGGCTGTCTGCGATGCCATAACAGAGGATACTTTTAAAGCGCCGTTAGTGTTGTGCTGACTCCCTCTTTACATTTCGAAAGGGCACAGTACACCAGTGAAGAGGCTTGAAGAAATAGAGGCAATTTGTTACCTCTTCCCTGGCAGAGCGCGGAGCGGAGATGCTCCTGCTCGTGCCGGGCGAGGCTTGGCCTGTCTTGCTCTGATCCTTCTCTTTCCCCCTTGTGCTGGTGGTGGCCCGTGGCTACCAGCTCTGTTCCCGCCGGCCAGCTCTGCAAATGCAGCACCTCACGCCGTGGAGCAGGTCTGTCCCCCAGCCCCTGCCCTTTGAAACGGGCCTCGTGGAGCCTCTGCCGAGGGAAATCGGTTCTGATTTGCTCTGCCAGGTGCCGTCGTTTGCTGTCATGCGTAATCAAATCTTTGTTTTTTTAAGGAAACCCCGTGCCCGGGCTGTTAGGGGACACGCGACCCCCGACCTGCTGCCCTTTGGGCCGCTGCCGTCCCCGTCCACCGTGTTACCAGCTCTCCCAGCGCAGCAGCTCCTGCGCCGTGGCCTGGAGCTCTGCTCCTACCCGTTCAGTTTCACTGGCAGAAAATGGTATCTGGTTTAATTTCTGTTACGTGTAGGAAAATGCCTTCTAACCTGGAAACTGGGGGCATAGGGTATCGGATGCCATTGGGCTTGTGTAATTTGCGGTACGATGCTCTGTAGTGTGGCAGCCGCAGGGATTTAATGGCGCATGTGAGAATTATATACTGGAGGGCAAGAAAGTGAGGTTTCTGGTTTCCCCAGTACACAAAATACCTGCTTGATTACAGGCCCTGCACAAGCTTCTCAACTTTCAAAGCTGTGTCTCTCCTGACAGGCATTTTCTGTGGGACTCTTGCCTACCCCCTGCAGAGACGCCCCGCGCTCAAAATTCAGGTTTGTCTGGATTTTCACATGCAGCCGCGCCAGCTTTCGGATGTCAGTATTTCAGCTGGGTCTCGTGGCTGCCGTTCAAAGTGCAAAAATAGGGTGGCCAAAAAATCAGGATGCAGCAGATAATGCTGCCAGTCACATCAGGGCGATGCTGCTGCTCAGGGCAGGAAGCCACCGGTTATTGTTAATGCCAGGGCCAGGCTCAAAGTGGATGTCCTCAAAACACAGCCGAGCTCTTCCCCAGCCCTTCAGACAGAAATGAAAAGGCTTTCATGTTCTGCGGGGGTGGAGAGCACAATTTGTGATGACCTGGCTCCGGCTGGTATTTGAAAGGTCACTTGAAGTACGACGCTATCTGAGCCCATTGATTTTAAAAAAAAAAGCCCCAGTGCTGGCGAGAGGGGGAGAGCGGGGGAGAGGAAGCGAAAATAGCTCTGGCAACAGTCATTGTTTAAAACCAACAAAGAGGCACTGAAAGGCTCCCTGCTTGCCGCTGTCAATAGCCACGGCAAGGGCACCGGCCGGCGCGGCGGCGCTGGGAGAGGAGCCGCGGCTCGGCATGGGGGGACCGGGGGTGCCGGGAGGGTGCGGGGGCACGGGAGGGGCGCAGCTCCCTCCTGATGGGGACAGGTGGGTGCTCACAGCCCCACGGGAGACCCGCGACCCTCCGAGGGGCCTCACCCCGGCCGCAGCCAGATCGTTACCTCAGAAGCATCCGAGGCCGGGAGAGAAACGATTTGCCCTGAAGAGCTCGGCCGGCTGTCAGCTGGTCTGTGAGGTGGGAATAATAAGGAGCAAGGGCAGCATGAGCCCTGCATCCGTGTAGTCGTCTGTCATGCAACAAGGAAAGTATTGGCACATTGTCATGTTTCAAAGGCTGCTGATCAATGTTTTTAAAAAAATAAGAATAATAAAGCCTGGCCCTGTGTGTGCCCAGAGGTACCGCACTGGCTGGGCAGCGGAGACGTGGCAGAGGGGAGGCCGCAGAGAGAGGCCTCGTCCCTCTCCCATTTTAACCAGTCTGGCAGGGGAGCAAACCGCTCCTCAGCATGTTCGTGGCTGGGTCTGTCGTCTGCGAATCGCTTCAACCCCCGCCAGGGCCCTGCGTGCTCCCGCCGTGGAGCGCAGGAGAGGAGATCTCCTTTCCCCGCGGGCGTGGTGGCCGCTGTCCCAGAGGGGAGGGCAGCGCCGCGTCACAGGGATCGCTCCTCAGCGGAGGTTACAGGCTTTGCACGGGGAAGAAATGAGACAAGTTGAGGGGAAAAGGGGCTGATGCTGGCGAGAAGGGAACGTTCAGTGATGCGGACCCAGATGCAATGTGTTGTATTGTCTTCTTTCTGTGGGGGACCAGGCAAAGTGATCCCCAGCTCAGTGATCCCCGGTCTGTGAAATGGGCACAGCAGCACCTGAGATGCTCCGTGGGCAGTAAAGGCACATGGAAGTCACAGGTTGCTCCACCGCTGCCATCTTGGGAACAGTCGGAGTGGGAGAAGCCTGGCGACCGCTATCTCCTTTGTCTGTCTCTCCATAATTAATTGCAATACGCAGCGGTGGATGTTTTGGCGGTTGAGAGAGGAAAGGGAAGACTCAAACTTGTAACTAGGTTAGTCAGGAGGGAAAAAGCAGATTCTGCCCTTCGCAGCAGTGAGAAAAGGCAGGCTGCGGGGGAAGGCGGAGGCAGCATCTCCCGGCCTGGGTACCTGGGGGGAGAATAATGAAAGAGCGGAGGCGACTCTTCCAGAGGGCTCACACTGACAGGCATTTTGGAAAATGGTGTTTTCTTATTGACTCGGTAGGGGAGAGAACAAAAGGATCTCTGCTGCTGGAGCGAGTGACGGTAGCCGCCCTGCTCCGGCCACAAGCCCAGAGGGGTCCCGGGCAGCGGGATGTGCCGAGGGAGGCAAAGCTCGGCGCTGGCAGAAGGGGACTCAGCAAAATCGCTTAATGGATTTATTCTTCCAATTTCCCTCAGCTCTTCCAAGCTTTGGATATAAGCAAGGAGAGCAAGTTAAGGCACAGATTGTAAAAGTGATGGATCTACAGAAAAAGGAGAGGTTTGAAGGGTTGAAATTTACTGCAAAGCCTGGCCCAGAAATGACCCTCTTCCTCCTCCTCTGGATTTTTCCGTCTTGGGCAGAAAAATGCAGCTGGTCAGCTTGACAAGTGGAAAGCGTAGCTTTGTCATTAATGTGCAATGCTGAAACAATGATGTATGGCTGGCGATAGATCATGTTGGGTTTCCGGAGAGCAGGGAAGACGAAGGCATGAGACTAATTCATGATGCATGAACGCATTGATCTTCCTGGCTCTGAAAATACAATGTAATGAACCCCTGCTAACAGATCATTTTTATGCCACTGCACTTCACTAATATCTAATGATTTCACCTTGCTCTCAGATAAAATATAATTGTATGGGAGTTCCAGCTTTGTTCTTTAATACTCGCGTAGAGTTAACGAATTATGTTTTGCTCTGTAGCTGTCGGCAAGTTGAGACAAGCTTACAAAAGCCCCACAATTATTAGGCTAAGATGCACGTTTAAAACGCCGTGTGTGTGTGTGTATCTATATCTGCCGGGGACGTACTGACTCAACGTGCGGAGCGTGTGCGTGGGCGCTGGGGCGGGTGCTGAGGACCCTGCCCAGGTGCTGAGCAGGACGTGTCCCTGCCCGGGGACTGGGGGATGGCGTCCGCCCCACGGGGAACAGCGGCAGCTCCGCCAGGGATGGAGGCGACCTGCGGGCGCGGTCCTCCGCGGCATCCCCGTGGGCGGTGGCTGGGAGCACGGCGAGCCGTTGGTCGTTTCCAAAGTGCCTTTAGAGGATCCACCTGCCCAGTTTGCCCTCCCGCCACCACCAGCCAGGCAAAGCCTCTGGCTGAGGAACCTCACTTTGGGGTCCCTCTGGTGACACCCTCCTGAGCTCTTCGCGCTTCACCCCGATGCAGGTGCACATCGGGGGTTTTTCCTGTCCACTGTTTGTCCTTTGAGGCCGTTTTGCTGATCAACAAGCAGGCTGCTCCTCGGCGAGAGCCGGGGCGGGCAGGAAGGAGAGGCCGGGGAAGCGCGGCAGGTCTGGAGGGAGTTGCATGCTCCTGATCTGGGGGGGCCGCTAAAACCGGCACGTGTCTCCGGCTCTGTGTCCGACCGCTCCCGTCCCGGGCTGTCAAATCCCCGACAGCGGCGTGACAGCCCGGGCTGGCCGCGGCTCCCTCCGACCGACCGGCAGTGTTTGTCTCGGCATCTTATCTGCAGTCACCTGTCTCCTCGTGTTTTCTGGAGTGACGGGAGGCTCTTTTGGGGGCGAGCGCGTGGTAAACTCCTGTTTGTTGCACAGCGTCTACTGCAGCCGGGGTCCTGGCCCCTGACTGCGGCTTTTAAGTGCTATCGCAGTGTGAGAAATGAGCAGGAGCCAGCAAATGTGAGTTGAAGGTGAAGATGTTTGTGGATGCTTCAAAGGCAAACCTTACTGTTACAAAAGAAGTCAATGGAAATCTAACCGCTCTTGACAGTGAAAGCTGAAGTAATGTTGTACCTAATTTGAAATTCCCTCTAGGCTAAGTAAGACTTTTCCTTTCATGTGCGATGTTTGTATCCCTTCTGGGAGACCTTTCCTCTGTACCCTGCTTGGTTACATGCAGTGTTGACAGATGATTAAGACGTGAAGTCTCTTAAATCGGAGGAACAGCCCAAGTTTTGCATTGTGTGCTCAGGTGTTTACCCACAGCGTTTTAATCGTCTCAGCCTGACTTTGAGGTTTGGGACTTGCTGCCTCTTGCAGCTCGAGGTGTCCCCAGCAAAGGAGACGCTGAAGGGGACGACGAACCAGAGTTGGACGAGCAAGATACCGCAGGGGAAAACAGTCCTTTGCTGGTAGCGATATGTTCATAGTGGACGATCTTACTGGATTTGCTGGTGTCCTTACACGTCACCTTACGCTTGGTGGAGACGAGGAGCAGAAGCTTTGTCGAGGCTCTGCGCCCTGTCCCCACCGACCAAACCTTGCAAGGTGACTTGGGGAAACTGCAGTTGCTGCCTCTGCAGCTTTTGGCTGTTTCCAAACGCCAGGGTTAAACGGCGTCGCTGTGGGGGGCTCTGGACGCCGCCCCAGAGCCTCGTTACCCTGGTCCGCGCTGGGTTTTGGGAATCTAGGTGGGGCAGGCAACACCCACGAGGCATCTTGCTGTGCGGGAGATGCGGCTTGTGATGGGATCAAAGGGGTTTTTTTTCCCAGCAGCTTGTACAAAACAAATGAAGACCAAACTCCAGCTGATTTGCCCTGGTGCCTGGTGGGAGCGCGCTGGGCTGGGCTGGCAGCGGCAGGAGCTTCCCCCGCCACCTCTGCGCAGACCCTAAAGCTGAGATCTGCTGCTGGCTGTGCCCAGCCTAAGTGCTGGGAGGTTGGGCCGAGCCCAAACAAGGCTCGGCCACGGGCTGGACAGCATGAGCGGGCGGGCGGCACTCAGGGCAGCCGCGCCAGAGCTGCCTCCTCACGGCGGCGCTTGGGTGGCTTCCTTCCTCCCCCTCCCCCTGATCTCCATGTCTTGACTTTTCCAGGCACTTTCCTCCTATAAGAATATTAAACACATTTAAAAAACACTTAAATGCTAATGCGAAACCTGAAAAGAGGATGTCAAATGCAAGAGGCGCTCTGAAGACATGATGATGTCTCTGTAGAAGGGTTTGACCCCGGTAATCTAATTTGCTTTACATTTAAAATGATACTTCATTCTCTTATTATAAGGCTCTGTGTCATTGGCTCATAAAGATTACAATTTCTTGTCTCCCAATTGTAATAAATCCAATTCAAGCACCCTCTTGATTTGAAATTTGTCACAACAACATGCAGAGGGCACAGTTCCTGAGTTTTATGGCGCGGGTGCATTAGAGACTCATCTGCAGGAAAGATGATGCAAGACTATAAAATGATTTGTCCCTCTCCTTTCTTAACTGCATCTGTGTTTGAAAAAAAATAAATAAAAAAAATCAAAATTATAGCTTATTCCTCATTAGCCAGTAGTAAAAAGGTTAGACCGGCAGGGGAGCCAGACTGGCTAGATTTTTCGTGCTTTATCCCTACACTAGGGAATAATCTGGTTTCTTTAAAACCATCTGAAAATATTTCATCTTGTTTCAGCAGACTTGGGAGCTTAACCTTTCCAGTTGTGCCGACTGGAGATGATAGAAAACCGATGGGTGCTTTGGGCACTAAGTAACGCAGGGCTCGCGCCTCGGCCGGGGCTCGGCGGGGCTGGCGGACCCACGGGCAGAGACCAGCCGCTCGCTTCGCCCGGGCCCGGGGTGGTATCGCGGGGGCCGGAGGCTCGGCGGGTGTCGCGGCGGGGCCCAGCTCGTCCGTCTCGGGGCGGTGCTGCCCAAGCCCCGGCGCTCTCGGGTCGGCCCCGCGCGCCCTTGGCACCGAGCAGCAGCGGGACGGGGCGGGGGCATGGGCCTCGGCTGCTGGTGGTGTGGAAAGGCTTTTTCTTGGGTTTTTTTTTGGACAGTCTCGAATAAATACATGCAAGAGACTTTGCTTGGAGAGAACTTTTATACTTCTAGTGTCTGTTGTTCCTCAGGGGTTTTTTGGGGTTTTTTTTAACAAAGGTTTTAGCCGAGCAAAAAATCCCATCTGTACGGCTTTTTTATTAAAAGATAAAAAGCCGGAGTTCATAGGAGTTAGCATTAAGTCACAGTCCGCAGCAATCTGAGGTATTCACTGGCTGGGGACTCTCTCTGTTTATTTCAAATACCCCTTTATCATTTTGTTGAAAGAGCGGTGTTCTCTGTAAAGCTCTGCCAATTGAAAAAAGAATCAGATAATGAAGACTGATGCTGCACTGATGACAGCCCTTCAGATCCTCAATAGGATTTCTCCAAAATCAAAAGACTTTTTTGTTTTATTGTCACACTTGTGCTTAAAAATAATTAAATTTAATCTTTTAGCTCTGGAAACAAAAATGAAAATTTAAAAACAGCCCCCACCCCCCCTGCCCCATGCAGGAAAGAGACAAAGCAAATGCAAATATCCAGTGGGTGCTGGAGAAAATTTTGTAAATTATAAATGGAAATGTTGTATTTACAGTGGGTGCCCAGCGTATCCTGCTTCACAAAGAGTCCGTGACTGCTCTCAGCAAGCGTGACCGGGCTTTGTGCGTGCCCGCAGCCTTCGTCCCCAGGGAGTTCAAGTCAACACACTACGCGCTCGTATCAGCGGTGCTTTCATTGATGAATTTGGGACGGGTGCTTTGGGGAACCACTTTGGAAGGTACCGCCCTTCCAGTACGAACCCCAAGCACTGGGACGTGCCCGTAGGATGCGCCGAACCCTACGGGACACGCTGGCGGCAGCTCGGGCTGCGCTCGCCCACGAGCGGTGCCGGGGCTGTGGTGTCCTCGCCGCGCCCAGCGCCCCTTGGCCGGCACTTCGCTGCCTCTGGTGTCCCCGCGGGCAGCCAGGGCCGGGCCGCTCCCGGGCGTTGCACCCCAGCGCGACGCAGGGGACAGGAGGGGGGTTCCCGTGCGCAGGCGGCGCTACGAGGGGGTGCGCTGGGGGCAGCAGGACGCCCAAACGGCGCCTCTTCCCTCGGCGGGGTGGCGAGCAGCCGGTCCCGGCACCCCCCCGGACCTTTTAGAATTTTGAACAACTTTGTTCATCGCAGCGGAAGGCAGATAAATAAAATATATTGGGAGCTATTTGTACTGTAACTAAAGCCCTAAATTTATAGAGGGAGAGCGTGGCAAATGACAACTTTGTCACAGTGCATGAAAGGCTGGAAATGAGGCTTTGCGTTTTTCTCTGCTGTTGGAAGGGGCTGCGCCAGGTTCCCCAGGCTGGGGACAGGTACGGGCGGTGCTCGGCGCGGGCGCTGCCGCCGGGGAGCCCCGCGGGCTGGGGGACGGCACCCACCCGGCAAGCGCTGAAATGTCTTTCAGGCGAGCTGTTAAATCTGAAATGCTATAACTTGATTATTCCTTCTCCGGATTCCTTTTGACAAACTCCCCCATTTTCAAAGAGTTACACAGGATTTAGCCCCATGCTGGCTTTAACGTGAATTGTGTGGCTAAAATTGCATGCAGTTCTTTGAAAATTTCAGAGCCGGCGCTTTCCCCAAGATCGACAACTGTTTTATTTCTCTTGACAGAAGATGTAGAACGAACAAACACTGCCATTCGCGGAGGAATCTTTTTGGTCTCCGTCTCTATGGCACCTTTGAGGCTCAAAGAGCTGCGTAAGAATGGCAAGTCCCGCAGTACCTGCGCAAGCGAAACGCCTCTGCGCTATCGTCCTTTTCTGGCGGGGAGACGTGGGCCGCTTTAGGTTCTTTCTCCCTTCTTCGGCTCCTGTAAGGAAGGAACGGCAGGGCCAGGGACTCACTGGAAAGCCGTTGTGGCCAGCGAGTAACTTCTGTTCCCTTTGCCCGTCCTTGTGAAACTAAGGAAAGGTCATTGACCGTTGGTTTGGTAAAAACGCATCTGAAAACAGCTTCTACCGTAACTTCTTCTGCAGTGCACACCCTTAATGGCGGTCACTTGAAATGAGCCGCAGGTCAGGGGACGCCGGAGCCTCTGAGGCCGTTGCGTCAGCACCAGCCCCGGCTCCTCCGCGTACCGAGGGCTCGCTCCTGCTGCCGGCAGCCGTCCGCGGCGCATCCCAACGCGCCGTCCCAAGGCCGTGGGTGAGGCGGGTGGAGTACAAACTGCCTTCAGCCTTCTTCTCGGGCCCTCTGTCAGCGTGCTCAAAACCGCGGGGCTTGGCTTCCTCTCTGGAAGGAAGCCACAGGTTGGAGTTCTCATTTTTAAGTTCATTTCTGCTCCCGACTGAAAAGCTGAATTAACAATTGATTATTGGTTTGAGAATGCAAACCCGCCATCTGGTCTTTGAGGTGGGCGACGTTGGGGCTGGGGGGAGCGGGAATGGCACGTCTGAAGGGTCCCCGCGCGTGGCTCCAGGGTGAGGCTCTGGGAGGCCCTCCCGCCGCTCGGGGCCCCTCTCGGAGCAGACGAGGCAATTTGATCTTTCCTGTGGGCGCCTCTCGCTCGCGGGCCTCGGGCGGGCTGGGTCCCAGGGTGCTGGGCAAGGCTGGAGCGTGGTCCCACATCCCGCAAGAGCTCCCCTGCCACGGGCTCCTCTCCTCTCCCTGGTGCTGATCCCAGTGTGAGGTTGGTGGGTGTCAATGGCCCACCGGCTCTTCAAGGGCCGTGCCTGCCCTCGGCGTTGCCTCCAGTGTGGGCGCACGGCGGTTTTCCAGCGTTTCCCGCCGCCTTCCCTCGAGGGCCAGGTCCGAGCGAGCCCCCAAAATGAGCGGCCGCTCGTCGGCGGGACGCTTCACCGGGGGAGCGACCTCGTCACGTAGTGCCTGCAGCCACATCGGCCGTGCCCGTGGGTTGGGTCAGCCTTCCTCAGCCCTTCCCGCGTCCCCAGCACCGCTCCCGTGGCCGCTGCTCTCCCTGGCCGCTGGTGACTCGATTTAATCCAGCTTTCAATCACTGCCAACGGGGCTCGCGCTTCCGTATCGCAACTGCTAAACACGCTGTGACAAATAATCTGAGGCTAAGCTTCCAGGACAGAGGAAATCGTTTTCCCTCTTGAAATTAAAGTTGATGCGTAATGGAACGCAATAAGATGCTTCCAGCGGGAGCGTCACCAGTTTTAGTGCATCTCGAGTCCCGTTGTGTCTGCTGAACGAGACGGAGGAGGTGAGGGGAGTCATTTCCTAGAGTTCAGGATTTGCAATTTGCATTGTATAATCTCCCGGTCATTTAGCAGCAGATAATTTGTCATGGTTTATTTTAGCTGTTGTGATATTGATATTTATTATGCAAATTGTATTTCCTACTACTTATTGTTCTGCACCCTATGAATACTTAAATTACTATAAACCTTTTTAGTTAATACGGGTTGCCTTTCAACGTGATGTTTGAGCCGCAGTGGGTCATAACGTGCGGTGTTGGACCAGAGGGTCTGCACCGTGTCGTTAAAAGCAGACACACGGCATCGCCTGGTGCCGCGGTGGCGGCCGTTGAGCAGCGCCCGGGTCCCTCCGCAGGGATGGGGGTGCTGGGGGGAGGAATCCGGCCTAGGGACGGGATTGCGATGGCTGCGGCGGGGCCAAACTCCGCGTCTGCAGCGCTCGTGGGGTGGGAAGGGGGCTCCCTCGACGGGGGGGGGGGGTGTGATCCAAACCTGGCCCACAGGAGCTTTTCCCTGCAGGAAAAGCTTCACGTTTTCCCCGGAGCTGGCAGCTGAGCTCAGCCTGGTTCTGTAGGCTGGGAGCGAGAGGTGCTAAACCTAATCCTAAACCAAAACCTAAATTTAAGCCTAAACTTAAACCCCCTGCTTGCCCTGGGCGCTTTGAACTTCAGGTGGGGCAGAAAATGGGATGATAAAGGTAAAGTGAGGACTCACCTGCCTGGCTTAGCTCGGTGTGACCCGATTCATACGGTTACAAATATTTGACAGCCTCGGGGGGGGGGGGGGGGGGGGGGACACGACACGCGGGCGGCTCCTTTCCCGCGTGGGATAAACCCACCCGGCGGCCGCCTCACGTTTAGCAAGGCCTGGTTTAGCAGGCGGGGGGGGGGCCACTGCAATTCGCTCGGGCATTTTACCCAGTTTCGACCCTGTCAAAGCTGTTCCACGGGCGGAAATGTGCGGAAAAGGTTGATTTTTGCCCGGCTGCGGTTCGGTAGCCCCCGTGGCTGCCGGTAGCCCCCCCCCCCGCCGCGGGGGCTGCCCGGGCTCGGGCTCCCCGCTCCCCCGGAGCCGGGAAGGCTCAACACCGCCTCCAGCGGCCCGGGGGGGGCGGACCCCGGGAGGGGGATGCTGGAGGGGGGCCGGGATGGGATGCGGGGGTAGCGGGTGGGGGGATGCTGTGGGGGGGCCGGACCCAGGGAGGGGGATGCAGAAGCGGGGACTCGACCCCGGCAGGGGGGTTGCGGGGGGTGGGGGGGGCTGGCGTGGCACAGGCGCCGGGCGGGGGGACGCCGGCAGGAATCGCGATAGGTGACCGTGGGTCGGAGGAGCTGTAGGAAATGTGGGTTTTTTTCGTCGTGGCTTTTTTTTATTGTGGTGGTTTGGGGTTTTTTTGTGGTTTGGTTGGTTGGGTTTTTTTTTTTCAGGACCTAGACCGCGGTTCCGTGGGTCCCAGCGCCGCTGTGGCCGGGCTCCCCCCCTGCCGTGACCCCCTCCGTGCCGTTGGGTCGGGGGGGGTGGGGGGTGGGGGTGTGTGTGTGTGTGTAAGTGTGTGTGTAAGTGTGTGTGTCCGTGTCCCGCCGCTCCCCTCCGCCCCGCGCCGCGCTCCGCACTTTGCCCCCGGCCCCTGGCGGGGGCGTGTCCCGGGGCGTGGTCCAGGGGCGTGTCCCGGGCGCGGCCCCGCCCTACGCGGCGCGCGCATCCCCTCCGCGGCGCGCGGTGGCGAGGAGCCGGCGCGGCGGCAGAGCCGAGCAGGTGCCCGAGATGGCGGGTCCAGCCCAGCCCGGCCGCCCCGCCGCCGCCCCCCCGGGCCTCCTCCCGCTCCTCCTGCTGCTCCTCTCCGCCGCCGCCATCATCCCCAGAGGTAGGACGGGGCCGCCCCGCTCGCGGGGGGCGCCGGCGAGGCCGGGGGGGGGCTGTGGGGGGGTTGTGTGTGTGTGGGGGGGTGCGTGGGGAAGGGGGGGGGTCGCCCTCAGGGGGTCGCGGTGGCGAGCGGGGGGTGCCCGGGGCTCGCCCGTTGGTCGCGGCGCGGCGGGCGGCCGAGCCGCCCGTTACCATGGGAGCAGCTTCTCCCCGCCGCCCGCGGGCTCGTCAGGCGGCAGCGCAATTAAAAAGTAATTGCCGCGCGCGCCGCCCGCCCGCCCCCCTCCCGACCCCGCCATGTCTGTCTGTCCGTCCGTCCGTCCGTGCGTCCGTTCCCCCCCACCCCGCGCCTCATCCCGGCGGGGGGACGCTGCCCGCGGGGAGCGGGACCTGTTGGAATCGAAGCGCAACTTGCGAAGCGCTGCCTTCCCCCCCTCCTGCCCCCCCTCCTGCCCTCCCCCCTTCCCCCTCCTCCCCTCCCTCCTGCCTCCCCTCCCTCCCTCCCTCCCCCGGTGGCGGGGGGGGCCCCTGCCCATCGCCGCCCCCGCTGCCGGTGCCTCCGACCCCGGGCGCTGTCGGGGGCGATCGCCCCGCTCCGGAGCCTGCGGATGAAGCGCACGTTAATTGCACGTTAATTAGACGTGACTAACCTGCTCCCCCTCCCCACGCGTGTGCCCCCCCACGCGCGCCCGCTGAAGTGGCGGGGCCGTTTCGGTGGCCCCCGGGCAACCCAGCGCCCTCCCGCTCCCGCAGCGAGCCCCGGCGCCGCAGGAGGGACCCGCGCTGGTGCCTGGTGGCTCTGATAAAATATTCCTCCTTAATGCCACTTTATATTTGCAGTGTGTCACCGGGGAGGCACAAGGCTTCATTTTCCGCCTCGCGCGCCGAGAGGAACGAGCATTATTTGCCCGGGACGTTTTGGGCAGAACAAGAGGCCCATTGAGCGCCGCTGAATTTCGCTGGTCGGGAAGGGGGAGACGGGCGCAGGCAGCGGCCGAACAAAGAGCTTTATTCACGGCCGCGCTTTCCCCGCTCTCCCCGCGGCCTTTTCCGTGCGGCGGGCGGCGGGGGGAAGCCGCCGGCGGTTCCAGCTCGTGGGCCCCCTGCGCGCCGTCGGCGTCCCCCGAGCGAGGGGACATCGCAGACCTCGCCCGGTGGCCTCGCGGGCTCTCGGCGGTCCCGGGGGGTGACGCCGCTCCCTGCGCCTCCGCGGAGGGGGCCGGGACCGACGGCCGCGAGCCGCCGCAGCTCCCGTCGCAGGACGGGGAAACGCTCGCGTGGCTTCGGCACCGCTCGCCGGTGCCCGGCAGCGGCGTTGGGGCAGCTGGTGTGTCCCCGGTTCCCGAGGGTCCGTCGCGACGTGCTTTTTTGTGGAATTCCCATCGGTTCCGCTCGGTGCGGAGCGAATCGCCCACCGGCTTGACCTGCAGACCCCGCGCTCGAAAGGCGCCTGATTCACAAACAAAAGCCGCGCTGCTGGGCAGCCGCCCTCGCTCTTTGTTTTGCTGTCTGACTCTTGATACCTCGCCGCACGTTTCGAATCCTTTCTTTTTTTTATTTTTTTTTTTTGAAGAGCTGCTCGTAGTGAACGGCTGGTACGATACTCCGATAGGGTAAGCCCGTTAATCGCCGCCCAGCTCGCGGGCACGGCGACGCGATGTAGCATGTCGAAGCAGCTGAGGAGAAACAAAAGCCGGGTTGGAGGCTGAATCCAAACGACTGCGCCCGACCTGTGCAGTTGGGCGAAAAGCTCCGCGCAGCGCGAGCCCAGGCTGCCGCGCTCGCAGCGGCGGATAACCGTCTCCTGGGTTTGGCGCTCCGTGGTGAGCGGCAGGATGAACTCCTCAGGCTCCCGCCTTGCTGCCTCTGAGCCAGCGTTCCCCTCGGGCCGAAGGACTCGCTTTGGGTGTTCCCCCTTTCCCCGGCTCTCACCCTGCGAGCTTCGCTGCTCTCGGGAGGGAAAACCAGCGTCGTGGCAGTAACGTCTGGGGCGCCGGTGGCGGAGTGGGTCGCTCTAAGTGGGGGTCACAGGAACGGCAACCAGCAGTGCTTGGACTCGGCTTAAATGGAGCCGGTAGCTCGAGATGAACCTGTGCGTTCGCGGCACCTTTTTGTCCGAGCTCAATGCTTTGCAGTTAATTAAACTTCCCACCGCCCCTGCGAAGCAGGGAGGGAGCCGAGGAGTGTCTCTGGCTGACGGGGAGAGGCAGCCGGCCCCGGGCAGGAGCGCAGAGCAGCGCTGCGCGGCCGCTGGCAAAGAGGAACTTTTTCGCTGAAGCCGCGGGAGGCGTTTGGAGACGGCGTCGGCCTCGAGCCGCAGCCCGGCCGGGTGCGGAGGCGCGAGGGGTTGGACGAGAGGCGGTCGCTGTCGTCGGCTTCGTATCTGCCGCCGTCAAACGAGCCCACATGCGGCAGGCGGGGGGAAGCCCCCCTCGACAGCAGCTCCCGCCTAGGCTCCCCAAACCGGGCTCCTCTGGAACCGCGGAGCGAGGTTTCGAGGAGCCTTTGCGGGCGAGGGAGGCGAGGCTTCTGCCGGGGCTCGGCGCGGCGGGGCTCTGGCGTTGGACAGCACGGGGTCGCGTTCTGCGAGCACGCAAACACCGGCGCAGTGCTGCGAGGAAGGGGCTGGTGCATCGGGGATCCATCTGGGTTGCAGCTTGGGCTCATTTGTCTTGCGTGTAGGCAGTTGAGCGCAGGTTTATAAGCCTGACAATCTGGCTTGGAAGCCACTGCCAAGGCGGCTCCCGGGGATGGCGAGACCGGGAGGCAGCTTGGCTCTGCACGGAGGAGGGGGCCATGCCGGCCCCCCTGCCCCACTGTCGGGACGCTCCGGGGCACGTCAGCCCCTTGTCTGGGGGCAAGGCAGCAGCGCGTGATGCTGCTCCGGGAGCCCGGGCCTTCTCAGCGGCCGCTCTGCCGACGCTGTGTTGCCGTTTCCTTTGTTTGTCGATCCCCGTCTTGCCGGGCTGTGTAAATAAAGGCGGCTCTCTGGCCGTGCCCCCCTCTGCCCGCGTCCCTGGGCCGAGGGCCTGCGGACCTGGCCTCTGCCCTGCTGCTGGACTGAAAATGGGTCAGGGCTTTAACCCCGCAGCTGCCCGAGGCCGCCTGGCATCGAGCCTTTGGTTCAGCTTGGATGTGCCCTCGCTTTAAACGGACCATTTAAAGGCACCTCCGAACGCCGATGCTCACAAAAAGCCCCGCTTCCCGACGCTGCGTGCAGGCAGATTTTTCTGGATGTTTCTCTTTTAATGCCTGCTTCTCCGGAGATCCTTGTTGTCCTTTTAGAAGGGGTTTTGAGCACCTGGACCTCTTCTGCTTTTTGACAGCACCCAGCAGCGCTCCAGGGGCTCCCCGGATCCCAGAAGCGGGGTCGCCGTCCGCTCGGGGAGACGGGCTTTGAGCAGAGCCCCGGGGCTGTGAGCGCGGCGCGGGCAGCGAGGCTGCGGCGCTCGCTGGAGCTGGAATTCGGCCAGTTGGTAAATACTTCTGCAGGGGTTTAAGAGCACAAGCAAAGCTGGACGCGCCATCTGTATCTCTTCGGAGAAACTGGATGCTACGTGGAGGGGAAAAAAGCAAGTTGTGTTTGTTTCTCCGGGGAATATTGCGCGCTGTTCTCTGGTGGTGCAAACCCACCAGCGCTAAATAAAGAGGCTCTGTTTGGAAACCTGCAATGAAGGAGAGACCTTAGGTGGAATGTTGTAATTATGAGTGGTATGTACTTGTTTAAGTTTCATAAATCAGCTGCTTTCCTGAGGATTTAATTGCGGGCTGCAGCGAGCAGCTGCTGTTGTGGTTAATGGGGAGCTCCACCACAGAACGCTTTGAAGGTCGTCCAGCGTGGGCTTGGACGCTTCGGCGGGCTTGGCTTCGAGGGGAGCGTGCTGGTGAAAAAGGGCAGTTTTTGGCACGTGTGGCAGGCGTTTTTGGAAGGAAAATACCACGAGGCTTCAATCATAACTTTTCTAATCAAAACACAAGGGAGCTCGCCGGCTGGGGTGCACGTCGGTGCGTGGTAGCTGGCCCATGGCGCCCCGAGACAAGCTGACGTGTGTGGTTGAGCCATGGGCTGAATTTAGATAGTCCAGCTTTTAATTTGCAAGTGCAGAAAGAGCCCCAGCTGCGGGCAGCGCGGGTGCAGGCCGGCTCCTCTGACGACCCTTGCCTAGTCTCCGCCTGGTTTCTCTCAGCCTTTTTGCCATAACGACAGTTTTTCTCCCTCCTAGCGCGCGTGTTCCACCTTGACCTCGTCGGTTTTCCCACTCTGTTGCACATCAGGTTCTCGCCTTAAGTGTCTGTGTGGCCCTGAGTTGGGTGTCGGGGACCCACCGACAGCTGTACAGTGCTGTATGGGACTCTGGAAAACCTGACTTTCAGGTCAATCCGATTCACCCGTTCAGATAAATTACAGCGAGCGATAAAAATACACGAGGAGCCGCAGCGGTTCTCGTAATTGGTGTTGAACTCTTACCACGTGCTCGCCCGCTGTTTGTGGTTGGTGGCTTTCTTCTTGTTTTTAAAGCCCTTGACTGGATTGTACCAGGAACTTTTCGCTGGCCTGCACAACTAGTTATTTGAAACCACCGATGACCCTTCTCAGGGTTGGGCCAGCGTGCTATTTTTACCCGAAGGTTTGGTTTTAATTGATTACGTTCTCCTGCGGTTTAAAAACTTGAGTATTAAAAGCATTCTGACCTTACTGAATTCTCAAGGTGAATCTATTATAAGACTCGAGACCCCACGAAGATGCCGGTATAAAGGATCAAAGCGATACTTAAGCCCGTCTCTTTGCTCAGAGATACAAAACTTTGGCGGGCTGTTGCTTAACCAAAAATTCTCTTTAGCCTTGATTTTTTTTTTTTTGGGGTATTTTGTTTGTTGCTGGAAATGCTGGCAGCCTCTGCGTGTTGTCCCTTTGCCGACAGTCGCACGTGTGGCTGCTGCGTTCTGGCAGCTTCGTGATGGGTTTGACTCGGTTTTCTCCTCCTGCAGCAGCGCTGCCTGTTTTTGTGGGTGCTGCCTGAATGGTGAAGTCCGTCTCTCCCCCTCCCCTCTTCTTAGTGGCAACGCCAGTCAGGTGCGAATACTGAAGAGAAAACAGGCTCTTAGCAGTATGTGAGGGCAGGTGCTTTTTGAAGCCCAGGTGTACGTTTGGCAGGGGGAAACGTCAGTTATGTTAGAAACTCCCTTTCTGTGCCAAGGCCGGCTGTGAAGTTTGCCCTGAGCGGTTCCGTTACCGGCAGGACGGCAGAACCGTGGTGCTCCCACAGCATTTTTGGGAGTCCCAGGCGAAGCAATGGAGGTGATGGGGATGCTGATCTCCCGGTGGAGCGGGGGACATGCCAGTGTAGCTGTCGGAGCTGAGGGTGCTTGCGGGGCTGGTGTTGCCTCCTAAAGTTGCGCTTGGGCTTAACAAGTGTTGGGTATATGAAACCCCGGGTTCAGGTTACGGCTGCGAATGAACCTCTGTGATCTTGTTGTGTCCTTTTTTAGCAGTGTTAGTAAGCGCGTGAATCTGATTTATAAGCTCTTCAGAGGTCTGCTTCCAGAATGGGAACGTTGCTGTGTTCCCCGAGCCCTCTGCAGCTCCCGGTTGGCCCTCGCTGGGCTGGACTCTGCAGCGCTGCTCCTCCTTTCACAGAGAGTCACTCCAGCGCCAGTCCAACGCCTGGCGACTCTCAGGAGCTCGGTCCTGAGCTACCTTAAAATCTGATGCAGAAAGACACCGTTTTATCAGAGCAGTAACGCTGTTTATAGAGACAAACTTGCCATGGGCAGCGTGAGGCCAACCGGGGCTTGACAGGCTCCAGCGAGAGAAGCCTGGCGGGGCTGTCACTGCGAGCAGCGGCTGCCGGGGGCCCTCGGTACCCCCAGCCTGTGGGACACCTTGGTGACATCTCTGCCCGGGAGGCAGCTGCATCCCAGAGCCCTCACCCGCGTGATTCCAGCACCCCGCCGAGCGTCAGCGTGACAGGGAAGAAGGAAATACGAAGCAGCAAAGCGGTGTTCCCCTCCCTCCCTGGCTCCCCCCGCGCAGTAACAGAAATACGAGTCTGACTCTACAGCATCAAAAGAGAGATCAGAGTAATCGGATCAAGCATGAGAAACTGCTTGTTGCCATTTTTCTGTTTTTAAATGAGGCTGCCTGGCAGCTTCCCTCCCAGAACGCTTTCAAATATTAGTGATGTTAAGCTGTGGAGCTGGGGTTACAGCAAAGTAGGGCTCTGCTGAAACTGGACTAGAAAGAAAACTTTTTTTGCACAGCCTGAGCATTACATGTTGCCTCTGGGCTGGTAGGCTGCAACAAATACCCTCCTGGCCCTTCATTTGTGTCCGAGAGGAGGCGCGTCCGTCCCTAACCCGAACTGTGGAGAGAGCACGCTCGCTGGGGGCGTTTCATGGCACTAACACCTCCCGGAGATGCGGCCCGGGACGCTGGGACATCTGTGACCTCGAAGCACGGTGGCTGTCCGGGCAGCCCTGCCCCACCCCGCTGCCCTGCCGTGGCGTGGGGTAACACTGGGGCAAGGGCTGCCCTTGGTGTGCTGGGAGGTGTCAGCCGGACGGCCGGGTCGGACCCGGGGAGAGCCGCTGGCTCAGATTCACGGCTCGGCCGCGAGGGCTTCTCCTCTTCACGCAGGGCTGTCTCCGCCCCGGGCCTGCCCTGCTCACCGTGCTCCGAGGCATCAGAACAGGCGCTTCCCCGTGCGGCTGCCGAGCTGCAGGGCCTTTGGCTCCCCAGTTGTGTTTGCTCAGGCATTGTACATGGATTGGACTAATTGGTCGAGGTTTGGCGAGGAATGGCAGCTCTTGTTTTCCTCACTTTGCTGAAGCAGCGAGCGATGCTGAACTTCTTGGTGAACGCTGCAGATAAGATGGTTTCCTTTCAGGCGCGCAGCTCTACAAGATGCTCGTCGGGTCTTTTACAGCGCTGCTTTGCGTTGGGGTTCCTGTTGTGCCGCAGACCATCCGCTGGGGAGGTGAGGCTGGTCTGGGACAGCCCCAAGTCGCTTGAGCGTACGGGACAAACACGGAAAGCCTGTATCGCTCCACGGAGTTGGGTTACGAGGTCGGGCAGCTAATTCTGACTGGTTTCCTTGGGACGAAGACCTGAAATAGTCACATTTAGAGAGATGCTGCTGTAGCTTGGTTGGGTCTGCATTCACGTTCTAAGCTGTTTTGTGTGAAAACCTGATTTGAGCTGTTTGTGCTCCCAGGGCTTGCCTCTTTAATTTTTGTGTTCGCATTAGTGACCGTGGATGTGGGTTATGCTGTTAGAAGCCCAGCAGAAGCAGGGCAGCTCCTAAGAGTTTCCCCCCCTGCTTTCCCCGGTCTGTATAAACTCAGATGCTCTTTTCAGCCAGCTTGAGGCTAGGCAGCACCACATGAGCTCTTTTTAACGAGAAAGTATGCCGTGTTGTTGTAGGTGTCAGCAGCTCGTTCAGAGCGTTCGTGCCTAGATCACTTTTCCTGCCTCACTCGGGGAAAGGCTCCTCGATGACTCGGTAACGTCGCTTGGTGCTGAGATCCTGAGCGATGCCGGGGTTTTCATTATCGTTTCCTGCTGACAGCCTGACTGGGCTCCGTGGCGTTGGGTGGAAAGCCGGTTGACAAACATGAAAACCGTGAAGGCTTGTCATCGAGTGAGCGTCAGCTTTGTCGCACGGGGCGTCTGGAGGGTGGGTTGGGTTCCGTCAGGCTGTTGGGAGCCAGCCTGCTTTTCCAGGACGGCTGCCGCAGGACGAAACAAAGCGAAGCCCCTGCTTGCCGTGTGAGGCGCTTTCTCGGTGTTGGGGAGAATCTAGGTCAGCTTGACAGCAACTCCAGTCCTCTAGGCAGATCAGTTTTTTTGCCACCCTCGTCTTTTACCATGCTGTGTCGAGCCCGGAGAAACTACACGTGGTTCCTTAGCGTGCGCCGGCCGACGGGGGCTCGAATTAAGTGGGTGTGCAGGAGCGCTGGGGTTTGCAGTTGAGCAGTGGGTATTGTTTGGCCGTAATAAGGTGCCCTGCTGAGCCAGCCATCATTTCCAGAGCTCTTGGGCAAACTAATCCCCTGCGCATCGCTCCTCCTGGTCGGGGGCAGTGGAGCGGAAGGGGGTGCCCGTCCTCGGTGGCGGAGGGGGAAGCAGAGCTCCTGCCCGGAGCAGGGTGCTTTGGCAGGCAGCGTGCCGCCCCGTCCCTCGTAGGTGCTTCCAGCTTCTTGTCTGTAGTCACCGCTGGAGTGTGGGGGCACGGAAGGATTCTTCTGCGTGTGTAAAAACAGCATCATTTCTTCCTTGTCACTTCTGACCTTCATTTCCGAGGCGTTTACCGACTCCTCCCAATGAAGAGTTGGCTGTGTCGTTAGCAGAGTGTATCTGTCGGGTCGTGCTGCACGGCTGCTGCTTTGGGCCGTATTGCGGTTCAGGACCGTTTTTCCTCCTCCTTGCTCAGCTTCTGCTCGGGAAGTGGCTCCAAAAAGAGACGTTACTCATTGACCTGGTAGGCAGAACTGCTGGAAGCGACTCCCACACTGGGGTTTTTGAGCTCTGTCCACATTAACAGGTTCTCATTCGATTTAAAGGTCTTATACTCTTAATCGTTCCATATAATCTTTAAGAGAACGTCCACATTTAATCAACTCTCCCCGAATCCGTGACTGCCAGGTAGTGCTGCTTCAGCATGTGAAGTGCAGTCGTGTCTTTTCGTGGTAAGAGCATGGATTAAGGTGGGATAGATAGGGGATTAACACGGTTCCCTTTGGACATCTTCAGGGAAGGGGGGAGGAACTTGTAGACCAGAAATAAAGAAAATACTTGGAGGCAAATCATTTATGGCTACGTAGGAATATACAGAACCTTGCAAGCAGAGGGTTTACAGCAAAACCAACGATGTAGCTCTTAAATCACTCTGGGAGAATTTCAGCTGCACGATTATAGAATGACTCTCTCCTCCGGGCTCTCTTTGGTAAATTGGATCTCGAATTTTCGAGTACGTTAACACGACGTGTATGTAGAATGCAACTCTGGAAGGTGCGTGGGGTATGGCAGGTAAAGCCGTCTCTTTTGGGGGTGCTCTCTCAGTTGTGTGTTGAGGTCGGATAGGTCTGTTGATCTCATTCCTGTTTGAGGCTGGGGAGGTTGTCTTTAGTGAGAGCAGCCCTTAAGTATGATTTCAGTGTTTCCTATAGAATGACTTCTTTTTCTAATTCCTTGCAAGAATAAATGTCTTGTGGACTATTTGTTGTATTCACAGTCCACTATTTCTTCCTCTCCTTCCCACTCACACACCGCAGCCCCCCAAAATCTGACTTCTTTGGGTTTGTGTGCAAGACTACTGGGGCAGAAAAGGAGAACGAAAATAGGTGTCCGTGGGTGCCTGGGGTGCGTTGCTGGCTTGAGTCCAGCATTTTTATTAGCTCCTGGAATTAACCTTCAGGGACTGCTTGGCCCCGAGCAGTGAGGTGGTGTCAGTGGGACGGTGTTGTGCATCCACAGGGACGGACATCCTGAACGGTTCAGGGAAACTGGCAGCTCGTGCAAACAGCAGGCCTTAAAATGGCGCAGCATCTTCCAGGTGTTGCTACACCGTGGCAAAAACGTCACGGCACCGGCAGCTGCCCCTTCGGTCGGTCTCTGACGTGCCGCTGCCTTGGTTTCCCGCAGGGGCCAGGACGCTCGGGGGGCTGCCAGGAATGGGGGGGCTGGCGGGGCCAGGCTCCGCTGCCTTGCATGGTGAACCAGTGGTACCTCGTTCTCCCATCCTCTCCCCCATGTGACGTATAAATCCTGTCCTAAAGCAGCGAGTAGCTTAAACTGTCCTGCGGTAAATAACTAAGGATTAGTAAGCTATTTTAAGCCTGGTCATCTGCCTCTTCCTGGGGAGAGCCCGGTGGACGGGCTGACCGAGTGGGCTTTCTCCGCTCCGAGGGATGAGAGGATTTGGTGCCAGCATTAACGGGGTGTGGGTGGGTGCGCACGGATGAGGAGGATGTTGGTGAAAAACGATGTGGGCGGTTCCCTGCTTCACCTGGCTTTCACTGCCCAAAGAGTGAACCTTGCGCTGCAAACTGTCGCTAAATTCACCAGGGAAGCCTTTGGAAAGGCAGCTCTTCTTTGCCTTAAATAAAACGTCTTTGTGGCAGTCGAAGAGACCGGCATCTGTGAAAGATGTGGTCCAAAACAACGTGAAAGTTTTACTAACTTGGTATTTTTGTTGTGCCAAAAAATCAAATTACATACAGAATAACTTTTCCTTGCTCAGCTGATTTATAAATGTCTAGGAAAGTGCTTGAAACCTCTGTAGAAGTTGCAGTTGAATGAACCAGCTAAAGAGGAATTTTTGTGGGTTTGATAAGCATAATCAAAAGGTCAATCTTGGGAGAAAAGCACCTCTGAAATTGGTATCTTTTCACTTTAAATTGGTTCCAAGGATTTGTAAGGAATTCAATGCCAGGTAGAGAGTAGGTACTGAAGCAGCGTGTCCCTGTTTTTCTGGAAAATGCATGGATCCTGTGGCGTGGAAGCCGAGCTCCAGGGAACTGTCGTGCCTGAGTTGGTGCTGGGTCGCGCGGGCCAGGGCCGGGCTTGGGCTCGGTGCCACGGTGGCCCCGGTGGCCCCGGCTTCCTGCCGCCTTCAGCCATTTCGCCAGCGCTACCGGTGCCTGGTTCTCACTCACCCTGTGTGATTCTGTGTGTTTAGTCTCCTCTTGGAGTGGCTTTTTTCAGCCTTCACTTGTCCAGATTATCAGCATGCAGAGGAGAGCTGACTCGTATTTACATGATTTAGTTGTAAATATGGTAAGTGTTGATAGATATTGTTGTCATAAGTGCTTACAGCTACTGGACTGATTACTGAATTTCTTATGTGAAAATCTGCACAAGCTATGCATACTAGCAGCTTCCCAAGGGAAGTGTGTGGAACGAGCTTGTGGTTTCCGTGGGGAAATCAGACCCTGGATGTGGCCAGAGCGGGTGGATTTATTGGGGAAGAACTGTCGGGTATTGTCTGGCGACAACTGGGGTTCCGGGGCTGTAACGAGGGAAAACCAAAAGGGTCCTGTTCCCTTTTTTTGTGGGAACAGATGCCATGATGTGGTGTAACTATTTGGGGACGATGATACGCGTAGGAAACATCTGTAAGGTTATACACAGGGGGCTCGGGATGAGCGATGTTAATTGTTGCCACTGGGGTTGAAGGAACAAATAACGTTATTTGCTGGTAGTTTCTGTTTAATTGACTAATGCGCTCTGCTTGAACTACCCATGGTTTAATAGTATTACTTCCAGAATGCTTTACATACCCACCTAGATCCCTTGCATTTGCAAATGGGTATTTCTGGGAAATGTCTCTTCAGATGCAAAAAGCCTGGATTTGCCAAAGTCCTCTCCAGGGGGTGTGGATTGTAGCCGGCTCTCCGCAGCCTTAAGACGTGTCTTCACGTTGCCGAAAATCTTTGGTTCTTGGGAATTCCACCAATGGAAATGAAACCTGGGGGGTGTAACTTGGGGTTTGGAGGTCATTTAAGGTGGTAACGGTTCTTATGTTAAAAACCACAGGGGGAGGGTGAAGCAGGTCGCGAAGGCAGAAGCGTGGACGTGCTGGCGGTGGCTCGAGACACGCGCTGCCAAGTAGTCCAAGGTTGTGAGCGGCCTCGTGGCAGCAGGGTCCTGCCCGTCAGGGCCCGGAGGTGCGGTCGCTGCTCAGAGCGTGCTCCACACTGAATTTGGGGCTGGGATGAGGAGCCTCTCCACACCCCACTGTGCTTTTCTGCGTAGCACCAACGGTTAAAGTCTGGCCTGTCTCGCTACAGCTTAGGCCACATGAAGCAAACCTGGGAGTTTGTCCCAGTTCTCGCGGCAGCGTTGTTTCGGAGCCGCGCTGTAGGTGTGATGTGAGAAGCGGCGCTGCCGTGCCCGCTGCTCGGCGGAGGCGTTTCTCAGTTTGGAGCCGCTTCCTTGGGCGTGCAGGCAAGCGGGAATGAGCCTCTGTTCCCTCCCAGGCCAACCCTGGCTCTTTGGTGGGAGATGGGGTGGCTCCTCTGGCTGAGTAGCCCGGTTCGGTGGTTTGTTTGCCTCTCAGGGCTGTTTTGCCTTAAGGGGGGAAAAACAAAATCAGTCTTTGCTTGTGGGGTCAGGGGAAAAGGGAGAATGGGAGCCCCGAGTGCTTAGTATGGGCAGTGTAAGCTTTGCAGAGTCACACATCCAGATGGATTACACGAGGAACTTGACATCTTGTTTAAAAACAAATCATTCATTATGTAGCGATGAATAATCAAGCATTACAGTTTCATCTCTGGAGGTTCCTTTTTTGGTTGAAATTTTGATAGTTCAGTAATTAAAAGCTGAAAGCTATTACACTGTCTACATGTTGATCAATTGGTAATTAAAAAGTTGATGATAGATACGGTATTTCATGGGACTGGTTTGCTACGATCAGATCTCCTTAGTGTGTTTTGAAAATTGTCATTTAACTCTGCGCTTAAGCATTTTTCAATATTCATGGACTATTTCACTTGAATTTTATAAATGCCTTTAAATTAGCAAGATTTGCATATAGTAATTTGAGATCCTAATGGATCACGGGATTTTAATAGGATCTGAAAGGTTGGTTTTCTGCCTGTGTACTGCAACGTGTTGCAGGGCTGTGGCCATGTTCCTCCTCCGGTTACTATATAATTCTTGGGCTGTTGTAGCATTAATTTGCTGTGGCAGATTGCTGCGGCTGGCTTAATCAGCCTGAATCGAAGGCAAATACTTAAGCGTTCTTGAGGTGTGACCCTTGTCGCGAGGTTCCATCCTCGCCAGAGCCAGGCAGCTTTCCTGCCGCCTCTGGGGCTGTGCCTGCTGTCCCGGCGCTGCCTGGGGCCGAAGGGCCGCGGGCTCTGGGGCTGCGGCGTGGAGCGAAGCGCTGGCCCTTCCCTGCAGCACCCAGCCCGCCGGCCGGTGCGTCGCCGGGGCTCGTGCACGAGCATCGTGGCTCAAGCACAGCCCCGACGCCGGGTCCTCTTCGGGGTGGTGCTGTCGAACGCGTGGGAGGGATTCTGAGGGTATTTGGGGGTCTGCAGGGGGAGAACTGTCACAACGCGGCATAATTTAAATGGGAGAATTTGGTCAAATTAATCAGCAAAGGGACAAACACTCCTGACAAGTAACGGCGTGGAAAAAGCCAAGAGCCGTGGCGAGCATCGGGACGGCGGGTGGCCTAGGACAGCTTGCCCGGCCTTCGTGCCTCCTGCTTCTTGAGCTTGTGGCTTCTCTGGTCGATGAATATTTGAAAAGCCTGTAGGTCTGCTGAACCCCTCACAGCTGGGGGAAGGTGGGAGCGAAGTTTGATAACACAATCAGGGAGAAAGCGGCCCAAAATGAAGGAAAACTGTGTTGGTAATGGCCTCCATGATGGAAGATTCATTGCTTCAGGAGTCTAATCTGAGACCAAAATGAAGCCCCAGCCTGGCGCTCTTCAGAGCATAATGCAAGATTTACTGCTCTGCCACACTCCAGAGATTAAAAAGAGCCAAACAGCCACCCTGCAAACCGCCCTTCCTTCGCTTGCAAAACTTAGGGGGAAAAACAAGTTTGTGTTTTAATCCTTGGGAGTAAAAAAACCCCATAGGACGGTTTTGCAGTGTTTTTGCACAGCATGCAGAGTCGTCCTTTTCTGAATGCCCACAGCCCCGCTGCTGGCAGGGAACGAGGGGAGGGGGGGGCTGTTTGGTGTCGCTCTGGCAGCGGAGGCGTGCGATGCGGCGGTGGGGCCATGACTGGAGCTGGACCCGCGGGCTGTGCAGGTGCCGGGGGAGTTCGCCGCAGGGCCGCTGCCGGGTGGGCTTTGCGGGTTCCCGGCCTTCCAGCGCCATCCTTGGCTGGGCTGGCGCGGGGCTGGCAGCACGCCCGGCCTGAGCTGCAGCCCTGGCACTGGCTCGCTGGGTTTGGCTTGGAAGTGGAGAGCCGTTGGAGATCCCTGCCAACCTGATCTAGTGGAAAATACCTTCCCGTCGCTTAATCTGGCAGTCTGGAGCGAGCCTGGGAAGGCAGGCGAGGCTTCCCGAGCTGCACACCTGAGCCGCTGCCTGCCCGGGGTCACGGGCTGCTGCTCCGCCACGCCATGCCAGGATGCGTCTGAGGGGCCCGACGGCGAAAGCCCCGATCCTGGGCCCTGCGGAAGGGCAAAGCCGTTCCCCGCGCTCACCTCTGGCCGCCGGGACGTCCTCCTGCGCTCCAGGATGGAGCAATCTGTGTCCTCCTGACGCTGCAAGTGCCTGTAATGGCTCCATCCACCCCGCGGGGACACCGATGGTGCTTGAGACGGCCGATTCCTGCAGGAGATGAAGACGTGACGTTGGCATTAGCGCTGACGCCTGAGCCGCGTTCTGGAAAGCCCGAGGTTTAAAAAGCGCTCTGTCCTTAGACACTTGTTGCCTTGTGACAGCTGGTTCCAGTAATTTGTTTTTATAGGGCAGTTTGTAGTAAATGAATGACACGTTGAATATTTTACTGAGATTTTAGATTATCTAAAGAATACTTTCCGGTTTACTAATTGGTAAATAATGCCGAGTACATTGATGTTGACATGAGCAAATGGATTTAAAATGGTTTTGAAGTGAGCCTCATTAAAAGATGCTCTAATTCAGTCAACAGGAAACGTCAACTAATGTGGCCGTGCGCGCGCGCTCAGACCAGATTGTGGCAGCGCTGGAGTTTTTACAGGTCTGGATTAATTACAGGCAAATACACCACTGCATGTGGCTCTGGGTAAGTCTCGTTAAACTCCGGATGACAAATTCTATGAGTTGCATTCGTTAGAAGGTGGTCAGTGTGAAAGGTGAGTAATTAGTGATCTTACCGAGTTCCTTTTGGCCTTTGATGAGCCATCCTCAACCAGGTGAGGATGGGGAGGCCTCTTTAATCAATCTTCTCCTGAAAAATACCTAAGAGAAATCAAGCAAGTTGTCAGTGTAGGTAACTGGAAGGTGTGCTCGGGTTGATCTGATGCCCAGTTGAGTTTCTGGAAGATCTGGAGGCAGGCAGTGGTTTGGGAAGGTTCTCTAAACGCTGATTCTTTGTGGTCTGAGCGAGCGGAGATGCAAGCTGGCTGCAGCGGGCCAGAGCAGCCCTGCCAGAGCTGGGGATGCAACTCCATGTTCCAGCCCGAGCTGCCGTGGGAGCTGAGGGTGCTGCCTCGCACATGCAATATTTATCTGTAGCGGTGAGAAGAGAAAGCAGAAATCCTGTAAGAAGGCCAGCGAGCATATTTATTTTGCTGTGATGCACAGGGCCTTTGCTGGCAACGGCACTCAGATCTTCCGAGTAGATTCTGATGAGCAGTGACATCCGAAAGCGTCTCGGTTTTAATCCGAAGGAGGGAGGTGGGTTTCGTTGTCTCCTCAGGTTCGTAATAAATCACTGCTGTGCCTAGTACTCCACGTCCCGCTTGTCGTAGATAGGGGAAGATCTTTTACTTGCCTGGATTAGCATCTGCCTTTGGTGGGCCTTCGCTCGACAAAATTAACTTTTCCCTTTCTCTGTGAATCTACGAAGGATGTTGCTTTGCTCTCTTGCAAGTAGTGTCTGAAGTTTTGAATTCATAAAACTGGATTTGCTGAAATCTCTTGTTTTCATTTCCTCAAGACAAATGGGGAAATTAGTGCATGCGCAGCTCTGGCCCAGCGCTAACCCTTTTCTCTTTCAGGGAAAACGAGCTGCTCTGAAGCTTAGGAAATGAAGGAAAGAATGCTTTGGAGACATGACTAACATATCAAATATGCGCTGTGTTGCATAAACCTATTATGGGTGTAATGTAATGTTCTCTCTAAAGAGATTCATGGCCGTCGGGGGGAGTGAGGAAGCAATCCTTTCAGTAAATTGTGGCTGGATGAATATATTTTTAAAGTAAAACACAGAAACTTAAATATCTCTTCCAGCATCCTTGTGCTTCTCTGCCGTTGAGTCCCTCTCGTCGCAGGCGCCCGACCTGCTTAGTGAGCAGGGTGTTCACTGAAACGAGACTAATGGGTGAGATATTTGACTTTGCTAATTGGTTCAGTGTGAAGGAAAAGGTTGTCTATAGGCTTGGTCAGCAGTCTTTAAATCTCAGAGATGGGGGAGCAGCGCACTGCGGGCGGCTCGAGAAATCGCAGATCCTTCAGAAGTGCGAGATGTGTGTAGGAGCCTTGCTCGCTGTGTGTCAGCTGTGGGTTTTTCAACCAAGTTTAAACCTCAGTGGCATCAGAAATAAGCTCCTGCTCTCCCTGCGCAGTCTGTGTGGCCATATCTCCGAAGCCTGGGGCTCACGCCCGACGTTTTTAGCGTGTTTGCCGCGCCCACAGACGGCGGCACGCACGGTGTCCCAGCTGAGCTGGCGTGGGCAGCGTTGCGGCTCACTTCCCAGCCCTCCTTTGTATCGACGCTACACACGCTTGACAGTCTCTGCTTCTGTCTCCCGTCTGTCCTCCTGCTTTCCAGATAGCTCTGTGCGTGCCGCTGACTTGGGCACCATGTGCCTCGCGTGGAGCCTGGTGCGACGCAGCATTTGTGTTTGCCGAGCCTTCTGCTCGCTGGCCCATTCCAGATCAACAGAATCGTTGCTAATGTTAGAGGAAAACGTTCCCTACCAAACCCGAGAACTGAGTAAAGATCTAAAAAGGGAGGTGAAGAAGCTACTTCCCTTGGTATTTCTATGTTGCCTAATTCCCTTCTGACACCCGTGGGCCAACTGTCGGGGAATGATGGTCGCGGGGGTGTTAAAGGGTATAAAAATACATTTGTATGCCACATACAATATCTTGGTTATGAGAGATCATGGGGAAGGTTTACCAAAGATGATGATTTTCTGGGGAGAAAAGGATCCACCTCAGCTCTGGTGTACTTGGAAATACTCAAAAGTTAAGGGATTCCTGTTAGGTTGTTCGTTCTCAAAATATATTGAATACTGCAAAGTATAGGCATCCACGTTAGGGGAACCGTAAGAATATTTGCCAAAAAACCCAACCCAACCAAACAAAAAAGGTATGTCTTTCTTTTCTAAGTGAAAACGGAGCAGTTTTGGGTTAACTGCTTTGGGAGTAACTCTTCAATTTCCTAAGGCTGATCTCTGCAGACATGCAGTGGATAAAAGCTGGTGGTAGCTGCTGGGAAGTAAATGAGGTAGAGGAGTCCTCCACTGCAGCCGCTTTCCCAGGCGAGGGATGGTTGTGAAGAGCTGTTTGAAGGGGGAGAAAACCTCAGAAAACCCAGGAGATGAGGTTTTGGCTTTCCCCTGTCATCGTGGGCTTGCCAGGGTGTTCAGATGGTGGTCTGGGCCTCTCTGAGTTTTCCTTAATGTCTAAAAATTAATAAATACGAACATTAGCCATTTAGTGCACGAGCCCTTCTGTAGCCATAATCAAAGGATGCCTCCTGTATTACATTACCTGGGATATTTGGGGGTATTTTTATTATACTCAAAGTAATCTGCGAGATCTGATATGAGGAGACACAGGAGGTTAGTTGAAAGCAGACAAGAACTGAATCATTGACTTGAATAGGAGCTGCATTGTGCAAGCTGTAATGCTCCTTTCCATTCATTACTGCAATTATAATTATGGAACCCGAAGTATTTAATTGGCCTCACAGACTCTTCACACTGAATAGATTGCATTGTTACCATTTAAAAAAAAAAAAATCCTCTTATGCATTGCAAATACATGTACGTGTTGCTCTCTGGTTCTCAAGAGGCTTCTTTGTTTATATGATGAGTGATTAACTGAATTATGGATCTTTCCTATGTTGTGTCAAACTAAAGTCAAACGGAAGAAGAGTTCTTCCCGTGCATCAGATAGAATTAGATAGAAGCTTTAAAAGCGTACCTTTGAGCATTAAAACCACCAAAGCCCGGCGTAATCGGGGCCGTTAAAACAGTTTTCCAAACTGTGAAAGTCCCGAGGACAAAGTCAGCGCTTGGAGCTGGATCGCCCCGTTCCTGGTGTCCTCGCGCGGGGGGCGTGGCCGCGCCCGCTGCTCCCAGCCTGAATCGTGCCCGTTGAACGGCGCGTTGGGAGCTGTGCTGGGAGGGGGCGGGTGCCCAGTGCTCCCTTCAGTTCAGGCTCCTGCAGAGACGGTCACCTCCGGGTAGGGCTGGCTGGCCACCGCTTTGCCAAGCCGTTGGTCTCGCCTTCCTTTGCCTCTCCTGCCTAAAGCTCTGCCAGGGCTCGGGAAGGATCAGCATCACAGCTTGTGTTTGTAGGGCAGATGGGTTCTGAGGGCGCTCGGCTCTGTGGCCCTGGCTCTGGGCTGGGGCGGGACTCGTGCTGCCGGTGGCCGGTGACTGCGGTGCGAGGTGCCTCGGCCCCGCGCTGTGGGGAAGCTCGCTCCGATTGCCTCGCTGCGTGCGAGTTTGCTCTTTGTGCGTCGTGTATGAAACAAGCAGACAAGTTTAATTACAAAGCCGTAATTCCGTTGGCAAGGCTCTAGTGAGCCCTTCACATGCAGGGGAAGCCTGTTTGCTCTCCATTAACAGCAGAAAGGTGCGGGAAGGTTTGTTTTTCCGCCCTTATTCTGGCATCCCTGTTTGCTGCTCAGGCGGTACTTACCGTCCTTTCCTGATCTTCTAATGGTGCCACAAATGGAAGGACAGTGGGTTCCGACATACCCAGATCATAACTTCCCATTTAAATGGCTTTTTAAATGGAGCGTTCTTTCTGAATTGCTGCTGCTTCTTGTTGGCTGATCTTCACTGAGGGGCGGTGGGGGACGAGGACTGGAATCGTCATACACAAAGATGCTGTGTGTAACACTTGGCAGAAGGACTTGAAATTGGATTACAAGCTACTATTCCAGCAAGTAAATGTCCCTGGTGTTTTTATAGCTTATCTCTATTCATCTATGTTTGCAGGGCTTTGCTTGCCAAGCGTTAATGTAAACACTCTATTTTGAGACATCGGTCCATTTGCCTTCTGGAAATCCTTCTTTTATAAGGTGGTAGTAAACCTCTGTACATAAAAACAAAATAGCCCTGTGGTCATAACTGCACACAGACGAATGCTGCTGATGCAGAGTGTCTGACAGCACTCGCCACCTGCGTCAGCAATTCGGCGCACGCGAAGCAGGGCCTGGCTTCAGGAGAATGCTCTTGCTCTGGGCGCCAGAGCTTGCCATGATGGCTTCGCGGCGTCTCCCGGCCTTGGACGTGCTGCTTTGGGTGCTGGCGCAGGGCCGAGACGACTCGTTACGTGAGCAGCGCAGCTAACGAAGGCGGGTTTCTAGGCCTTTGGTCTCATGAGTGGGTTCCCCACAGTGAAGCTTGAAGCTCCGTTTCTGATTTTCCCATCCGTTGCTTCATCTGCAGCACGTTGCTCCTCCGCGGGATCTGCAGAGGCTGCCGGACCTGTGCTGGTGCTGCGGCCTTCGCGCAGGGAGCTCCCGAGGCCCGTCTCCTCTCTTACAGTCTCTCTTGAGATCTTGGAACCTTTTGTCTCTGCCTCAGAGCTTTCTAGCTTGAGCCTGCCCAGCGAGTCCACAGACCATATAAACAGCGCTTGTTTGCTCTTACTAATTGGCCATCGTCTACTGAACCCAAGCGACAGTTTCTGCCTAAGTGCAACCCGGGGTCCTTCTGGATTAAAGACGGAGCTTCTCTGAAATGGGAGCAACCTGGGGAGGGGTGTGTGTGTATGTATGTGTATATATATATATATACACCCACACATAGATGCATATGATTTCCCTCCGCAGCGAGGCTGGAGATCTCTTACAGTTGAGTTTGGAAGAATGAAGTTGAGTTTCAACAGTCGCTTCTGATGGACTCTCCTAGAAGAACTTTTCTAGAGTTGATGCTCAGTGCCACATAGATAATAGTTCAAACTCTTAAAGGGATTTAGGAAAGGATTTTACTATGTTGTTGGTTCAGCTGAAAAAACATGTAGAAACATCACCTGAAACTTGGACTGAAAAGAGAAAATGAGCAAATCTTGTGTGTCCAGCCAAGCAGTTGATTATTTCGGTTGTATAATATGTTGCACAATATTTTGGAAGAGACTGTGCAAGCGCTCAGAAATATGGCCTGGAAAATGTGCGAAGAATTACAGTATTCTGTGAATGTGCAATCTGTGTAGTTCTTAGAGGGAACTTGGTGTCAAGTACTCAAGAATATTTTGTGGTTCAGAGCCTTCTCGTGTTTATTTTGGGATGCTTTGTGATTGGAAAAAAAAGTAAGTATTTAACATATTTCCTTGCCTCCTCTGAGAGCTCAAACAGAAGTGAATGAAAAGATAAAGGCGTAACTTCCCAGTGGAGAGCTGTTGCTGGCGTATTTGTATGGGAAGGAAATGAAAATGTGCCTTCATAGTGTAGAGAAATCGGCAGAAATGAGGGCAATCTGTAAATAAAACCTGGCTGTTTGCTTCCCCTCCGTTTGCTCCAGTTCCCTGAAAACTTGTTTACATATTGAGCGGTGTTAAGCTCCCGTCCTTGGTGGCCAGTCTTACCTAGCGGTGGGCTCGAGTGGTGGGAGGGAAGGCCTGAAATCGCCCCGAAATTGCCCTGGATAACGAGGCTGCCTCATAGAGGTCTCCGGGAAGTCGTTTGGCAGGAAGAAGGAAAGGCTCTTCCTGTTGTCTGGGATCACCACAGGGTCGGGGAAGGAAGGTACAGGACGGACTCGCCACACCCCCTGTTGAGCAGGGGGGTCGCCGTGAAGCGGGGTGCCTTTCCGCTGCTGCGTGCTGGGGGTTTGAGGTTGTTACTGATGTGGGGGTAACAACAGTGCTGTCTGGAGAAGCTTGTTCTGTTTTAGAAACAGGTTTTTCCCCCGTTGACCACAAGAAAAGAGGGGTGAAGGGAGGGACACAGTAAAACCATGAAATGACGTGAAATTTGAGAAGCGGTTTTTGGTGCCTCCGAGAAGGCAAAGGGTCAGGCAAGAGCCTGAAACGTGGTGAAGGGATGTGAAGAGTGGGAAGCAGAGCACAAAGCTCCATCGTACTTTAGTAAACACATTTGTACTGGTGTATAATAAAATACTTTTATACCACATTATACTTACAATTAAGGCGTTTATTCTGCAGTGCCTCTGCTGTCTTTGAACAGGGGAGCTCGAGGATCAGCTGTGCACTGCATGATTGTATGAGAAATGTGTGTGATCAGCTTCCCTAGTGACAAATGGCAACTGTCGCTTAATTTTTATCCCCAATTATGTAGCTCCAGGACCCATTTTTCAGGTGGAATGTTGGAGCCATTAAAAAGAAATAAGTAAACTATACTGTATTCCATCATTTTTGGCAGCTACCCAGTGGTCTGTAGCCTTAATATGTGCATTTCTATACAGGTATTTTTCATAAGGCTTCAGCGAGATGACTGGTTAACACTCTGCTTGTTGACTTCACTTAGGGAAGGTGCAACTGTTGAGTAAATCTTGAGCCAGGCTCTTGCATGTGGAGCAAACGATGATTCTGTGCTGGTGTTCCCGGAGTTCGCAGGTGAATCGGTACTGGGTATGTTGGACACTTCCAGCTGCGGTATTTCTAGCTTCTAGTAGGGCAGACTCTTCTCCAAACCATGAATGTTGAAGGGAAGTGACACTGCGTTGCTCTACTTGTTTTACTCATTGGATTAGAGCTAGATAGAGTGGTTGGTGCTTTTCCCTTTTTGGCAGTGCGGTGGTTTCTGCAGCACAGCTGTGATTTAAAGGCTGGCAGAACCTTAGTTTCATTGGAAACGTTCATATACCATACAGGGGCTTAAGCATTATCAAGCTTTGCCAGTTGCTCTTAGTATTTTCCTTAGAAAGCAATAAAAATCATAGCTTTGGGTTGCTATAATATTCAACTAAGTGTCCGGTTATAAGTGTTGTTGGTCCTCTGTCAAGGGGCGCAGAAGTCCTGCATCGTCTGGCGATGTAGGATTTCCAAGCTGTTGGCTGAATTCCTAGTGAGGAGTGTTCCGGCGTGTGGCAGATGATCTGACATTCGTAGCGGTCGTTTGAGGGAACCCGGGTTCCCGTTGGAGAAGTTGACAAAGTCTGTTCTCGGGGTGGGGCTTCGCGGGCGCTTCAGGCCGCTATTGGAGGGTTGCTAAGGGGCACTTTGCTCTGCTGGGAGCTCTGCCCTCGTGCAGGCGTAGCCCGTTTTCTTAGGAAGCTGCATATTATCGTAAAAGCACATGATTTGTGAGTCCAGTCAGCTCGTGCTCTTGACGTCTGCCTTTTTTCCTCAGACCGTTCTTCAGCCATTTTAGGAGGGGAGTTCAGGTGTTGTTATTGAGAGTGACTTAAGCTTTACATTCGTGTGCCGCTCTTCAGTGGCTTATATATATATTTTTTATGACTTTACTAAGTTGTGGGAACAACCTACAGATTTATCTGTTTCTTTAGCAGGCTGATACACATACATGCATGTAAATACATCTAAACCCGAAAGCTGCTCAGCAGCTGCCGCACTGCCTGCGCGCGAGGCTGGTTGGACACACGCTCCGTGCTGCTGTCGACGTGATGAAGATGCTCCAGCTGGTTCAGGCAGTTCCTTCAGAGGAAACACTGGAGATCAGCATACATTAAATTCTGTTTCCGGAGGGGATTCTTTGACAAACTTGTTAACTTCTTTAAAGCAGGGTGAATATTCTTAGCCTGCTAACTCTCATAAATTGAAGGCATCCCTTTGTGTGGATCTGCCCAGGCCAGCGACTGGGCTTGCCCCCGCTTGCACAGGTGAGGAGAAGCAGAAGCGCGGGGTTGGGAGTCCGTCTCGGAGCGCAGCCATGTTCCCGTGCATCTTCTAGCTTTGTAGATCTCTGCTCTTCCCCACATCCTCCTTGGACATGGAGATCCCTTCATTGCACTGGGAAATGTAGTGCTGTGATATCTTCGACAACTTCCTGTGTGAGTGATAACGGATGAGTAAACTGGGAGGGGGGAACCCACCCCAAAATAAACGTCCCAGGTGCGCCATCCTCCCTCACAAATCCTCTCATAGGACACGATCGAGAGGCGGGTCCCATCTAGGAGTTCAGGCTGAGTAGCTTCCGTGTACCCGATGGCAGCAGGGCCTGGAAAGGCTGGTGGGATGCCCCCCCCGCCCCCCATCCGAAAGCTCTGGGAGAAGTTCCCCAACACGGGGCTGCTGGCAGCGACAGCCAGCTGCCCGCAGGAGGTGTGCCCCGTGCTCAGCTGAGCCACCCACCCGCCATCTCCCCAGCGTAGCAAACTGCTTCCCGTTTTGCTTCGGTGCGGGTCGAGCCTTGCTTTGCAAAGCACGAGCCTTGCTGATGCCAAGTTTCAATTGCAATTGTCGAGCTAGTATTTAAATCTAAAGTTTCACATGAAGGAAGCACTTGATATCCCTTTTGGAAGTTATTTCTCTGTATAATGGGATTGGAATGAATGACAAATTACATCTAATTGCAGGCTGCGTTATTTAAATTTTTTGCGGTGAGAAGTTCGTGCCTAATTCTGTTTTCTAGTCCCACTGTTGCTCTTTGCCGTTCTAGGTTCAGGGTTATTATACCTGCAATTCCTAAAGCCACTAAAATGACTGTTTAAGAGAAAGCCCTGGCATGAAGTTGTAGGAGGATTATGGAAATACATGCACCTTTCAATAAAGGTATCTTAGAGATTTATCTCAGTGCATCGAATTTTACTTAGTGCGTGTTAGCCACTGCTGTTGAAGGAAGTGCCCAGTGGTGCCGTCACACGGACGGGGTGGATGCTCCGAAGCAGGAGCAGGCGCGTGTCTGGAGCCGTTGAGCGCAGCTTAACGGCCGGTGTGGCTCTTCCTGGGCAGCAGCGTGAGGCTCCTGCTCGGCAGGAAAACAGGACCCCTTGAAAAATGGCAGAAAAAATGATCAAAACACTTGCAAGGTTAATATCAGCTATAAACTTGCTTTTAAAACTGGGCAGGCTTAAAAGGTGGCATTTTGGGAATAAAATACGCTTCTGCCTTTTAAAAAATCCATCTGAAGAAATCAAATTCTTCCTGGTATAAGCACCCAAGATAATAGAAAGGCAGCTGAAAGAGATTATTTCTCAGATAGAATCAGATGTATTAGATAATTTCTAATTTAGTTTTGAAAATCCTCCGTTTACAGGGATCCTGTAACGTTCCTTGGCGGCCTTTGCACGTGCTTATCTGTCCTTACAATTTCGGGATTTTAAGTTTTCTGACTATTGGGTTTAAATCCTCCTTGCTGAAGAGGTGTCTGCTGTAAAATTGCTCAATGGGATTTGTGCCCATGGGCAGCGAACGGCTGCGGGCTGGGGCACCGGTGCTCTGGCTGCGGAGGCTTTGCCTTTCACCCGCCTCAGCCTGGGAAGTGAAAGAATTCAGCCGACGTCGTTCAGGATAATGTGATTTGCTGGAAAAGTATATATTTTTAGGGTGTTTACTACAAAGGCCTAAAATTATGTGGACAATTTGCCACCCTCGACAAAAAAAAAAAGCGTATCTCCGGTTAAATTTCCTACTAAAAGCAATCTTTTAATAGACCTCTTCCTTAAAAGCTCAAGTATTGTCATGACACTGGCTTCACCATAAATCAAACACTTATTGCTCTGTAACCACAAAGGCTGACTCGGGGCTGGCGTTTCTTTTATCTTGGTGAGCGGTTCCGACACCGCTCCTCTGATTTGTTCCGTTATTTTCTTCGAGCGTAGCATGTCGTCTGCTACAAAGAATTCTTCCCGCGCCCACTTACGGCCCCAGCAGTAAGGCCCGGCTTAGGCTCGTGCTCCGTGTCGGCCCCCCCAGAGCAGGGCAGGCTGTCCCGGTGCTCGGTGCCTGCATGAGCGCCCTCCCCGGCACCCCGGGAGCGGCAGGAGGAGCCCCGTGGCCGGCGTGGCGCAGGCTGCCGTGGCCGCGCTGGAAGCTGGCGGCGGATCGATAGCAATTTTGTTATGGGCCAGATGTCAGAGCGCAGAAATATGCTTTCATATCCCAGGGACTTGCTGTGACAGCTAGTGTGCTAAAAGACATTTGCTTGGCAATCAGAGGCATTAATAGTGGTTTTTGTTGACCACCTGTTCAGGGGGAGGTTTTTAATTACCTTTTTGGTTGCTGGCCAGCGTGATAATGCCTGTGCATGTTTCTTTTCCCCTGTTTGGTTCCCCCAGCTTGAACACAAAGCGAGCATTAAATTGCCTTTTCAGAAGTGTTGCAGCCTTTGGAAGGAGTGGCGTGCTTTTCCCGTATCTTAGTTGTATCTCGCAACCTGGGGTGCCAGGAACTTGGATTTCAAGGGGAAAAGCTCAGAAAAGGCTTGAGGAGCCCTTGGCAGCCGTGCCGCTGCTGGCGCGGGTCGGAACGTTTCCGTGCTGGAGCGTGGCTGGGAGAGGCGCTCCCTCGCCACTGGGAGGGACTGGAAGGAGCAAGGACCGCCGGTGCGATTCTGGGACGCGGTCTTCTAACAGAAAAGCTGGGAAATGCGACTCTGAGACCTGAAGGGCGCTTGTCCCAGCGCGGTGATCAACCCGCAGGTTCCTGCGAAGAGACCCGTGTCCCGCGAGCTAACGGGGCCGCCGGGCACCAGCCGTTGCCTTCAGCGCGGGGCGGGCAGCAGCGGGGGGCAGCAGGCGCTGCTCGGGGGTTTACAGGGAGCTGCTGGCAGCCACGGAGGGCCGCGTGGTTCTGGGCTCACTTGGGGAGCTCTGGCAGCTCTCTACCGCTAGATTTTTTTCCGTATTTTTACCCCAGGCGCTCTCGTTTCCTATTCAGTTGACTTTTGGTGGCTACCAGCTTGTGTAACCTCCTGTTTCTCTGCCCCTGGTCCTGGCGGTGGGCGGCAGCAGCCGGCACGCGGACGGCTCCTTGTGCTCGCCGGCCCGGGCCCCCGCGGCCGTGGGCCTGGAGCTTGGGGGGATCCCATCACACGGGGGGCAGGAGTGGGGCTGGCACCGCTGTGAAGCCTTCAGCTGCTTTAATTGGGTTTAATTACCAATTCTGCTGCAGCTCTCTCAAGCATATGCCAGCAAAGCAGACCCGGCCCATCTTGCAGAAGGTTTTCACCTCAAAAACTGCAGGTAAATGGCTGCCACAAAAGTGGCAAACTCTCCGCTGCACCCCCTCCTTTCTCCCGAGCTGCTTTGTCAAACGCTTGAGATGGTTACGGCCGGAGCTGGGCCAGAAATCCTCCAGCAGGGATGTGGTGGCTGCTCCGATCTGGCTCCGAAGGGAAGCCAAAATGAGTTAGCTGGAAATCCTCTGTTTCTTCCACGTGCTTGGATTCCCCTCCTCCGACTCCTTCCTGCCTTAGGAAAAAGAAAGCGGCTCCTTCCCAGCTCAGCCGGAGCCTGAGCCGAGCACTGGGTGCTTCAGCTGGTCGGTGGTTTTGGCAGTGGCTTTGGCTGCGTTTTCAGGGAGCCAGCCCTGCGGCTGTTCATCAGTCTAGATTTGTTTTTCTTGGCTATGGGGTATTTCCTTTGAAATGGAGATGATCGAGGGGAACTGGGAGGGTGGGGTGATCCCGCGAGGGCTGGTGAGGTGGAGGGCAGCGAGCTGGGGGCAGCTGGAGCCGCCACAGCCACCGCCAGCACGATTGTCACAGATTGCTTTGACGTGCAGAGAGGATAACGCTGACCTTCCTTCGAGGGCTGTTGCGGATTAATGTTTGCACAGGGCTTTGAGTATGTCAAGCTTTATGTAAATATCAGTTATGACTTCTTTATTAATTCCCTCCCCCCTCAAGTAAATAACCCACACGGCGTGCGCCCGATGCTGGATGCCAGCCTGTGCCGGTGTCAGGGCGGGTGGCGGAGCGGGGCCTCGAGATGCTGCGGTACCATGTCCCCTCCCAGGGCGGCCCCGGCGCTGGCCGCTGCTGCGCTGCCCTTCCCAGTGCTGCACTGGGAGCCCAGTTGGGCGGAGGGGCTGGTTTACCCACCACTGCGGCCCTGCTCTGGCTCTTCCCAGGGTGTGAGACTCGGTCAGCGCTTGGCGGTGGCTTTGGCAGGTGCCCGGAGAAGGAGGTGGCCATGGAGAGGCCACGCTGTGAGCTGGGGAAGGAGGTGTGCTGCTGGGGTCCACCTCCTGAACCCCCGCTGGGAATGCAGCCACTTAGCAGGAGACATCGAAATAAATGGGCCGTGGCCTCTCGGGACCGGCCGCCTCTTCCCTGCAGTTTCTTTGGTGATTCGGCGCGACTGCGTCCCCCCGAAAGGCCGGTTCTGGGTTTGAACGTGCTGCCAGTTTGTGCCACAGAGTATTTCTCATTCAGAAGAGCAGCTACATTAGTCCGTGTCACTTCGGACTCTGTGTTCCATTAATTTATGACTTGGTTTACTCTTAACATGGGATGTTTAAAGAAGGAGGATTAATCTGCGGTTTTTAGCTCCTCTGTCCTTGGGTTTGTGTGTCTGTAACAACAGGCAAAGACATCGTTAGAAGAAGCCTGTAGGAGAGGTTGGATGTATGAGGCTGTGTTGGGTATTTTACTGCTGAGTTCAGGAACTCGTTTCCAAAACTTAGCGTTGTGCCTAAAACTGTGGAGGGTGGGTATTGACTCTTTGCCAGTTAGTTACTTAAACTTAAGAGATCTTTGCATTCAAATTACTTATCTGGAGTGCTGGCAGGCTAATAAATTCCAGGGACTGTTCTAAACATTGTCAATCTCAAATGTAATCCTATTAAAATAATTGAGTATTTTCAGGGTAGAGAATTCCCTCCTCTCTCTCCCCACACCCAGGAGAGAAGATGAAAGGCAGGCTGGGGCGTCCTCTGCCCATCCTTGAGCCGACCCGGCTGCGGTGCCGCGTCGTTCCCGGCAGCCAGGACGTGGCCGGCTGCAGCGCGTCGGCGAGGTGGGAAGTTCGAGGAGGCTGGTTTAGAGCGGTCCCTGTTTCTGTTTTGTGCCTTTCTGGTGGAAGCGGGTGGGGTTTCTCCTTGCCCCGTGTTTGAGTTGGGCCAGCTCACCTTGATTAGGGTGGGGGGCTGCTGTGGTGCTCCGGGGTTCACACCCGGAAGGTGCCGGCCCTTGCCTGATCTGCTCTGCCCAGGGTGGCTGGGACGCCCCCAGGTGCAGGTTGTGCTTCTGAGCCCCAAGCAAATGCCGCTTGTTCTTCCGATCCTCGCAGGTGGTTTTCTTTGGGGATAGGTCCTGGCAGTCCCTGCTGCCGGGGTTTTTCCCGTTTAAGGCCCAGATCATTCTTTGGTTTGTGTTGTTTCAGCAGAGCTGGGACAATGGGCTCTCCTGGTGGTGATGCTGCCGGTGAAGCCCCCGGGACATCAAAGCGGAGCCTCTGTTGCTTTTTTAGAGAAGACAGTTTCTCCAGTTTGCCTTTTGATAATCTTCAAATGCAGGCATGACCTGAATTTACAACACGGAGAAAGAAAACGAGAGGGAAAAATATCTGTGAAAGCTTTTAAGGTGTCTTTGACAGCAGTAAACTAGAGAAAATAAGCGCAAGTTCTTCCCTCTCCCCTTTGCTTTTGTAGGTCACTTCAGGGGAAATCTGAGCAAATCAGAGAACTTCAAAAACATCCTCCAGTCCAATCGCTTCCACCAGCTAACCAAAAAAATCTCCTACCGCGCAACCCACAAACCTCAAATTCTCTTTGGCAGGCTTGTGTGAAAACCATCTTTGAATAGCTTGCCACAAAGGGGACATGAAGTTCCCTTGGTTTGGGAAAGTAAACACATTTATTTTTGTTTGCAGAAGCTTTTAGGCGGTGCAGCGCTCTGGCAAAGGCACCTGACCCGTATCTTCCCCTCGTTTGGACTCACTGTTGGGCCCCACGAGCTGAAAGACGAGGTCCCTGGGCCGGCGCGGAGGGGCTGGGCTGCGCGGGGGCTCCTGTCGCCCTGCCCTCCCGGCCACGAGGCCCCGCCGCGTCCCGCCCGCGCCACATGCCCAGCTCGCTCTGCGGCGCGCGGGGGCTGCGCTTCACCCGCGCGCTCGGGTTACCTTGACTCAAATTGGTTTATGGCACGGCGTTCTCGGTAAAGCGGGAGGAGGAATGGCCACATAACTCAGCAGGGCTTGCCCTTGGAGTGATTTAGTTGGGCTGGATGATGGCCGAGGAGCCGTATTGATTTGGAGCTCCCGCTGGAGTTGAATTCGGAAAGCGCTGCAGCACCTGCAAGACGCTCGTCTGAATAGAGCCACTGAGAAAAGCATTTCAGCTATTGGCACCGCTCCTAATGCGTTTTGTATGTGTCTGTACCACAGGGAGAAATGTGTGGCTATTGTTGAAATATTATCTACATGGGTTTTCAGAAGATGAAGAAAAGGCACTTTGCTGCAATAACTGTTGTGGACATGCTATTGTGATAATGCTTTGGCGTTTTTATATTGAGATGTGGCTCAATATATTTTCTCCTCACTGTGTACGTTTTTAAAAACAGCCAAGCAGATATATCTGATAAATGTGCTTTGAAGGCTGCTTTCAGGTGTCCAGTAATTTTGGCTTGAAATGTTTATTTGCTTGAATCATTATTTTAGTTTAATCTGCTTGGATCTAGCTGGTAATACGTATCAGCTGCCCCACGTATTAACCGTGGAGCAGCGCTGGTCACAGGCGGAAGAAACGAACCTCTGTGAGTTGCTTTAAGTGGGTGCGTTTAGCGAGGTGAACTTGTGGGAACAGATTTTATTTGGTCAGGGCAGCGCAGGGTGCTGGAAGCGGCGCCGCGTGACGGCCTTGTGGAAGCCACCCCGTCCCTGTCGGGAAGTGCCCTCTGTGCCTGATGACTTTGCAGGAAGGGCTTGCCATTATCCTCCGTAGCAGCGCAAATCCAGTGGCTTTTCCTCAAAGCATCTTAAACACGGCTCAGAAAATCCTTCAGGTGTGGGGGGCCTTTGTGCAGAAGGCCGTTAGGCACCGCTGGCCTTGGGGCAGGTGATGCGCAGTGTGGAAAGACCCCAAGGTAAAATAGGCACCGGGTGCCGTGGCCCAGTGTTTCTGCCTCGTTTGCTCGGCTCTCCCCGTCATTTGTCCTTACAAAGCAAAATGGAGTTTATTAATCACCGAAGTTGCAGAGTAAGTACTTGTGTCCGGGGTGATAGTTGTCAGTGCCAAGAAATAGAATTGAGCAGAATTAAACCCAAACCTGATGAGTTGACCTACTTACAGGATGCAGAAGGTGCTGGGATTCTAGCTTAAGCAAATTCCAATACCCTATTTAATTGTTTTTCCTTGATTAATAATACGTAAGTGAAATATCAGTCAAGATTTTTAAAAACAAGGAAGCAAATTTAAAACATTACATTTATTTTACCTTGGGAGAACTTAATTAGCTGTCAACAGCACAACACATGAATGGTGACTTTTGAATGAAATTATGAAATCTCTGCTCCTGAGGCATTTTTCTCCCTCCTTCCAAGGCAGAGGGAAGCACGACAGATTTGTTTAGATAGAAGCTCAGTAATTTTAGGAAAATGCTTTTTGCCTGCGCAGTCTTCTTGTAGTAATTACAGAAATCCTTTGGTTCTTATTTGAAAGTGCTCGCCTAAACCAGCGAGGATATTAAGCCAGGCTGGAAGTGCTCTTCCAGGCCAATCCGAGACGGTGGTCTCGTGGTTCCCCATGTAACGGGCTGGTTTCTGAAGTGACTGAACTTCTGTCGTTCAACTGCGTACCAGGCTAATTTACTTATTTTTACAAACGCAATAAATAAAACACAGCCACCAGATCACTCGAACAGTCCCAATTTAGAGCTTCTTCCTCTGCTGACACGTGATGGCCGCGTGGCACAGTTATCAGGAAAATTGATGCATGGGTTGAGCGCAGTGAAGAGAGCCGAGGATGTACCAGCGAGGCGAGGGAGAGCAGGGCGGTTTGAAGTATTAAAATATCTTAATGTTTTGATGGGTTTGCAGTGATGTGAGTTGGTGAGACAGCGTGCCAGTATAAACAGCTTTGCTGGAGCATTAATGTTAAATATAACTCGGCTGTTTTACCCAAGGTTGTCTCACGATAGAATTGAGCATCTTACCCAAATGAAGCCTTGAATCCTGGGTTTCCAAGACAGGCTTGTTGCCTTTAGATCTGATGCTGCTGTTTAATGTGTTTTGGGGTTTTTGTTTTGTTTTGTTTTTTTCCAGAAACCTTCTCTTATTAATTTAAAAAAAAAAACAACAAAAAACCCAAACCAAAAACCACGTTGTTAAGACTAGGATAGCTGCATCTCCTTGGGAAAGCTGTTGTGTGCCTGCCTTGATAATCAACCCTCCAGGCATAGCTTATTTTGGGGCAAGATTTTTCCCAAGAACCTTGAATAAGGGAGAAAGGTAGAGGAGTGTAGACAGAGGAAACATCTACTGAGAGGATCGTTAGATGATTTGTGCAACTTCTTTGTGCGTCTCTGTTGAGCTTGGGCTTTGTAAAGTGTCAACGGGTGACTTGGCACTCCGTTGTAGCTTTTTCTTAAATCATTGGAATATACCTAAACCTGTGATTTCAGAAGGGGGTGAGGGGAGTGGGAAGAGGAGGAACCCGAATAGAATGATCCTAGGGAAAACCTTGGGAAACGTTCGACCAAATCTTGAACAGCCTGGTGTTTGTATCGGAGCAACAGTGAAAGTGGTGTTGAAAGGTTTCCTCTGTGTGGGGGAAATTGCCTCAGTAGCAACAGAGTTGCAAGATAAAGTATCAACATACTTTAAAAACCATAAATAAAATTGTCCTGTAGAGTGTCCCAGTGGCTCATCGGCAGCTCAAGGGGCTTCAGTGGGACAGGGATCTACCAAAAGGTCTATTTGCTGATTTGCTGCTTTAATATCTCTATGCACATTTTTCTGAATCTGTAAAGAAGTGGTTGTGTCTTGGATAGGGTTTGTAAAAATGTCTTTTTAAACGACCACAGAAGTCTAACACGCGTATTGGTACCCCCTGTGACTTATTCCAGGAGGTTGCTTATGTGATTGTGAGTACATGGAATCAGAGTTCCTGAATATAAGGGGTTTAAATTTTTTTTTTTTTATGAAACAAGAAGCAAGCACTTTATTTATGAGCCAGTGGGTGTTGTAAAAAGCTGGTGTTTAATGCCCAGTGAAGGTCTGGATTAAGGCAGAGGCTTTGTGTCATGTCCTCCCGGCGAGCGAGAAGTGCCGGTCTCCTGCTGACGGGGGTACAGGCATTGCTAGGCTTCTTTGTTTTTCTTTTTTTCCTAATAAAATTTGGTTTGACTTGAAAACAAGATGGCCCTGGCTGCTGCAGTAGCCGTACTTCCAGTCGGGGTCGCGGCCGAGGGGGGTCGGGGCAGGTTGGGTTTTGCGTGACCATCGCCATTGCCTGAGGTTTCGGGGTGAACGGGGGGTCCTGTCCCGCCTTGTGGCTCTGCCTTTTTTCGGGGGCGGGTGGCCGTCTGCGCTTCGCCGTGGTGCACTTTGCTGGCGCCGCTGCTCCCTGGAGCATCCCGCAGTGGTGGGGCAGCTTCGTTTGTAGCAAGGCTTAATCACCTGGGTGTCCCGACACCTTGGCACGCTCCCGTCCTTCGCCCTGCGACTGACGGCCGCCCGCGCGTCCCTGGGCACAGACCTTCGCTAAACCGCCTGCGAAACGGGGACAGGCGAGAGGGGAAAAAGAGGATTGTTCTGGCCAAGCCTTTAAGATACAATATCGGGTTGGTTTCTTCAGGGCAGATGTAACCTTCAGCTTCCCCTGTCACAAGCCACTGTAGGGCTGATTGAGATTCCCCGCTCTCCGAGGCGACGCGGAGAGAGATGGTGAAGTGCTCCCCACATATTTGTGGCAACTTGTGACAAACAATTTCAAATTTGGCAGATGCAACGAAATTGTTAGCTGTATCCTGACACTACTTCTGGGGCTCAGGAATGTGTTTTTGTAGCAGATGGAGCTATTAGTTAGCTGTGCTATCTTGAAGAATTGCTTTCCCAGGTAATCAGCTCTGCTCATTTAGGATGTCGTTTCCCCACCTCGATATGTCAGCCGAGGAAGCAGGAATGATTAATCACTGCGGCTTGGACACTGCACAAGAATAACTGCGCGGAGGGAATCGTTCTGCGGAGCACCAATGCCACAGGGAGTTTAAAGTGCTCTGATGCAAAGCAAACAAGATGGAAAAGATGACCGTGATGCTTCCTGATGGCTGCGTGTCAGCCCGGAGAGTTTCTGTGGCAACCTGGAGATTTGCAATTCATGGGAGGCCTGGAGCGAGACAAAACTTTTAAGCCCCGGCTGTGGCTGCGGTGGCGGGGCTCGCACCGACACCTGGCAGCCTCCTTCCGCCGCTTGCTTTTCATGCTTGGCAGGATAAATCATATGAGAGTAACACGCACGGTAAACCTGCCTAAAACACCTACGCCTTCCACATTCCCAATGAATTTGTACCAGAGGAGGGTAAAGGTTGACCGAAGGTGTGTTAAAAACCAGCTGTTGATCCCAGCTGCAGACTTTTTATGTAAAAAGCTGGGGTTTGGTGAACAGAGCGACAGAGATACCGTGAAAGAAGCACATTTTTATTCCTCTTGGGTTAAAGGCTGAAAATGAGATTTGTTTTTTCAATTGCTGGTATTCTTAAATTGCCAACAAAGAAGGTTAATCTTTTTTTATTATTATTTTTCTCTGACAGACCTCCGGCTTAAGTCTTGGTCACTGCCTCTATTTTCATGTCACCCCTTTGAAAGTAATTTGGAATATTTTGCAAGACTTAGTGTTGCCATGTACCATATAAACATCAGGTGCAAAACAGGGCAGCCTGGGATTTGCGATATGAAAGGGGATTGGCTTTAGCTCTGAAGTATGACCGAGTAATTTAAACTGGTTAGGCAGCCTCATCTTGTGATGAACGTGGTGGATTTTCAGCCTCGTCCCTTCTCACCGCAGCCTTTGGGCTGAGCAGTTCTTGGCCTTGTGCTCGCAGGGACCTTCAGCCGCGGGGGGGGGTTCTCCAGGGCCAGGGGGCCGGACAGGGCAGGAGGAAGCCAAAGGTGCCTCAGAGCTCAGCGCGGGAGGAAATAACGGCAGAGGTCTTGGTTTTCTGCTGGAGCGAATGAGAGCAACTTCAGCTCGGTGGAAAGCAGTAGGCCAAGGCTGTAGTAGCGACTGAGGGAAAGCTTAATCTTTGCAAAACTGTCACCTCGAAATACCACCAGTGGAAACACGTTAGCAGGATGGCTTTTTGTAACCCTTGGGGTTAATCTGCGTTTCAGTTCGGGTTGTGCAGCAGCTAGTGAACTCTGAATATAAAAATTAGAGCAGCAGTAAAGCTGATGTTGTGAGTTCTGTGGTAGATGAATAGTCTGCTGTAAAACCTAAAGGATTGTACTGTCAAAGCCCATCAGCGGCGTGTTCTGTTCCCGAAACGGCAGGTGCTGTCTCTGTGGACACACCGTGTGTTGCTCAAAATACTTGCGTCGCGCTGTTGCTTTTGGTAAAAACCTCCCTGCAAGGTCACCTCGCGGCAGGTGCTTCCCGGCAGCGTTGGAAGGAATCTCCCAGCCGTTGCTTCGGGGTCTCTCGGTAACCGCCGCCGTCCCCGCGGTGCCGTGGGGCTGAACCGGCCGCGTCTCTCCTCGCTGCCAGTGGGTAACAGACGGGTTTCCTGGGCACGGCTTGGGCGTCCCGGCGCTTTCCGCGCTCTCATCCTCGGCGCTTCTGAAGTTCAGTATAAGGTTGTGCGTGGTTTTGTGCACCTGAGGTAACGGCGTGTTCTGTACGTACATAAAGCCAGGCCGAGCGCGAAGCCGCTGCGTCGTAACCGAGATAACGTGCTGCCCCGGGCGGGCTGTTTTCTGGAGCGTGTGCCGGCCTCGTCGGGGAATTCAGAGGTGTAATTGGTGGTGTAGCGAGGATATTTACCTTTGAGCACATTGGTGAACTTCTCTTCTCCTTCCCTAGCTTAGTCATGTCTTTCTGAAAACAGTTTTGTTTATTTTCAAAGCAGCTCATGCCTGTAGCAGAATTGTGAAGTTAATTGCCTGGATGCGTACTGCAAGGAAGGGGGAGTGTTACAAGAAGATCGCTGTAGATAGAGGGAATAACCTCGGGGCATCTGCCTAGGAGCAGGCATGTAAAAATATTAGGTTTTGAACTTTTGACTTCAAATGGTTTGTGTAAAAATGTTTAAGTGGTTTTTTTTCCTATCAGATTTGATCTTTTTGAGTCACAAGACCTTTTTGTGGTTGGCAGGGCTCCTGTAACATATTTCTTTTTAAATGATCTCTGAAGTTGTCGAGTACATTGGTATGAAAGTGCTTGATGGAAAGCTGTACAATTTGTTCAGGCAGTAGCATAGAAGGAGGGTGTTTTCAGGGGAAGCCGAATTGGCTCTTTGATGCTCTCTCCTTACTGTTTCAGAGGAGGGCTCGCGGGGCTGGAGGCGCAGCCGCTGCTCCGGTTGCTCGTCCCGGTGGGACGGCGCACTTGGGAGTATCCGCTTTCAGGTATTGTTTGGGGCTGCAGACCCGCCTCTCGAAACCGGGAAGTCTTTCCTAAAATCAGAATAAAAACTACAGAGATGTGGGCCTTGTTTTTGAAAATGTTTCCGTGTCAACTTTAATAATCTGTCTGTGCCCCCCATCTGCTGTCATCGTGACGGACGAGTTTCTTGGCTACTGGTTCCCTGCTTGTTTTGACTGAGTAGGAGCATCCTGACACACGGAGTCGTACCAGACTGCAGCTGAGTCAGAAATGATTGATCTAGTTAGATTATCACTTCCTACACACGCTCTTGGAAATTGTCCCCAGAATCCAAATGAAGGGAACTTCCACTGGCAGGGGAAGCGCTCTGAAGAGTTTTAGGCAAGTATATATAAAAAAATGAATGGCTGACCATTATTTCTGAATGTCGGAGAACTGAGAGCCTGCACGGCCTGAGCGAGTGCTCCTTGGGGTGACCTTGCAAACCTTCCCTGGGTGGCAGAGCTCGTGTCTCCAGAGCGTTGAAGGAGACTTTGGCGGCCACGTGTTTCTGGCTGCGACTCCGGCGTTGTCTCGAACGGGGCACTCAAACGCTGCTGTAACATCAGTCTGCCGGCGCGCGGGCGGCGTTCTTCATCAAGATTAACCATTGCAGTGTAAGTAACTCGGAGCCAAGAAACACAACATTAGGAGAAGCAGAACACTGCGGGCATATTTCATAAATCAGGAAGGATCGGACCACTTCCGTGAAATTCTTGCGTTTGGGGCTTGAAGCATGTTCCCCGGGAAGTAGCAACGTGCGCCAAAGGATTTCTCAGTAGTCTGGAGTCTGGTTTTGACCCTAATAAGGCAAATGGACAAAGAAAAAAAGAGCAGCAGGGACGTGTCATCTGAAAAATTAAATGTTTTGAAATTGATTATGCTCTGCAGAAACATGGTCGTCTTTCTGGTAGGAAGCTGTAAACAAAACAGATTGGATCAATTATCTCTTTCTTTGCGGCAGCCATTGCAATTAGTGAGCATCTGAAGTGCAAAACATGTTTCCCAGGTGGAGTCGGAGCGAAATGCTGGGCTGCTGGGTCCTGGCCCTCGCCCCGGCCGCGGGTGGGGGCCCATCTCCTCCCCGTGCGCTTGGCAGTCGCAGTGCTGCTTTGTGGGGGGGGGGCACCTTCCTGACCCTGCGGCGGCGCGTTCCCGGCAGGTTCCCCCGCAGGACGCGCGGGGGAAACAAGGGGGTGTTTGTGTGCGGTCACCTGCAGGCTCTCAGCGGCGATGGGGGTCCCACCCTCAGAGCGTTTCCGCAGCGTTTCCCGGGCTCTCGGGGTTCACGTTGAGCACATGGCCAAATGTTTTGCTAAGTCTAGGACTTAATGAGGTGCCATGTTGGGAATAGAGTTGCGCTCACGGACTAGAGTTCATGGTGAAGTGTACCTTTAATGTGAAGTGACACTTGTCAAAATAAATGAGCAAGATTTTTATTGCATGTTCACTGGCTTGTAAAATTTGCTAGTCTGCAGTGGCTCTTAATCATTGATGTGAATTAGCCAGGTTCTCCTGTAGTTTAATTACTAGTATGTCATGTTTAAATTCTCCCTTGATGAACTAATGGTTAGATTATATGCACAGTTTCGTAATAGGTAACGGGCAGAACGCAAACACACAAGATGAGTGTAGATGGTGTGAAGTGCTTAATCTGCAGCAGACTGAGGTGTAATCGCCGATCGCAGCAGGAGGCTGGGCGGGAGCTCAGGGTCACCACGACCAGTCCTGCCAGCTGTCCGCGTCGGATCTCGGGCAGGGATGTGTCCTAGGCCGGGACGCGCTTCACCCTTCTCCGTGAGTTGTGTGCTTGTACAACACGGGCAAATTGTGCTGGCGTTGCCGTGGGCAGTGTCCCCTCAGGTTGCCTCCGTTCTCCGGTAACATCCGTTGCTGGCTTTGGACTCTTCTTTCTGTCGGCAAGATGCTGCTTCAAGTCATCATTTGACGGTGTTTGCTCCAAAGGCACAGGTGGTTTCGTAGCGAGGTTTAATTATTTGGATAGGCAAAAGCAGGAGTGCTTCGTATTGGCTCCTACGTCTTTGTTCCCAGAGGATTAAATTAATGAGGAAACGGGCAGAGGGTTGACCAAAGCTGCAGACTTTGGAAAGGATTTTTCCTTTCTGTGCTGTTACTTACAGCTTCTGAACAGCTGAGAGCGCTTCCAAGCTCCGTTGTTCCGCGGAGATGTTGTGTGCTGATTGTTCGAGTGGCTTCTCAGAAGATGCCTGAGCTACAGCATCTAAACAGGATGGCAGGTGCAGCAATAGGTAATGGGAAACTGCAGTTCTCTGCAAGAAACGTTCCCCCTGATTGTCTGAAACTCCGCGGTGCCCTTCCTTGTGCTTGTAGCCAAGGGCTGGCGCAGCGAACGCTGCCATGGGGACGAGCAGCCCAACCTAGGCTTGGAGGCAGCGGGTAGCTCGTCCTTTTGGTGGCAGATCCGGCACCTCCCTTGTCTTGACCTCTTGCTCAAAATGAAATTCTTGATTACTAAGGCACCCGGTAACTGAGTCGTGCTGCCTGTTGTCAAGGAGACAAGTAAAGCTTCTTGTATTGGAACTCGTTGTATTGGAGAAACCGGCACGTTTCCTCTTAGTCCTAGGAGCACTTTGAGACAGCGAAGTTCTCCAGATGTTAGGTACAGCTGTTGTCTTTACAATATAGATTTCAAAATTACATACCTGGATATAAAAAAGCCAACTCGTTCTGCCATCTCTTATCGGTGCTCTTCGGAAATTCTCTGTTTGCCCGGATAATGAGGTTTGCTGAGCAGCCACACTTGATAATGGCCAGGTAAGATGAGACAAGATGCGCAGAGGTTGCGATTGGGAAGGAAATAACATTTAAGAAGTGAGAAGCTGAGGATGTTTTCCATATGGAATAATATATAATCAGCCTTTTAAGTCCAAGGATCACCTAACTGCTTTTTGTGGAGGGGATGGAAATTAGGTTTCGCTTCCAGCATTAATTTTACCTTTTCCCTTATGCCTTTACCTTATGCTTTTTACCTTTGCCTTACACTTTTGCCTGTTCCCTTATGCTGTTGCTTACCCGCAGCCGAGCAGGCCCAGGACAGTTAGGAAGTGGTGGGGTGGGAACGCTCTGTACCACTCGTGCCATCCTCGGGACGAGCCCCGCTCCGGGCCCGTGACGGACGTGTCATATGGAGCCGCAGGAGCGGGGAGCGCCGTGGGCCAGTGGTGGCCCTGGGCTTGCAGGGGTGGGCCAGCGCGCGTGTGCGAGGCGCTGCGACGCTGCAGGGACCTGCAGTCCTCCCGAGGATGGTTATCTCTGGATTTCCTTGCCTGAGCGGATCTACATGATTTCCGTGATGTTGCCTTTGGAAATTCCAGTGCTGGAGCAGCTCTTACGCAAAAGGGACTGTGATGCCAAAGCAGCTGATGGCAAAGCAGCCGCCAGTCCCCGCTGACCTCGCAGCAGGGTTCCGCTCTCCCGACTTTGCTGTTAGCAGAGCGTCATTTTCTTCCACGGAAAGTTGAAATTAAGGGCGTGAAGTCCAGCGCCTTCGGCTTTGCATGGAGCCGTTAGGAGCAACGCAAGTCCACGCACCGAGCGGTGTTGCCCGTTTCCCTGGGCAGAGTCAGGCCACGTCGGGTTTAGGCCTTGTGCCGCAGTTGGCTTTGGCTGCGTGGGAGACGCCTCCCCCTGCCTCAGGGCTTGGGAGGATCCAGCTGTGTGCCCACCCGTGAGTCTGCCTAAATTAGAGGTGACAAATTATTGATAATTAGCGCTGCTTTCTGTTTTACCATTGCAAAAGACGAATTTATAAAAGCCAATTTATTTTTATCTGTGGCCTCAGGAACTCCAAAGCAGTTGTACTTATTCTTAATTGCTTGTTTTATGGGTGAAAATTAAGCTGTAATGTAAACGGCGGTGCGAGGAGCCTGGGATAGAACCGCTGCAGTGTTCGAACAGCAAGGAGAAAAATAGGCGCTGAGGATTGCCTAATACTTCACAAATTCCAATTTTTATGAAGTTTAACAATGCAACCATTTCCAACCATTCTATAACTAAATATAGTAATGAAATTTTATTTGAAGTCAGGAACATTATCCAGATATGACTTGATGTGTGTAAGATACTGCACATCAATGGAGTGGTGCAGATTGTGTTAAATGGGCCTGAAATAATCTTCAGGAAAGAAAATCGTTTTCTATTCTTCTTGACACAAAGTGTTTGTCACAGATATGCATTCTTATCCACGTCTTGTTAGTGAAATCATTATACTTTTCATTACAACTTTTATGCAAATACGCTGGTTTTCCTTGATTAGGTTTACATGAATAAGCTGTAATTATAGGCTGAGGTGATATTAATGTGCGACAATTAAATATGTAATTACTACGTGTAATTACGGCTTGAAAAATGTGCCGCGGCAGCCCGCGCCGATGCCGGGCGTTGGGTCTCGGCTTCGGTCCAGCGACGCAGCTCGTTGCCTGGAAGGGCTCGTGCCACGCGCGGGGACGGGCGGGAGGGCTGAGCCCGAGCGGAGCTGCCGGCGCTCTGGCCCCGCTCGCGGAGGAGCGGAGGGTGCGTGGGGACGTTCCATGGTCGGAGCCGTGGCGGCGCTGCCCGAGAGCCCGTGCCCAGCCTGTCTCTACCCCTTAAAAACCTGCTGCGAGGTGGAGCCTCGCTGGAGGGACCGACTCGGGGCGGTGTCTCGGGGCGTGTGGAAGCGCCTGTTTTACCTGGCTCCCAGGACAGCTGGGGGTCAGTTGCTTAGGGATACCTGGAGCTGGGATCTGTTTTCCTTTTAGTAGGTTTTTACTCTGATGCTGTGAGGATGATTTTGCTTTAGCTCCTTCCCATTGAAGTGGAGGCCAGGCAACAAGAACGCCTGGGGGGTACATCTTGAAGAGGGCTACCACGCAGTAGATAAAACGATAATGCTCATGGTGTCGGAAGCATACCAATGAGGGACAGGGGGAACCTCCGCAACTTCGGCTTTCCCTGTGCTACAGAACCGGCCGGGGAAGGCCGCGGGCCGAGCGGGGTTCTGGGGAAGGCACCGGGAGCACCCCGAGTGCATCGCCTGCGGTGTCCGCAGTGGGAGGACGAAGGGCGCGTGAGGCTGCGGGAGCGCGCTGGCAGTGTCCCGCTGCTGCCTGTCCCAGGGCGGGTACGGGGCGGCCGCGGGACCCACTCTGGGGCTGGGTGCTGGTGGGGGATTCCCCCGCACGCAGAGTTCGAACCGATCGCCAGGATCTTTTGGTTATAACGAAAGGGAGAGGAAGAAGCATCCCTGTGGCTGTCTTCCCCAGAGCACTACCGAGCTCCACCCGGACTCCAGGTGTCTGTTCAGCCGCCTTATTGCTCAGAGAGTGAGAAGATCCTCCACGGGATTCTGGTTGCGCTGGGCACACGTGTGCCCTTTCTTACCGTCCGTGTAAACGCAGCAGCGTCGGCTCGGGGTTAACCTTGATTTGCTGGGGTTAACCTTGGTTTACCGGGGTTACCATGGCCCAGTTGGGTGCTTTTCAGCTGTCCTACTTGCATCCCTCCTCTTGCCTGCTGAAACACATGTAGCCTTTGAAGTATTATATTTAAGGAAACTTTTCTAGGCAGTTTATTATATCTGCTTTAATTTCTGTTAATCTCTTTGTGCACATGGCTCATAATGTTTAAGCAATGGGGATTTTTCCACTGTGGCACGCTTTGCTGCATTTTCAGTTGGTGCTGCAGAAAAAATAAAACCAAAACAAAAGCTCTGAAGGAGAAAGCCTGACCTCGAGGTACCTGCCAAAATCCTCCTCTTGGCAAAAGGTCAAAGGAGCTTTTCTAATGGCTGAGGTACGGCGACGTTTCTCGATACAGAGGATATCCGAGTCTTGCTCTGGGAGCGGCTCGGAGGGTTCGTCGCTGTTACTCAGCATGCCCACGGTGGGAGGAGGATTTCAATGTCACCGGCCCTGGAAATGTGCTGTTAGAGGTGACTGTGAGCAATGAAAGGATGCGTTAGCAAAGGCACGTATTCAGATGTCTTTGCTTTTTTCACGGTGTCCTTATTCGGGAGTTGCCGTGACTGTAATTCCTTTATTTCTGCTTGGAGTGGATTTTTCTGTTGGCTGATAAGGCGGCGAGGCCTCCCCGGTGGCTCCTCTTTGGGGGGTGCAGCCTCTCCTCGCTGCCTTCCCACTGATCTGCATCCCAGAGCTTGGATCGTACCGGGATTCCTAATGCACAAGCACAACTCGCTATCTGTAGCTTGAAGAATGAGTTATTGTGCCGGTAAGAATTGTTCGAAGAATTAAAATTGACCCATTTCCTTCAGGCACAGAGAAGTTAATACTCCAGAGTGTTAACATCGTAGGAGTGATTTGAGAAGTATTATTCATCAAATCCCTATGCTAATATGTATGTAGGTATAAATAAAAAGGCCTTAAAGGTTGTTTCAGTATTTATTAACCTCTCCTCTTCTTCAGGGGCTTAACTTGGCTGCCAAAGCTTGGTCAAGGCTTTTAGTTAGTTGTCTGCTTCTGAGTTGGTGGAACTGGAGAGGCAGAGGAAGGGCTGTCCACCCCTGCCACAAAAACCCGTCGCCTTCATGACTGCCGTGGCTTTACCGTGCTCTTCTCCTGTGAGAAGGCGTCCGGGCTGCAGCGCGTGGCGGGGAGATCCTGGGGCTGCAGGTCCCCTATCCTGGGGCTGCAGGTCCCCTATCCTGGGGCTGCAGGTCCCCTTCCCGCTTCCTTGGTAGCAGCAGGGCGCGAGCAGGCGCCGGCCTGGACCACGCACCAAGTGCCCGCGTTTGGGCTTCAAGTTTCTTCTCGTTCCCTCCGAGCTGCAGCTGGAGCCAGGGGCTCCCTTCGTGGTGTTTTAGTGTTGCAGAGTAAGCACGTGGAATCAAACTTTTCTCCAGGTTTTTGTACCTACATTGCTGCGTTTGTACTAATTCTGTGCTTTCCCCGCTTTCTTTAGGTAAGTGAGTACGGTCAGCCCCGTACTTTGCGTGGCGATGTCCTGCCCTGCACGGCTGCCGAGTGCGGACGCAGGGAATCGTAAGCCCGTGCTCAGCCGGGAGATGTGTCGGTAGTAAGTCCGGACGCGGTGGCCCAGGGGGGCTGTAGTGTGCTGGGGGCCGGGCTCGGGGGCTCCGAGGCACCCAGCTTTGGAGCTGTCCATGGCCCGGGGGGGTCAGCAGCGGCCTTTGCTCTCGCCGGCCAGGTGTCGATGACCTTAGAGGGGCTGTTGCTGTTCTGAAAAACTATGAGAAAAATGCTTCAGCTTCTTGAGGTTCTCTGGGGTTCTCCCGTTTGGGTGAGGAAAGGGGGACTCGAACGCTTCTTCCCCCAACCCTCTACTGAACACCCATATAGCTCTTCCCATTTGGTGGTTTTTGTTTCTGCTTTTCTGAAGTGTCGTTAGGAGCCTGGCTCTTCAAAGAGGAGTTTTTAAATACAGCTTGATGCCTTGGCTTGGGAGCGTTCTCCAGTTTGGTGTTGAAAGGCAGCATGAGGTAGGAGGCAGGAAGGGTTTTTTTTTAAATAAGGCTTAATCTAGAATTAAATTCAGAGCAGTGCCTGGAGAAAATAAGATCTCTCTGATCAGATTCTCCAAATACTTTTTGTCTTCTCTAATAAGCAAGAAGAGCTAGTAGAGGGAATTATATGCTGGAAGGGGAATTTTAATAGCAACAGATATGCAAAGAGGAAAGTATCTCAAGTGAATAAGGAATGCAGGCTGGCAGACGACGGATCATTGCCATGCTTGAAGAACGCAACTTTTTGTGGCGCAGGCACCCAGCCCGGCCTTCCCAGCGAAGCTGGGGTGGAGCAGCGGCTCCCCTGAGCCCCTGGGGTTGGGAGGCTCCGCGGTGCCCGGCTGCTGGTGCCAGAGCCTCTCGCTGGGCAGCGGGGGGACAACGTGCCGTCTGTGTCCCAGAATTCCGTCTGCAGCTCCACTTCCAAGTGCCCAACTCCTTCAGGAAAGAGTCTCCGTGAGAAAGGGAAACGTTTAAACTCAAAAGCGTCCCGTGGTTGAGACTCTTCCCTGACTTCGATGGCTGTTGGGGAGGGGGCTGCGCTGGAACGCGGGGCCGCCCCGCTGAGCCACCTGCACGCGGCGCGGAGTGGCCTCCTCTGGCTGCGCCGTGGGCGCGTCCCAGGAACAGCTGAGCAGCTCGTGGCGGCTGCCAGGTGCTCGCAGAATCTCTTTGTCTAAGAACGTAGCTAAATAACACAGGAGGTTGTTGTGCCATTCAAGGTCAGTTATTCGGTAGCGCTGCAACTAATCCCAGTTAGAGCAGAAAGCTGCTCCCATCTTCTAAAACAGAAAATATTGAAAGCTTTAATTGACTGCAGTGAGGCGTGGCTCGTGGTCGGAGCCAAAGGTGCGGGGATGTTCCTTAGGGCAGACGGGCCCCTTCAGCCTGGGGGCCACGGAGCGCTGACGCCTGCGTGGCCTTTGGTGGCCACGACGGGCCGGAGGAACAGGGCTGCTGAGCTGCGGCAGCGCTGGGCACGGGCCAGCCTGTCTGGGGGGAGCCAGACACGTGGAGAGCTCTGGTGGGGAGAAGAGGGGAAAAACGGGAACGGGAACAAGACAAATCCCCCTTCCAAGTAGGAGCCATTTAGTCAAAAATACTTGTGTGATGTGTTAGAATCCCATTTTTGAGCAGTAACACCCTCATCGTTGTATTCAAACACTGAGATAAATGCATCAATCTAAATTCATGATTTTGAGTTTTTTCATGTAGTTGCTAATTATTGAACATAACTAGCTTATTCATAATTTCTTTTCTCCTTCTGCTTGATAGCCATAATCCTGTATTTGTGCGGCTGTCATTCCCATGGTAACAGACTAGTGTCTGAAGCAGGAGATTATTAAATACAGAATAGTACATTAAAATAATGTTAAGGTTCTGACTTGGAGACTTTCACATGGGGGCAAACTTCAAAAAAAGAGAACATTTTTACAAAAAGCAATTTACTTTGCCAGTAATGTTCTCTATTCCCAGAGCTATTACTGAAGAGATTGGTTTGAGTAGCAGCCCGCTCCCTCGCAACCCATCTTCTGCTTCTGCTTTGCAGAGAAATCCTAATCTTATGTTTATGTCGTCAGTCTGTTGCCATGGAAACTCTGTCACAAATGTATCATGACCTCACAATGGGATGGCAAAGGAGGAAAATGTGGGCTGAAAGACGATATTAGCAATGATTATCGAAAGGAGGAAAACAACCCCGAGCCTTAGTGCACGTAACAAAACACGGCAGAGGGGAAGGAGAGGGGGCTGCGGCGTTTGTCTGGGTGCTGCTGCGTGGAGGTGTGCGGCCGCGCGTCGCCTCCTGATCCCGGCTGGCAAAAACTTGGCTACCGAGCCGTGCGAAAGCCCCAACGTTGTCGTTCGCCCCCTCGGGTTCGCAGCAGCGTCAGGTGTCCGGGGCGGCAGCAGCTCGGCCGAAGCAGGAGCAGCTCGTCTCCTCCAGCTCGCCGTGCGGAAGGCAGGACGGGGAGTGGGACGGTGGCGCTGCCGCCTCCGGGCGACTGGGGGGGTCTGCGCCTCTGGAAGCTCCTCAGGGCGCCCAGGGGGGCTCTGGGCTCTCACCTCTCCCCTGCCACATGTCATACGTGGGTGAGGACCAGGCAGCAGCTCTGCGGTCTGGCTGCGGCACCCTTGCCCTGTAGAAAGCAGGTCCGTGGTGATCTGCAATAACAGATTTCAAGATAATACTTTTTTATGCACTTGCATTAATGAAAGCTGCAGCTAACATTTCAAAGAGGATTAAGTAAGGATTAATAAAGGATAGGTAGTGAAGAGGTTTGATTATCTGTCACGGCGATATCAGCCGAATAATGTGTCGTGGCAATGAGATGAAATAGAAAATTCGTGCATACCTGGGGTATTGCTCAGGAGATGTTGGAACTTACGGTGCTTCCTGCTCGTCTGTGCTGAGCAGACCGACACGACACATTTCCCGGAGGGAGGAATTGCCCTCTCCAAGGGCTGATGCTCTTTCCCGTGGCTTGGAGCAGGCTTGGCTGGAAGGGCCGGCGCGAGCTGCAGCAGGAGCACTTGTGGCCAGGACAGGCCCACAGCTCCCTTTAGAGAAGGAAAATGTCACGTTTGGGAGTTTGGTTTTGGTTGATCTGCTTCCCTTGGGATTTGGGAGGGTATGTTTGAGGGCATCTTCCCAGGGAGGCAGCACGCCGGGAGGGTGTCTGCTGCCGGGCCGTCACCTTCCTGGGGCCTCTTCCCGCAGGCAGCGCCTGGGTTGCCGTCAGGAGTGCGGGAAGGGGCTGACGAGCTCGACGGGCGTTTCTCTGCTGCTTTTCAGGGCTGTCAGTGAAGACGCGGTGCTGGGCACGGGGTGTTTGTCAGGCCGGCCTGGCTGGCCGCCTTCAGGCCCGGCCTCCGCAGGGAGCTTCTGGCTGTCGTCTGGGTGCTGCCTGCGGGGAGGGTTTGGGGCACCTGGGGATGGATCCGGGGAGCGGAACTTGGAGCGAGCGCTTGTCCTGCAGCGCCTCTGAGCTCGACCGCTCCCCAAACATCCAGCCCGTAGCAAGCCAAGAGGGTGAACGCAGAGACCCGCATCCGGACAGTTGCCGCTGCTCAAATGTTATCTCCACTTGCAGGTGCTCAAAGCAGCGCAGCCACGTAGAAGAAGTGTGACTGTCTGCGCATTGCACGGGATTTTAATACAATCCTTTATTGTACTAATAACATCTTTGTGCAACTTGAGCTTCAACAAGCACTAGTGGCCGTAGCAATATACTAACGGATCTGTACAAGGGCGTGTAGGGATAGGACGAGGGTTAATGGCTTTAAACTGACAGAGGGGAGATTTAGATGAGACCTAAGGAAGAAATTCTTCCCTGTGAGGGTGGGGAGGCCCTGGCCCAGGTTGCCCAGAGAAGCTGTGGCTGCCCCCTCCCTGGAAATGTTCAAGGCCAGGTTGGACGGGGCCTTGGGCAACCTGGGCTAGTGGAAGTGTCCCTGCCTGGGGCAGGGGGGTGGGACTGGATGGGCTTTAAGGTCCCTTCAAACCCAAACCCTTCTGTGATTCTGCGCGTGGTTTCTCTGTTGCAGGCAGCCGCAGACCCTCTGCGGTTCTGTGCATGCTCTGTGTGGGCACTGCAGGTGGGCAAGGCCTTGGCTGGCTACCTTGCCCCTCACGATGGCTCACAGGGCAAGCGCAAAGCAGGGGGCAAGAGTCCCCTTCGGAGCTCGCCAGCCTGGGGCAAGGGCAGGGCGGACTCATCTGTGTGAAAACCCCCCCAGCGTTGAGGGCCCTTCTTGGGGCGTGCTGGGGTGGTGCTGGCGAGAGCGGCAGCCCCTCGCTCTTACAGCCCTGAGGTTTTTGGCTGGGAAGCAAACGAGGAGCTCGGCGGATTGGCAGCGCGTGCTGCAGCGTTCCCTTCTCTCACAAGCAGTTTCCCTGCCCTCTCGCTTCTGAAGAGCTTAAGCATCATTTTCCTCTTGCTGTTGGTAATACTAGAAGAGATGAGTAAGTACAGATTTCTGCGATCCATAAACCATAAAGCCCTGCCTGCAACTTAAACCTTCACTTCTTTATTTGCTTTGTTATGGCTTTTCACATGTGTTAGGTTTTAACAAACAAGAGTTTTCCCTCTGGAGATAGACTTAAAAAAGAGGCTATAAGGAAGAGTATTGTTATCAGAGCATCTTGTCTCACGCTTAGCCTTGAGAAATATGTGACTTCAAAAGAAAAATAGCAGTAGGTCTGCTCGGTTTGTTCCACTCTTCCTTTGTTCCATTTGCAATGTCTGCTGTCTAAGTTTGTTTTAGACTGCAGCCTACAGTGACTTTACAAGACAGCTTTGTGAAATTATAGTGCCGTAACGCTTTCTGCAAGGGATTCGGCTGTTCCTCCCCGTGGCTGCCCAAGAGGCTTCCCGCGGTTTGAAAACTTCTTGCACTTGTTGCGGGGCTGCGCGTCCGCTGTGCGGATCCTTCGCGGGCGCATCGCGGGCGAGGGGAGTGATAAAGTTACCAGCAAAATATCCTTTGAAAGTAGGGCATCCTCGCTTCTGCTGCTGTTGTGTAACTGCAGTCTTCCCTCTCCCTCCCCAGCCAGCCCTCTGCCTCCTGAGGAATTTATGACCGAGTTCACTGCAATTCTATATTTGGCTGATATATTGAAAAATGCATTTGCTATCAATGACTTCCTTTAATATAAAAGGAAGTAGATTTATGGGCAGAGGAGCGCTGGCATCACAAGTACCCTTTGCTTTAGTCCTTTTGTCAGTTCGTTCCTGCCCTGTATCCGCCCGAAGCAGGTGTGTTGCTCGGGAAGATTCGGGTTAGAAACGGGACGTGTACCTCGCGTTGCCACCTTCCGGGAGACAGCCTGCGGGCACGGGCTTGCGGTTATGTAAAACCCCGAGGAATGTTCCTTTTTGTGCTCTGCCCACTTGCGATCTTCCCTGAGCTGTTCCAGCTGAAGATGGAGAGGGGGGGAAAAACAAGAAATGTGAACTGGGAAGCAATGGTTTTTATTTTTAGCTTGACTCTTTTCCTGCTTGTGTCCAAAATTGTGACGGTGCTTTAAAACGATGCAGTAGGTCCCTTTTAAGGGTACGGTCCAAAGTTAGCGGAATTCACAGTTATAACCTCTGACCAGAAAACATTTTCCAAAGCTGGTTTAGATCTGCCATGCGTGGGTGCGGTGCTGGGATGAGCTGAACCCGAGGCACCAGCGGTGTAGGCTGGACCAGAACGAAGGAGCTGTTGGGGGCGATGGGCTGGAGTAACATCGCTGCTGTGGGCTGAGCACCTTCCAACCGGTGATCTTGAAATGATCTTCCCGGCCTCCCTTTCCAGCTCAGTCGTCTTGCAGCGCGCTAATCCCTGGGCCGCAGGAGGAGCGAGGGAGCCCAGAGCAGCGAGGCAGGGCGGGATTAAATTGGCTGCGGGGTTGCCTGGTGGAAGGAGGCTGGAGGTGCTGCATTTGCTCAGTGTCCTTTCACTTCTAGAACAATGCGTTGTAGGTAACAACCTTTCTAGAAGAAAGGGATAGAAAAGCTCTGAGGTCTGCAGCAGGGTACTTGGTCTAAAACCATTGCAGTGGGTTTCGTGGGGAGGTGCCTTCCCAGGGGAAACGCTGTGCAGTTTGGCTGGAGAAGGATGCACTCACTGAGCGCAACATGCGGCTGGTTTTCAAGGCGACCAAAGAGCTGATTTTGGATATTTTCCAAAGTTCAGGAAGCACAGAGGTGAAGTAGTTGCTGGTGAGATGGAACCACCTCTGCTGGAGCCTGTCCAGGCGAGCGACCTGGGGCTTGGTCCCCGGGAGTGTGCGGGCCACGGGGACACAGCGCTGGTGGCCGCGGATGGTGGGCAGGTGGGAGGAGGCCAGCAAGGAGCTCGAGGGGTTACAGCTAAAACCCTACCTGAGCTGCCGCGCTGGGCTGTCGCGCCGATGGCTTCTGAGCCAGCAGGGAGGCTGGTGGCTACGCGTGAAAAAGGCTTTGTGAACCGTGTCTTGATCCTGATTTGTGTGCGGGCTGGACTCCTCGGGCTCTGATGGTGAAAACATGCAGGGAACAGCCGACAACAGTGAGGAATCATTATGTGCCAATCTTGTTTTAAGTAGGGGTATGTCAGCTGCTCGCTGGCGTGTGTCCGCGCGGTTCCTGACATCTGACTTCGGAAGCTGCATTTCAGAATCGCGAGCCTGTGGCAGAAGCCCGGGGTGGAGGCGTCTGTGCGAAGGGCGTCGCGGAGGCTCGGCGTGGCGCAGGGAGCTGTCGGGGCACGCGCCGCTCAGCCCGCGGCCCTGCGTGATCCGGGCGCTGACAGAGGCTGGGGACGCCGCAAAGGAGCGCTGAGGCATGAGGCTGTGGTAGAGGCAGCCTACTTCTGCAAAGGAGCCACAACTAAATAGAAAACATCTTTATTTTTGCTCATTTTGATGAATTCTCTGAATAGTATGTCTAATTGTGCTCAATTATTACAGCCTAGCACAGATAGGTTAATAGTTTCTAGGCAGTGAAGTACATTGATTTCTTTCAGAGGCTTTGAGACAATAGTCAATTTATAAAGAACGACTAACTTTGGTTTACTGTCAATTGTGGGGGGTTTTGCGTTTCTGCTGCTGTATTATTGGCAGCTTTTAAATTGATTCAATTTGAAAACTGAATGAGAAATTAGTGTGTTCTTGTGTGGACATGTTTCAACTAAATTATTAAATGAAATGGTTGACTCTTCTATCTGAATTAAACCAGTAGAAAAACTATAATTAACTATTTCATTGACTGGGGAGAAGCTGCAAAATTGATGTGAGACATTGACCTCATAGATTTTTCTTCTCCTTTCCCTTGGAAATGCTACGCGGCGGTTCCGGCGCTGCCGCCACGATGATCCTTCTGCTCGGTGTCGTGTCACTCACCCTCATGACGAGCTGCCTTCAGCCGTCCCGGGACATGGGCTCCGTGCGAGACCTTGCAGTGCACTGGCCCTACGGAACGTGGTTTTAATTGTGGCTCGGAGGGATGGGGATAAATGGGTTTCTTTCCTTCCACGGGAGAGACACGCAGCTGCTTCGGCCTTGTACTGTGCTGGGGCTTAGGCTGCCTGCGGCTGCCTGGCTCACCGCAGCTGGGCTCTCCTGGTCGTCCTGGCTGGCTTTTCTGTAGGAGAAGAGACAAAACAAGCACCGAGTGCTGCCTTTGCGTTGGCTATTTGTCTTCCAAAACACATGTGCCACTGAAATTCTGACATAATCAATTTTTCCAGGAAGATTCCAGCAAGTCTCAAATACTGGCCAAGGTTACTGGCTCCGGTCTCTGGGAGGTGAGCTGGTGCCCGGCACCCCGTGTTAGGCCGAGGTTCAACAGCTGCTCTGCTGCCAAACACGTCAGGGGTGATGGGTAGACGCTTCCTTGGCACAGCTGGTCCTGGTAAAGTGCTGTCCTCTGAATGTCCTGGGAGCTCGCAGGTGGAAAGCGTCACGATAAATGCTCAGGAAGAGTCGTGGCAGCAGCCTTGGCCGCCCGTCTCTGCGGCGCGCCTCGCTCTGTCTCACCGCGAGCTTGAGGCGCTTCTGTGGGGCATGGGCGCGGAGGAGCCCATGGCAGAAGCCAGCCTGTCCCAGGTTTTGGGTCTCTGGGCCTCGTGCCCGTCCTGTGAAGGAAAGGCGGTGGTGCTGGCCGGGCTGCCGAGCGCCCGACGCCGTGACCGGGGCCACGGGGCTGCAGCGGGCGCGTTGTCCTTGGGTGGGGTGTGGGGCCGTGCCTGAGCTCTGGGTGTGGCCGGTGGTCACCGGTGGCCGTGGAGGGGCCGCTTATTCCAGCCGCTTGTTCCAGCAGGTGATGGCGTTGTGGTCAGAATAGCTGGCGGTTTTCTGGGCGTTCTTGCATGCAAAATAAGAAGCGCTTTTTTGAAAGTGGGGAGCATGTGGCTCTGTGTAACGCTGCGGAGAGATGAAGGCTTGTGGTTCCTTAGGCGTATGTGCTACGATGCTGTGGCACTCTGAGCCCCTCTGAGATGGGAAAATACCTGCTCTTTGTCAAGAATTTTAATGAATTTCAATCAAAAATCAGTTGCTCTTCCAATATAAAGTTACATTAGCTATATAAAAGTGCACTTCTTGGTGCTATTTGCTATCCAAACTTTGCATCTAAGCAGATAAGCCAGTGTTATTACCTGTACTAATGCCATCCTTAAGGTTTCATGAGGAGTTGCTTGGGACTTTGTGGGGGTGTGTTGCGTTTTGTTACAAGGCAGGTATGTGAGGCATGTCCGTATTGGCTTAATTTGAGAAGTCAAAAGAGAATGGTTTTTTCCCTTGCCCCCCCTCTCCGAACCGGCCCAACATCCCCTGGCGCAGGGGCTCTGTGCAAGGTCCGTCCCTATAACAAGAGCTACGGGCAGCACCGCGGGGGGGACCTGGGTGAGCGGGGGGGTCAGTTCTGCAGCCCGACAGTCGTGGCCGCCCGTACGACGCTGGGGGTGTGGTAAGCGTGTTCAGGTGCCCCCCCCTCACCGGTGCCAGCTCCTTGAACCTCATCTGTTTGTAATCCTGCTATAGTGCAAGAAGTACGGGCGCTAGCCGGCTCGGTGGAGAGGCTGCAGTCGCCGTGCTGGCAGGTTTTCTGGAAGGTTTCCGAGCGCGCTACTAGGACACAAATTTAAGGCGTGCTGTTAGGAGCAGGTGAGCTATCCATCAAACGCACAGTCTTGGATTTGAGTCTTCTATTTAGATTAAGCCTGTTAAGAAAGATGGATGGTAAACTTGTTTCAGCAGCATTGTGCCCAAACCAGAACGGAATATCAAGGCTCTTGAAGAAGGATTCGCTTATGTTGGCAAACAGCTCGAACAAGAGCTGGGTAATAAGGGAGCTCATAGGGCGGTGGGATGCTGGTTGTGGATTTGTATAGTTTTAAGAGAAAACCATTGTTTTTTTCATTAAACCCTCCCCTTCACACAACACCCCTACGAGCTGCTCACTTGTCTGCTGTATGTTCTGGAGACGGACCTGTCGGTTACTGTAGATGGTGGGTTTTGGGCTACACTACTACGTGTGCGGTAGTTGATGCATGTGGCACGCCTCGCTGACGCTTGGACGAACCTTGAGGATTTGGTTTGTGCTTTTGCTGGGCTTTGCCTCTGTGCTGGTGCCTTTTGGGTGACGTCCCAGCAGGAGCCAGTGCTGCTGGGGAGAGGCAACTCCTGGAGCTGGAGGGTGGTGGAGCGGGAAGGAGGTTCCTGCCCGCCTTCGCTCGCCTTGTCCCCAAGACCTTCCAGTGTTGGTGCCGCCGAGGAGCCTGCCCCGTGCGGCACTGGAGAGTCGGCGCTGCGGGCAAGTATTGCCAGTGTGTGGTTTTGCTTAAAATAACAAAATCATCTGCCCGTTCCAAGCAAACTCCTCTTGTTCTTTTGTCTTTGAATATTCTCCTAAAGCAAGATTGTGTCAACAGTGGGGAGCTGCTGTAACCGGTGACTGAAGGGTGATGTTGGCGTTTGGTACCTTAGGTACACAAAATCAGGAGAGCTGGGAGCCTGACTAAAGCCTTGGATAATCTCAGTATTCGCTCAGGGGTGTGTTTCTGCAATGCTGTAATGCAGCCAGAACGGGGAGGGTGGCTTTTCTGGTTATGCCCAGAAAGCATCGAAAGGAAGAAACGAATCATACCCTGAACGTGTAAAGGACGTGCTTTGAAAGGTGCTTTGAAAGGTGAAGGCAGGAGAAGCAGCTGCGTCCCATTGCTTCCTTGGAAGATTAATTAGGGCCTAAGACAAATGTTAACCAGAAACTCTATATTCTGCCACAGCCCCGGGTTCCGGGGGAGCGAGGGCGGGGCTGGGTGCGAACTCCCTCGGTGCAGCTGGAGCTGAGGTGGCGACGGCGGCTGCTGCTCACTGCGAGGGCTTGGCTGGCTCTGGGGGCAACCGCAGGGCCTGGAACTTTGTTCTTTTCCTCCCCGACTAGCACGTGGCTATTAAGGAAAATGTGATGCTTGTACTTTGATCTTCTATACCTGTTTCTAAAATCTCTAGTGTTCCTGTGATTTGGAGATGGGAAAGTATTAACCATTGCTTGGACCCAAAGCTAGTACAGGGTTTCAGCGTCAGGACAGTGTTTTGAGTGATTGTGTGTGTTCATTTTACTCCTCGTGTGCCAAATGCGCAAAATAAAGAACCCCCAAAACCTACCCGGGTGAAATGTGCGTCTTCAAAAGGCTGGATTCCTCTGCTAATGCACTTCTTGGAGGGAATTACGGTGCAGCGAAGGGTTAATGTGTTTTTATCCTCAGTTGCAATTATTTTAATTGAAGATAAATGATTTTTTTTCTTTCCAAATTCTTGTTGCTCTTCTCTGTGTTCAGTTATCTGTCCTCGTTTTGACAGGCAGGAAAAGCCAGGTACCAATCCTCATTCAGCATTCGATACCGGGCTAAACGCAGTAAGACGCGGGGAATGGGGAGGTGGGGGGTGACTGTGCTTCGCGCCGTGAGACGTCCGAGTGTTGTGCTGCGCCCAGGTCCTGCCTGGCGCAGGTACCCCACGGTGCTCAGGGACTGTAGAAGAAGAGGCCCCAGTGGTGGTCGCTGAGTCTCATTTGGCACTTGGCTGTTTAATGAAAACAACAGGAAAAAATCCCAGAACCCCCCCACACATTTACCTGAGGTTTCTCCCCTTCCGGAATCTGTCTGGACGCGCTGCCTCCGTAGGACACCTCGGCTGCAGCTCTTACTCGCTTGCTGTACGCGGGCCTCATTCAGCAGGTTTTGTGCGAGGTGTTTGGGTTTTTTTCCGGAGGTGGTGGTTTGTCTTTAATTTCCTTATAGCTCTGAATGAGCTGTGAGCCGAACGCCCAGTGTTTGTGTTTCAAGAAACCTTCCCTTGTTCCTTCCTCTCGTGGGGATTTCCCGAGGCAGCAACATGACTATAATCTCTTCTAAGCAAGAACATTTAATCCAACCTGTGGATTTTCAATACTGGTTTCCAGCCCATTTCTCGGTCGTGGTTATTATGGAAGTGGCAGAGTCCTTAAGGTTGGGAGGGGCTCTGGGAATCCAGTCCCGCCACTGGAGACAGACTTTGTAGCCTCTCAGGAGAAGATCAGTCAGATGATTTTGTAGCAGTAGGAACTGGCAAGAGTCTTCCTGCAGGTTTTTTTTGTGTCTGTGGCTCATCAACCATTCAGATTTTTCTTCTTTGTCCAGGCTCAGTGGCCAGCCAATGTTTAAGATGTTTTTCCCCTTCATCACCCAAATCTTTTTATTTAATTCTGTTCCCTGAGCAATTCAGGTATGCCGGAGCGTGTGGGCCCCTTCTGCTGCCGAGACACCGTCACCGTGCGGTGAGCCCGGTCCCAGGCCTTCCCCCCTGGTTCTTGGAGGTGGTGGAGAAAGTTGTGTAGGTCAGCTTGGAATCATCATGCTTGCAAGGAAAAAAATTAAAACTGACTTCAAAGGACAACTCTGACACGGTCAATTAATAATTAAAACAGTTTTTTAATGAGCTATGCAATTACCTGTGTGTCCCTGGAGATGATAGTTTATGGTATTATTGCTCAGTGCCCTTTCTTTAGTCGTGGCAGATGACATCTGTAATTTAAAGCAGGCTAGACATTAAAGTGACAGAACTTTCATTAACCTTGTCTAAAGTTTGTTAATGACAAATGTCTCATAAAAAAAAAAAGCTATTGTCAAAACACCAGCTTAGCAAAAAGAGGAGCCTCTCCTGCAGCGGTCTGGGGGGTTTCCTTGTGGCCAGCGGGCACGTGTGGCTGCTCCGTGTGTCCAGAGGGTTCAGGGGCACCGGGGAGACGCTCGTTTCCCTCCGCGCCTCTTGTCCACGGTTCCGTCCTTGGGGCGTGGGGGGGGGGGGTCACGGGGATGTGCCCCCTGAATGTTTTGGGCTGCAGTTCTGGGAGGAGTTCAAGGACTAAATGGGACATACCATTGCAGCTCTGAATTTGGTTAATCGAATTTAAAAATGTGGTCTCTGAGCGCGGTCACAAGGCCCTTTTAACAGCAGGATGGTGGGAGGGGGCTGGAGGTCGGGACCCGTGGGCTCCGGGATGGGGGGGGCTGCTGCCGGCCCTGGTGGGGTTCCTGCCACTCTTCTCCCCACTTGAGCGCAGCCTGAATGCGGCAGCTCCTGGCCCCGGCAGCTCCTGGCCCCGGTTTCTCGCGGGGGTTTTCTTTCCCCGTGGCGTGTGCGGAGCAGCGGTGCCAGGGCATCGTCCGTCGGAAGCTCTGAGCCATCGGCTTGTGGCTCGGGGGCTGCCTGTGGAGCCCCCCAGCAGCTCCTTGCTGTGCGGCAGCGCAGGGGGGTTCGTGTTTTCATTGCCACCCTGATCCCCCGCTCCGGTGGCTTTAGGGGCTGGGGCTGGGAGATCCGCGCCACTTGGTCTGTGCGTCTGTCAGGCACCTGGCTGAGAGCACTGGGATGCTTCCCTAAATACCTTCTTATAATATATTGGTAAATCTGACAACCTCACCTCCTCAAACGCGAGTTCTCTGACGCAGTGCTTTCCATTTGAGGCACTGAGAAGTTAATTTAGTTTCCACTGGAGTCTAGATTAAAGACAGAAATTATCTGCTTGAATCATGAGCAACTTTGGAGGAAAGGGATCAGCCACGGGGAAGGCTGGTGGGGAGAGATGCATTAGCGGGGAGATTGCTTTGAAAAGGATAAGTCAGATCTTAACATCTCAGTATTGAATGTCAGGCTGCTTGGAAATGGAATTTTTGCAGCAGCGTGCCAATGAAGATACTACAGAAAAAAACCCATTTTGTTTGGTGTCCTCGTAGTCTCCAGGACGGAACAGGTAGGAAGTGCCTTGTTAAATTATTTGATACCTTCAGACGCACTTCGAGAGGTTTATAGCAGCAGCACAGCGCGGCCTCAGACTTTGTTAAACTGGATTCGTTTTTGCTTCCAATCCTGTGAGACTTAAGGACCTATTAATATTGACTGCAGTATTTAGGAAGCATCTTTCATGCAGAATCCCGCTACTTGTAACGTATTTCAGGATCCCGAGGCCTCTGTTTCATCTGCCGGAAAGAAGTGTTGTTTCCCTTTTTAAATTAACAATAAGGAATGTAAATGTCTGCGTCAGGGTAACAATGTGTTTCATGCCTTTGTTTGTTGTGGCAAATTGGATTTAAAAAACTTGTTCCTGTGGAGGGTTTTATTTGCCCTGAAGAAGGGATTTGCTGTACTTGCTGGGGCCCTCCGCTGTGGCAGGCGGTGGGTGTGTGCGTGTACGTACAGAAACGTGTAGAGATGCGTGTTGGGGAGCGGAGGCGCGTGCCGGCCTCTGCGGGTGGTTGTGTTCCAGCCTGGGCAGAACTGGAGATGCAGGTTGCTTGAGCCGGAATCGTTCTCATTCCAGTGTCTCCTGCTTGCCCTCAGTGTAGATCTGCAGTTGGGCTTTCACTGGTGCGGGATCGATAGCGCATCTAATCTGGGAAGGAAACAAACCATCTTGATATTAATAACGTAGTTATAGCAGGTGTAGACTCTTCTTTCCGTATTCGCTTCTGTGAGTACTTGTCCAACAGAAGTGGTGTATTAGTCTATCTCTTGGGCAAAGGGCTTTCCCTTAGGAGGACCTTTACTGTCCAGCTTTTTCTTAATTTCCGTGTTCGAGCGCAATCTACGGAAACCTGAGGATCGCCAGAGCAGTGCGAGTTGCTCCTGTAAACTGCTGCAGCTTAATAAAGACAAGACAAAACCGACCCTGTGGATGACTGTCCTGGCAATGCAGAGACGAAGGGCAGCGGGCGTGCTGCAGGCAGCACCGTCACCAGTGGATCTGGGAGGCAGCTGAGATTATTGACAGCCTCGTATGTGAGCCTGGTGATCCCAGAAGCGCTGCTGAAGGCCTCTGCGCGCCTAAAAGATGAAACGCCGTTTCCTGCGTGGCGGGTCTGACCTTCCTCTCTGTGAAGGTAGCGAACCTCCATGGTTATTAGTTCAGCTGGTAACGGAGGTGCTGAGATGGGGAATAGCTATTATGTGTGTTTATCTAAAGAAGACGTAATGTGTGTTCCCCCGATAAATGTATCATGTTGCCAAATTTTTGTCTACAAATTGCTAAAACCGGTTATGCAAGCACGTTTGCAAATGCACATGGCTCTAGGGAATGTGCTTTTCTATAAAATAGCCCATTAATTTGAACAAAACGTTTTGAATAGTTTTAGATGATTTATTTCTAAAAGCTTAGTTGCTCTGAGGTAACAAGTAGCAGAGGGGCGGATGCACTGGTGCTGGTTCTCGCGTGTCGCGGGGTGGGCTCGACAGGAGCCTCCTCGCGTGCTCCTTTGCTGCTGACGTGCCAAGAGGTTGGAGAATGTACATCCCTCGCTCGCTAACGAAGGGCAGCCCAGGACGCAAACGGGTGTGCGCTGAAGCTGGGGCGCAGGCCGGAGAGCGTAGCTGCGTTCTGGCGCTCCTGAGAGGGCTGACGGAAGCGGGTGACTTCGCGGGCAGATGTCAGGGATGTTTGGGATCACGTGCCCCCCCCCCATTCCCGACGGGCGGTCATCACCTCCTTCTAAAACAGCCGTGACCACCCGGAGCGTGTTTCACTTCTTCCTACTTGCACAAACCTCCCGCGCTGTGGTTTATCCCGTCGCAGCTCGCCAGGGCTGTGCTGTGTGTGCGGATCACTGTATTTTCTCTTCCACTGCAGCTGCCTCTTCTGTGTTTGAAGAGCGTTCTCTTCTCCAGGTCCTCTCTGGAGCGAGCAAGCCCGGCGTGCTTAGTCTTTCTGCAGAGATTGTGTCTGTTCAGGGAGCACGCGGCAGCGCTGAGCCGAGCCCCGGCCCCGAGCCCCTGAAGGCCAAAGCTGGGGCAGCTCTGGTCACGTTGGTTTCCAGCCCGCGGTGCTGCTTCGCGGGATGGCGCCGGTACCAAGGCAGGAGCAGGAGGGCTGGGGGACCATTTCTCACCAGTTTAGCTGATCTCTCGACCTGTGGGTTAAGTCCGAATGGCTGTTCCAGGAGCTCTTGGTAATGAAGATAACGCGAGGGGTGAGGAAGTGGCCGGTGCAGCTTGGCTCAGCTTCGCAGGACGGCGCCTTGCTCGCTGCGTACCTCCTTGACTTGCAGCTGGCTGTTGCGTGGTTTTATTGCAGACGGTTCAGCTTCTGCCGATCTTGAAGAAGGCGAAAATAGGAATAAGTTTGGTTTTAAAGACGGCGAACTAACTGGTGCGTAGCTAACTTGTGATTATTGCCATGTTTCTTGGTGTTTTATAACCACAAAAATATCAAATGCTGTACAGTTCAAGACTTACGATGTTGGGGGGAAGCAAGGTTAAATAGCATCTCACACCTTTCACTTCACATCTCATTATTCATTGCTAATAGAAGCCTAGACCATCTGTCTCCGCACAGAACATTTGGATGTGACAGGCATAGTAGATGTTACAAAACTTTCTCTTGGAGATGTTTATTTCTGGCGTGTTCTGCTCGCGGCGTCCCTGTGCCTCCTGCAGCTCTTAGGGACGGGCGAGCCTCGAGCTCGGGCTTCGCCATGGGCTTTCGGGGCTACCGAGAGCTCTGAATGTTGCTGCTTTTCCTCTTCAGTTCTGTCGACTCGTGAACAACTGCCCGGAGAGCCCCGTGAATTTCTGCCCCGCGTTAGGCATGTGCGCTGGGTGCGAAGCGTGCGCTTTACCTGGGATCGGGCGGTTCTGCCGCGCGAAGGCGTTCCTCCCTTTGGCGCTGGGTGTCGGCGGTGGAAGGCGACGATCCCCTCGTGATCGTTAACCTTGGTGAAGACCTTGTGGCAGTCGGCCCCTGCCTGGGCATTCTGTGGGCCCCGCGGGCTCTGGGTGTCTGCTTGGCTGGGCCGAGGACGCGGGGCGAAGGGGTTTTTCCTCTGCCGCGTCGTGCCCGCAGCGCTCCGGAGAACGACGCCTTTTGGTTTTCCTGCAGTTTTGCTGTAGAAATACTTAGAATATCAAATACCCATCTTCCCTGGAGGGAAAGAACTGCTGGGGGATTTTGTTTATTCTTTTATGTTTTCTATCTGCAGTGGTGAGGAAAAATATCTGTTTGTTTCCATCAGTTAAATTGATGCTTGTAAAAGATTTAACAAATACCTTCTTTCCATATGTTTATCGGGCTTGTGAATTGAAGCGGTAATCGGAAAAAAAACCACAAAGGGTCGTGTGGAGTAGAAATCCCTTCTGTTCAGGTTTTGCTCTTCTCGGTGGTCCTGGTGCAGTTCAGTTGTTCTGGCGGTTGTTTGCAGCTCGCTTACCCCTCCTCTCCCAAGAAGAAGATAAAAGAGAGTTTGTTTTTGCTGCTGTGCAATAACGGCAAAGTCTAACTCTGGCCTCTGTGTGTCAGAACCCAAAGGGCCGCCCTGGAGTCCGGCCGGAAGCGGCGCAGACGAACGCGGGGGCCCGGCTGTGGCGCCCAGGCCTGGGAGTAGTGCAGCGGCTACCAGCGTCCCCCGAGCAGCCCACGGCGGGGCCTGGGCGTCACCCCGGGACCTGTCACCCCAGGACCTGTCCGCCCCACGCCCCATGTCTCAGCACGAGCGGCTGTCACAAAGGACAGGGATCATTTTAAGCACTGAAAAATGGAAGGCGGCAGTGCAGCGGGCGAGACGCGAAGGCTGGCTACTTAAGTAGGAGATGATGGATTCCTGCAGAATCCCTTTTTCTCACTTTTTGAAGGCGTTTTAGGGCGATAGTCTTCCTAAGGGGATTGAGGTCATCGCTCTTTCCTTTTTAAGACCTGGTGAATTGCCTCTCGGACGCTTCATCTTCAGAATGACATGGTGTTCAGTCAAGGGGTTCTGCTGACGGCACGAAGCGCACGAGCGCCGCTCGCTTTGTGAACATCAGCAGAATCTGAGATTGAAACGCCGCCATAGCGTTGATGATCTAGACATGGGGTGTAAAGAATTTTCAACAGTAAACGCATTGGGGTTTGAAGTGCTTTTATCCTCTGCAGAGTTTTAACTGAGATGGCAAAGGGATATCAATATTCGTTTTATAGAATTTTTTCCGGAAGATGTTTCTCTTATTTTTGCCAGTCTGATGTTGTTCCCATTCAGTTTTTCCGTTATCAATAACTGTAGAAGCGGCCCTAGCCGAGTTTGCAGAAATTGCTTTGTCTGTGCTTTACTCTTCCAGTATTTATTGGTTGACACTGTAATATGATTATTTTTCTGTGTTCCTGTTAAAGATACAGGTTTGAAAGATACTACCCCAAGATGCAAAATCTGCAGTTTCTTCTACTGATGAATTTGTAGGAGAAACACTGTTTTTATTGCAGGCAGCTGATTTGAAAATTATTCCTTTGGAAGTTGAAAATGAAGGAGTGTTGACTATTTTTCATATTTATGAAAGATAGGGCTCAGATATGCGATGAAAGAGTAGTAATATTTCCTCGGAGGTATCTGTGCGATCAACAGTTTGTCTGGGGCCGAGTAAGAAGCACCGCGCTGCAAAGCCGGGCTTGTCGGACGCCACGAAATTCCCTGTGAGCGTTGCCTGGATTCCTGGAGCCCCTCTCGGGCCTTGCTCTGCGGGGGGCTGAGCCACTCCGATGTTTTTCTCCCGGAAAACCTACCTCCCCTCCGCACGCCGGAGGCTCTGTGGGAAGACGGGGCAGAGGAGAATTTTTCCCTGACAAGTGTTTGTCAGTCGACCCAGCGCTGCCGTGCTGCCGCCCGCGGCTCGGGGGGGAATCGCTGGCGATGGGTGAGCGCTGCAGAGGTTGGGCGAGGCGCGGGCTGGCCCCGCGCGGCAGCAACAGCTCGGAATGCGGGTGCCGGGAGGGGGCCTCGGCTGGCTGGGCAGGGGTCACCCCTGGGGAGGAGAACAAGGGGGATTTTGGCTCAGAGGAAGTTGGAGAGCGGGCTTTCAGGTGGGATTTGGAATCCGGGAACGATGTAATTTGGTTACGCTGACAAGAGACGGTAGGAGAGAGAAGTTTTAATAGGACAAGAAACAAGTTGCTTAACTTGCCATCTGCAATGAATCTCTATTGGCAATACATGCCTTTGAGCAGTATATTTGGCCACTGAGCTGGAAAATTGTTATCATTTGTGGAAAGGCTATTTTTAGTCAGTAACATCTGTGGAACACCATTTCCTCAAACTTTCACTCTCTTTTGACAAGTCAGCCAGATGTGACTCACTTGAGCATATTGGATGGAGAGGAAACAACAAAGTGTTGTGTTTACCAGAAATGCAAACATGACCTTTTTCGGATGAAGGCAGCCTTTCTTGCCCTCCCGTGGAAGAGGCAATAAGACGAGATTGATTTTCATCATTGGTATTAAACATCCTTACAGTTTAGTATCGTGCTATAATGCTCCTGCGGAAGTCATGTTGAACAGACTTCTGCAAAAAGCCAATTTTCTCTCTCCTAATTTCAAGGCTGAAAGGGAAGGTGCCTGACGACTGCGTTCCCGTTCTCGCCCCGCGCGTCCCCTTCTGTAACGGGGCTCACTCGGGCCGAGGTTTTGGCTCTGCCTTGGGAACCTGTTCTTGCCTCGGTGGTGGCTCTTACCGTTTCGCAGCGTCCAGCCCTGGGAGCGGAGTGTTTCTGCTCGAGCTGGAGCCGCCGTGAGCCCACGGCTCAGATTTGACGTAGGGGTTGGTTTTCTGTCGCTGTCAGGGATGACTTGCTGCAGAGAGTCTCCTCGCCTTGCAAGATCCCGAGCGAGGAGCTGCTGAGCGTTACGGGCTTTTTATGAATGATGAACGCAGCTTCTCTTGGCTGAAGCCGTTGGGGTGTCTCCAGCTTGGAGGCTGTCACAGTTTCAGAGTTGCAGTAACATCATTTTCTGAAGTTGGCGCTTGGCTCGGGCGCTGCGGCTCCTCGGCTCGGAGCCCTTCTGCAGCGCAGGCACCGGCGGCGCGGCGGCGTGTTGGAGGGCCCGGCTGTCATCACACGTGTTCCGCGGGGGAGGAGATGGGCTTCTGTGGAAACGGCTTCCAGCTTGAGGTGCTACTGCGTGGGAGTGGGACCTCGACTGCAGGTCGCAAAAACAGGTCTGCCTTCAAATTGGTTGCTGACTGCTAGAATCCTAAGCAGATTTGTTTGAGTAACTTTTAAAATTTGACAGTGTAAGTTAACTTGCAGCGGAATAATCGTTCGCTTCCTGCCCTCATGCGGGTGCCTGCAGAGGAGGACGGACCCTGAGGCTTCTGGCAGCTGTGGGGAGGGTTTGGTGCAGGTTTTGGGGTCCTGGTGTTGCCTTCCAACCATGGCAAGCTGACGTGCGATAGCCACAGGTCACTACACGAACTCAGTGGAGCCTTTTACTGCGTGGAAGAACTCGCTGAGTGAAGGGCATCTTCTCCTTTAACACGGCTTAGTCAAAGCAAATAAGCCCCAAGAAAATATTACCTGCCAGGCTTCAGCTGCGGTGTTAGAACAGGAGTCAGACCTTGACATTTGATGTCTCTCAAACAGGTTTTGGCTTAAATTCAGTTGTTTACTACTGCAGTCAGGAGCAGATTTGTTAGACAGGGCTAATTATATGTGCATGTTCCAAAATCATTTGGAAACTGTAACATTTGTTGCTTTTCAAACACTTTAAAATATGCAAATATTTCATGCGATGAAGAGAACTGATTTTTGCAAGAATCCACAAATGGTGTGAAAGCCAAACATCATTTTAGAGGTGGCCCAAAGCGAAGCCGTTGGCTCCCCCACAAAGAGGCGGGAGGAGGACGGGAGGGTTCCCGGTCGGGGCTTTGCTGCAAACCCCTGCAAGCCCGGATGAAACCTGGGCAGGCGGAGCACTTGGTTGCTCTCCTCGGTAGGAATTTGTTGAGCAAGTCGCGGGGAGGTTACCGAGAAGCGCTTCCAGTTGCAGACGAAGCGATGCGCGGGGTATTTCTGGAGGGGGGCTGGCACTGGCACGTGCGGGCACGGAGCCGAGCCCGGTCCCACCTTCAGCAATTGCTTCCAGGCTCTGACCTCTCCAACGAGAATTCCTCAAATCACTGTATTCTCAGTGTTTGTGGGTTTCTAGTTACTGAGCATCAGCTCGTGCTGTTTGAATGTCGTGCGTGGGTGAGGGGAGCTGCGGGCAGCGGGAGCGCACGGCTGGGCTTTCTCTTCCATTGTGTCTGGGACAGTTCTGCAGGAAACCCGGGGATTTGGGGCTTCTGAACGTTTTGCTGGAGGTCCAACCTTCCCCAGCGGCATGACTAGAAAAAACCCTGATTTTCTGTGGGGGTGCTGGGACCTGAAAGTGTTTCCTTCAGGGCAAAAGGTATTTTTGGGTACTCCTGAAGACTGTTGGTATGGTCGAAGTCGCCGATGCCTTGCATAATTTAAGTCAGGATAATTTTTTAAGAAGCCTACTTATTTTGTTTGTTTCTTTGCTGGAAACCATGTCTATCTGCCAACCTTTCCAAAATGTCATGATGTAATTATTTTAACAGGCCGTCTGTGCTCCTTTATTTGGGGGATATTAACCTTTCTAAACAAAAGAAATGTTAATATACATTGGAGACGCAGCTAATGGGATTTCATTTTTCTTATTAGAACAGACTTGAGTTCTCTGTTTAAATTATTGCAAAAGAATTCAGCAAGTCAAGTAATTGCCTTCAGCTAATCCATGATAGCAAATTTGAACGTGAATATCCAGATCATTCTGTATGGATTGGAAAAAGTAATGTGATTTTCTTGTTTTTTATTTGCTTTGGCTAAACAGTGTTGAAGGATGATATAAATTCATTGAATTCGAAACAAAGAAAATGCTAATTATTAAGGCGCTAAGTTCTGATATGCTATAAACCGCACTGTTTAATTTGCAAAGCCTGTTGTGGCCTATTTATATTTCACTGCATATTGATTCAAAGTTTGTATTTGTATTATGTTGAGCATCTCTGCCTGAGAGCCTGGAAATTTTGGCTGGATCGATGGGCTTTTCCCTCTGGCATGGAGCCCCTCGGCGGGTCGGGCAAGTGGCTCCTCGTTTCAGAGCCTGCGGCTGGTTGGGGCTCCTGGGAGGTGCCTCTGAAATCAGGAAACAGAGATTCTCGCAGGGAGCACGGTGCGAGGTGGCCCAGCACGTCTGGGTGTATTTGCCTGCATTTGGATAATATTTTACAGAGCTTGGCTCGAGTTGACTGTATTAATTAAAAGTTTATATATGTGCAATCTATACTTAAAGCTGTTTGCTGCTTCCCAACCAGCCATTTGGCTTGCAGTGTTATTTTCAGTGCAAACACTATTGCTTTTATGAGCTGATGCTGCATTTAAAGTCATTCTTCTTTCCCCACAGTGCCTTGCGGTGGGAATGCATGGAGATAAATATCCCAGCCTCTAAAGGATTTATCTTTCAATCTTGATTTTAAACGAATATTTCCGAGCGCTCTAATCACCTTGCTTTATCTGCAGCGAACCGAGTGTGTTTTGCAGGGCTGTAACTGCTTCAGCACCTCTGTTGAAATTCTAAAGGAGCGATGCTTACAGTTAACAAATACATAATAGAATTCAATATAACCCCGTGATGCATAAAGGAGGATAAGTGGAAAGCAAAGTCGATTGCATGTCTGGAAGAATATTTGTGCCTGATTTATGTTCTAATTTTAGTATTGGGTTTTCTTCGCGATAGTAAAATGTCACATTAGCATGGCCCTTCTCATCTGAGGCACTGAAACCAAATACCGGTGCCAAGCCTGTAGTTCGGCCTGTCCTGACCTTTGCCCTCTGCCGACTTTCTTACAGCCAAGTCTCGGGTAAAGCGCTCTTCCTTCAGACATTTTTTCAAGGAATACTTGGGTAGGAGTTTCCTTCCTTTTCCCCCCCCCAGCCTCGGAAGCACCCCTGAAGAGCTGGCTCCTTCGCAGGCACTCGGGGACATCTGCCCGGGACCGTTCGTCCTGGCACTGCAGTGTCAGGGTGTTCCTTAGAGCTTGAACTAAAACAGCCTCCTGAGCCTGCCGAGTCCCGAGCTGCCCAACGCCCGGCGCTGCGTGGGGGTAGGGCGGAGGCTCTGCCCCTCCCGCCTGGCCTTGGCGTCGGCTTCGTGCCCGAGATCAAACCGCGCGCTTGAAGTCAGCGCCGTGGCCTCCTCGGTGCCGGGGCCCAGGAGTTGGCGGTCGGGACTTGCCCAGAGGTTCAGCCCCCGCGAGAGCTGCCGCGGGGGAGCTCCGGAGAGCCCATCCTCTGCGGTGGTGGGGGCCGCTCTGAACTCGTGATGACATACAGGAATTGATAAGTCATCTTCTGTCTGTAGGAGGAAGATGAGTATTAAATTTGATTAGTAGATGACAGGTTTCAGCCTAGTAATTTGCAGCCTTTATTAACAAACTTGTAAAACTTATCAATAACACTAGAAGCCTCTTTATTTAGGCAACTTTATTGCAGCTGGTACCTTTTTTTTTTCCCAGGAAAAGAAGTGCTACCATTCTTATCTTGAGTGAAGCTCATTAAGGCTCTAGGAGCCATTTCACTTTTACACGGTGCCTTTCTCTAGTTATATGCCACAGATGAGTCACGAGCCTGTTTTGATTCCCGGTAGTTCTCCGCGTGCTTTGCCAAATCCCCCAAGATTTCTTTTTGAGATGCTACTCAGTGGTTAACCACGACTTAAAGCCTGTCCACAGATTTTATGTGGGATTTTTGGGTTTCTATCAGGCGGTGGTATGAAACATGCTGCGGAGAAAATAGTAGCCATATGTAGTACACTCCTGTCAAAAGTTGGGAGAAACTGCGAAGCAAAGTTTTCCAAAGCCTCGTTCGAGTTGGCTTGGATGGGCGGTGCTGCCGGCGCTGCAGTGAGCTGCTGCCAGTGCCTGAGGGTCCCCATTGCTGCCGGGCGTGGTTGGGTGGTTGGGTTCCCCGCCGGCGTCCCCTCGGGCCGTACTGGCAGGTCCCAACGCGGAGGGTGCACGGGCACCAATTCCCGCGGTGCGGCAGGGCTGTGGGGGGCGGGAGGGTTTCCCCGAGGAGGAGGCTGGGCGGTGGTGGTTGGGACCAGCGGGGAGGCCGCGGGCTGCTGGCACCCTGACAGGGGCTGGCGCTGAGCGGCGAGGAGAATGTGGAGATTTCTTATGCAAATTTGCAGCTCCAAGTTGCATCGCGCTCGCTTGGGATGATGCTGTTAAAAGTTGTGCTGCTTTTGTAGATAAACACTAAGACATCCGCTTTCAACTTCACATTCTTTAACCTTGTTTTATTCCTTGCTGAGTGCTGGCACTTTCAAGGCAGATGAAAATCAGACTAAATTTAGCAGTGAGCGAAGCCCCCTATTCCTCCTTCCCCCCACGCTACCCGTTCCAGGCGCAGTGCCTGTATCCTTTTGATTAGTTTTGCCCTTGGTTTCTGCTTCAGATGTGAAGTTTTGCAAAGCGATGCTGACAAGAGGCCTAATTTTTGGATGAGGCGAGTCCTTCGCGTGGGCGCAGGGGCGCTGTCCCGCTGCCAGCGCGGTGGGTTTCGCTCTGCTCTGGGCTCCCATCCCTGCGAGGTAACGATTCCTTGCTCTGTTCGTTAGCAGAGGGCTTGGGGAGGCTGCGGGGCGCAGGTGGGGCCCTTGATGTTGACTTCGGTCCTTTCCAGATGTGAACCTGTGGAGAAACCACTTCCCCTCCCTGGCTGTGCCCTGCTCTCTGCTCGTCTGTCGCCCCACTCGGGACTTCTGGTGTGTGCTTTAGGGGGTGGTTTTTCTGTATGTCTCGGGGCGGGACGGAGCCGCTGATCTCGGGAGCTTTTGTAACTGGGAGTTGGGGCATCGGGCCCTTCGTTGCAGTATGGACGGGCTGTGCATGCTGGTCCTCGCGGCTCCTCTGAGAACCCCTCCTCGGATGTTCCCCAGCTCATTTTGTCTCATGGTTGGTTGGTTGAGCAGAGACTAATTACTTTGCCCCATTGTGATGGCTAGTCAAACCTGAGCCCTCGTGGGAAGGAAGTTTTTAAGGCACTTGAGCCTCAAGATTTAATGTGAACTCTTGCCTTTGCATTTGGACAAGCAAATTAATTGACCCTCTACAGTTGCAAGCTCTGCTCCAAATGAAGAGCTCTGAGCTACTTCGAGTGCTCCAGGAAGGGGGTGGGGGGCAGAGGAGTGATGGGGCAAGGGGATGCCCAAACGCCGCCTTCTACCACCAAAAAGGGGAACTCGAGCGTCTTGAGGTGGCGCGTGTGAGCTTGGTCGCCCCGTTCTGTCGCAGGGAGCGCTGGAGGAGGCTGCTCCCAGCTGGTGGCTCCTTCCCCAGCACCCCTGGGGAATGGGTCCCCCGCTGACCAGCACCCTCTGCCCGGTGAAGAGCCGCTCTCTCTGCGCACGGGCCCCCCATCTCTCCTGGCCCTGGATCGTTCAGTGTTCTCCAGGCTTTCATCCAGCACCAGTTGGTTCACATTTCTAACAGGGAGGAATTGGTGACATCTCAGAATTAAATAACCCCCATCGGTTGTGAAATTAAGTCCTCTTGAGCGTTAAAATCCTGCATAGACAGCAAGCGTGCATTTCTATTATTAGTCTTAAATATGCAGCTGAAAAATGAGACTCGCTGTCCTGTTCCCCCTTCGGTAGCCACTTGGGCTTGTGAGTGTCTGTCGCGGCATAAAGCGCAGCCGTGTAAGCGCCGTCACTTCGATGGGGCGCGTGGCAGAGGCCAGGCCAGGCCCAGTGGCCGCGGCGGCTGCACGAAGCCGTCCTGCCCTCGGCCGGGAGCAGATCCCGGGGCTGGGGCGAGCGGCCGCGGCCTCCTGCAGCGGGAGCACCCTGTGAGGGGGGTGCGGGGGGCCGGCGCCTCTGGCAGCTCTGGCGGACGTCGTGCGGCTGCTGAAGGCCTGGCCGAAGCTTTTTGGTGCCGTGGCTGAGAGATGCACAGGGAATTTTCTCCTTTGATAACGGCACTTTGCATATGCCATTAAGCTTTTTGCTTTAAAAAGAACCCCAAACTACCAGTGCTCTTTGCTTTTGAAACAAGAGGGGATATATTTAGTATTTCAAATTTGGATTGCAACTCAAATTTCCCCAACCCAAATCTCATTTCCTTATTACTATTGAGAAGAAAGTTATGACTTCTGTAAATTCTCTTACACAGTTGATATGTTTTTTTAGCGACTACACTGATAACATTCTTGAGCAAAACAGCAGCGGCTCTCCAGTATGATAAATTGGTGCTGTTTTTTAGGTCCTCTATTAACTTTGTTCCCAAGGAATCAAATTAAAGTAATCTTCTATTATAGCATGGTAGAACCTGCACATACAGCTATTTTTTATGGTAGCCGTAGTTCTTAAGGTAAGTTAAAGTTATTTCAATTGTTACTTATCTTTGGAATGACGGTCATGACAAATGGCTGGTGTAATTTCTTCCCTTAGTAGATGGATATAAAGTGAAGATATTACATGGGCTTCTCACTGAATTCATAAATTTTTAGATTGGGAACATTGAGTTAGATATTGAAACATTTAACTTGACAAGGAGATAGAGAATTGTTTTCTGATCTTGTTGGTGCCATAAAGTGAAACTCCATTGACGAACTTTGTCAGCAGCTTTTTGTTGCTGTGCACTTCAGACAGGAAATAATCCAAGAGAGCAGGATTGCCTTTTTTTTTTTTTTTTTTTTTTTAGCCTTTCCTGCCATATAAACGAGCTGTGAATGTTCCAGCGGGTGGGCTGGCCCCGGCATGGCCCTGCAGGGACGATGGGCCCTCGGAGCCGGGACACTTGGGCCGGGGACTCTCAGGCCGGGGCATCGCCCATGTTTTGGGGTGCCCCCAGGCGGGTGTCGTGGGCGAGGGCTCTGGGAACGCTTGCGGGGCCGTTCTGGGGCGAGGTGTACGCTGGCACCGCCGGGCCTCGGGGATGTCTTGCTGTAGAAAGCAAATAGCAAAATGTTATTTGAGTATCTCTTCAAGCACCACCTTTGTTAGCTACATGCCTGCTAGCTCCGAAGGATGATGATGTTTGGTTTGAAGCACGAGTCGTGCGCAGGGATGAGCCTTTCTTAACTCTGGTGGCAAACAGGTGCGGGTAGGAGCAGCACGAAGGGCATCCAGAAGCTGAAACACCTCGATGTGGAGCTGCAGAGTAACATTTTAAGCCACACCAGCGGCAGTGATGGGAATAAACCTCTTCCCTGACTCGGGGGCTGCCTCCGGGCTGGCTCCCTTCCCCTTGCCCAAGGTGCTGGTGGATGGGGGCAGCACCGGGCTGCGGGTGCGGATCCAGCCCCTTCCACGGTGCGGCTGGGCGTGGTGTTCTCGCTTGATTCTGAGCTGGGCAATATCAGCCTGTGAGGTTTGCTGATGTGCACTTTTTTCTGCGTGAAACGAAGTTTTATTTAGCATGATGTTAATTGGGTATTGCCCTTCAAAATACATCGTGTGATCCTTTTAGTTTGCGAGGTGGATGAGAAAGGAGCGACTTGGTTGAAATGCAAAACTGACACTTGCGGCTCCCTGGCTGCATCTGCAGTGCTTATACTTTCATTTGTGAGAGGGAAGGAAAATTTGGCTTCACATTTTGCCAGCTATAAAGAAAATATTTTGATACGAGCTCATGAGTCATCGGTGATAAAAGGGAGGAAGCCTGAGCACTAGAGCTGCGTGTGGTTTCCCAAGCAGCAGAGGAAGAGGCTGAGTCTGAAACGCGGCACGACGGGGCTGAGGGGCAGCTCGGTCGGTTCTGCGGCGCCGGTGCCCCCAGGCCTGGGGAGGTGCAGTTAGAGTGTACCCGTCTGGTTAGGGGATCCCAGACTGGTCTGGGTTGGAAGGGACCTGCTCGAGCAGGTCCGTGTCCTTCTGCTGTTGGTGCCCCCAGAGCTGGACCCAGCACTGCAGGGGGGTCTCCCGAGAGCAGAGCAGACGGGGAGAATCCCCCCCCTCGCTCTGCTGCCCACACTGCTCTGGGTGCAGCCCAGCACATGGGTGGCTTTCTGGGCTGCCAGCGCCCGTTGCCAGGTCACACGGAGCTTCTCGTTGTCCTTTCTCTCTCCAGCACGGGGGGCTGCAGTATCTGCTGTGGCTACCACCATGCTGAGCAGCTCAGCTGGAGTCTCCTCTCTACGGGATGAACGACCTCCCTGCGGCCCCCTCCGTCGCCCGTAGTGGGGTTGCGTTCAGAAAACACAGCCCGTCAGTTCCTCTGCCCTGATACCTCACGGTGGGAGCGATGGGGGCTGCAGCCGGACGGGCTGAGCACCAAAGGGCCCCGACGGGAACAACCCCACGGGGCTGGCGAAGCCCCAGCGCTTGTGCTGCCCCGCAGCCTCGCGCCTGCCCCGGGCCGGGAGGCCTCGTGCGACGGAGAGGTGCCGGGGGAAGGGGCTCGGCCAAGAACAGCTGTTTCTTTGGCCACCATGTTTTATTTTGGACGAGCAGGCAGCTTAGAGTACTGCCAGTGAGCTCTGGCGTTGTTTCGCTCTTTGAAATGATCGGCCGCTGCTGAGCAGCCGCTTCCTTTTTACAGCCCGTTTTCTGGTTCGCGCTGTGTGACCGCCCTGACGCTGTGGTGGGGCTGCAGGTTCCCTTCTGCTGCCTGCACGATAGACTTTTAAATTTTATTTTATTTTTTTTTCCCCAGGAGGTGGGTTCCTTTTGAACCCCGAAAGGCTAATCCGTCTGTGTGCTTGCAGGAAGTCTTTGAAATTTGCGTGTTTTGCGGTGCTCCCCAAGTGATGGTGTATCTAAATTCATGTAAAACTTGGTATTTTTATCCCATAACACTCCAAATTGGCTTGAGACTGGATCTTATTACACAGACTGGCAAACAGATTGGCATAATATTAAATGAGAATTTATGATACCTGGAGGGAGGAGCCCAGGAGGTGCTGCGGGGATTGCCGCTAAACGAGCTTGTTAATAAAGGTTCTGTAAATAAAAGGGAAGCGCGGGCGGGGGGAGCAGCTTATTAATCCTCTGTGAGCTGCTGGGGAGGCACTGGGTGTGCGGGAGAGCAGCGCAGTGACACGAAGTGCTCGAACGACTGAAAAACGAGACAGAAAACTCCCTTACCTGGAAGCATTTTAATGACTGCAGCCAGGGAATAGTGACCAACTCCTCGGAGAGAGGCTGGGGAGGGCTCTGGGCAGGGGAGGGGAGAGGCCGGGGAGCACGACGAGTCTCTTCCAATTGTCATTCTCTGTGTGCCAGTTTTTAAACGATAGTAATTTACTGTTCATCTTTCGTCTGTTGGATAGCTGTTCAGAAAAGATAATTTTTTCATTTTCCCTGTGCTTCTGGATGGTTACCATCACAAAAATAAGCTGCGTGTCTTCTGAGCTGGTTGCAGGAAAAGTGGCTCTTAGAATAAATAACATAAATGCGTGTAAAGCTGAGGCAGTTCAGTAGAGGAGGAGAAAAGGGAAAGGCTATCGCATGGAACCGGGTCGTATGCAGCTCTTCATGTATCCCTTAAAGGTTACATCTAATACGTCAGAAAAGCAAACACATCCACGCCCGTGCGCGCGTGCATCGCACCGTTTATTTTCTTCGGTACAGAATTCTGAATATTAATTTGAAACCCTATCGGTGTGCTAGTTATGTGGTGACGTGCAAATGAATAGAATACTTTGGTCTTCTAGGGACTGTTTGTTCAGTATAATTGCAGCTTTAAACAAATTCAGTGGCCAGAAAGCTGTAAAACATTTGCAGGCAGGAGCATGCTTTTAATATTCATCATCTTTAAGTGTCACCGAGTGACATCTAAGACTAACTGGGCAGAGATGGGTGCCAGGCAAAATAGAGAGCGGGGAGTCTGGCGTGGTAATTTGTATTCTAGATGTAAATCTTAAATTAGTTGGAGATTTTAAAATGGATTTTTAAGTGCCAGGCACAGAAGAGGCGGAATTGATATTAATATTAATAGGCTTAAAAAGATATTTAGTGAAATATTTGTATTATTTAATTTTCTTCCCAATCAAGTGAGAAGAGTGTTGGGTGACCATGGGGCTCACGCCCCTCAGCTGCGCAGCCCGTCCCTCGTGCCGCGGTCGCTCCCGCTGGGTCTGGGGCAGGAGTTTTCCCCGTGCCGGCAGACGCACCGGGCAGGAAGCCATCCCCGGCACCGGGTGGCCGAGGCTGAGCGAGCCCCGGCCCCGCGCTGGTCCCCAGCGCTGCTGTCTGTGGGGCGAGGAGCAGTTCCTGCAGGTTGCCCGGGCAAACGGGGCGGTCTCACTTCCCCGAGAGCCTACAGCCCCGTGCCGGGAGCGTTTTTCCAAGCAAACAAGACCTCAGAAGAAGTACGAGTGGTATCCTGCAGCTAGAAACAAAACGAGGACAGTTGCAGGAGGAGGAGGAGGAGAGAGAAACTGAAATATTAACGAAGATCTAAAGCACTGCCCCTACCCTGAGAGCAGTGGGATGTTCGTGCTCGTCTCTTCACGTCGAGCTCTAGCTGGAGCTTTGCGTTTCAAAGCCCGGCTGGAGGAGAGGGGCAGGGTTAGGCCGCTCACGAGAGCGCCGTGGCTGCGCTCGCAGCCGGTTAATGGCTGGAAGGGGAAGGGCCTTCACGCCCGGTTTGGCGCTGTCCCTGCGGCCCAGCCCTGCCCGTTAACCGTCAGCCCCTTGTCCCCGCGTGCCGCTGCTCTGATGCGGCTCGGCCTGGGCGGAGGACGGGGCTCGTGGACGGGACGTCCCTGCGGCTGTGCGCCCCTCCGTGCCCGGGACCGTGGGGTGAGGGCAGGACGCCCCTACCCAAAGGCAGCCGCGCTCGCCGGGCCGTGCAGATCTCGTGGGGGGTGAAATGGGTCACGGGGGTGGGGTACGTCTGTGGGCAAACGCTGTCTGCCCAGGAGGGGTGATGTCCATGGGCATGTGAGGCACAACCACCATTTTAAGGTTTTTCCACCGCGAGGGCTTTGGGGTGACTGCCCGGCTGGGGTAGGGCCGCGGCGAGGTCGTGTGCCGGGCGCTTGCTGCGGGTGAAGGACTTCGGGGCAGCCCCGGCGCGTGTGCTCGGCCACAGGAGAAGGCGTCGGAGGAGGGATGGAGCCGCTGGCTCTTCTCCCGCAGCTGCTGCAGGTACCTTCCAGCCCTGTTTTCTCTGCATCCTCCTCTTTTCAGCAAGGAGTTTGCCTCCACCTACAGGAAGCAGAAAGCAAGAAAAAACCCCATAATCACACAATAGCGCCTGTTAGTCCTCATCTTTCTGAGAAGCTCTGTAAAGCATCTCATCAGTCTCCATTGCTGCATAAAGCACTCAGGCGTGCTCCCGAAAGGTGCCCTGGCAGGCTGAAGGCTCCTTACCCATTAGACAGGTTTTAATTCACCTTTTCTCCTCTCCCAAGCCTCGAAAAGAAAATGTGCAAAAGCTGACAAGCTAGTAATTGAATTTTGGTTGGCACTAGTGAGGCTTCTGCTGGGGTTCATGGTTGAAAGACAAAGCAGGTATTTCCGAGGAGAACAACAGTGGTGCTGGCAGGCTTTGGGAAGTGGCAGCTCTGGGGGCAGCGGAGCGTTGAGCGTGGCCGGCTGCAGCAGGCGCTGGGCGAGCGGCACGGGAACGGGCTCGCTCCGCTGCCCCCGCACGGGAGGAGGGGACCGGGGCCCATCACTCACCTCTCCTGCACCGGATGGGCTGGGCAGGGGCTTGGAGCAGGAGCGTCGCGCTGGCTGTGCCTGTGGTGGGGCTGGGGTAGGGTTAAGCCAAGGTATTTCCGTCGCGTTCCATATTTACGGTTCGGTTTCCCTTTTCTCTGCACGCGAATGCAGAAGGGAAAGAAGGCAAACGCAGACAACTGCTCTGTGGCTCCTCTGCAGGGAACGTCTCGGTTCCCGTTTCGTTCCCAAACGGTGAGCAGCTTGGCTCGCTCACCACCCGCCTCCACTGCTGTGTGGGAACGGTCGCTCCCATCCGGGGGCACGTGTTGTTTGGAGGTGAATGTTGGGGTAGTTTTTCAGTCTAACAGATTTTGAATTGGGATGTCCTTGTACGGACTTGCAGGACGTGGTGCGCCGAAGGGCTGGGCAACTTGAATACTGGCGTTGGAAATCAGTGCGAAAACAAACAACGGGGTGGCCTGGGCAGAATCTTCAGCTGTTGTGGGTGGGCACGACCTTTGGGCTGGGTGTTCCAGGTCTTTGGGCTGGAGTTCTCCAGAAGTTCTCCAGATGTTCTCCCGATGCTGGGAGCGAGGAGGGCTCTGGAGTGGGAGCCCACCGCAGCCCTGCCAGCAGCATGCTCGGGCCGATGGAGCAAATGATGTCTCGGGCTTTGCAGTCCGTTGGTTCCAGCCGTCAGGCCAAAAGTCACGGCATCGATCCGGTGTCATGCTGCTGGAATTAGGTTTTTGTGTGTCGGGCAGGCGGTGCGGTGTTTGAGTGACGTCTGGGCCAAAGAAATTCCAACCTCCGCATTTTATATACAGGGTACCTGACAGTAAAGCTGTGTGATGACCTTTATCTTTATGAGCTGTGAGAATTAAGGAGTTCTGTATTTTAGTTTAATTAAGCAATAAGGCATAACAGATGGTGCTTTTCTCGGTGATTATTGAATGTCTCTGGTTTGACTGAGAAGTGCAGTAACACCGTGGTCGTAAGCGTATTGTAATTGGAAATATTTGAGCTCTCCGAGAACATGTGTCTGGAGCTGGGTGTCTGTCATCCGTTGTGCTATCAGCCGGGCGTTGGCACCTCTTCGCTTTCAGCAGCGTTCCCCAAAGCAGGGGCCGGTGCTGTCAGTCCCGTTCGGCCACGGCGTCCAGGTGGTGCCGGACAAACTGCTGCCTCGTACGGCTCAGCTGCCCGGAGGTAGGAGTGGAGTCATCTGCTTCCCCTTCACGTTGAGTATGAAATTCTGCAGGGAAATATTCTTGTTTTATTAACTGCCCGGAGCGGAGGCGACTCTTTGATGTGTTCTTCTAATAAAATTGACAAATAAATTACCCTAGAATTTCCAAAATGATACAGATTCAAAAAAACCCAGCTTTCAGTATTTAGAAGCATCTTGCCATAGGAATTACCAGCCTGACGAGATTGCATTGTTGCCAGCACGGCAAGGAGAGGCCGAGTAGCACAACGGCCAGGAAACCCAAACCAACAGCCAACTCCTGTCTTTGTGGATCAGGCACGCCCAGGGCGTCAAATCCTGTGTTATTCCCGTATTTGCCTCCGTAAATGGGGTCAGACGTTAAAGGCACATTGTGATTTGGTTGGCATGTGGGCGCTTGGACTCAGCAAACCAGGAAGACCCGAATTCGTGGTAGGTTGATCTCCCACTTCGTTTTTATTATTTTTTTTTTCCTGACCTATGTGAGAACTGTGCATGAAATTTTCTCTGCGAGGTGTTTCTCTGCACACTTGCAGCTGCCCTGTTTACTCCAGAGGACGTTAAAAAGCAGCAGAAGCAAGGAGGAGTGTGGAATTAATGGAGCAAATCTGGCCAGTCTGTGGCTCTTGGAGCAGGGTGCCAGGCGCTGAACTCCAGTTGCGGTTTCTCCCGCTGCTGTGTCATAACCTTCCCCTTTTCTTGCCCCCAACACCATCAGAGCTGTGAATTGCTGGCAACCTGGCACCGAGCTCGCACTCGCACAGTATTTTAGATCGCTGACTAATACGCCTCAATTTTTCTCATTAATGGAGTATTTAAAATGATCAAAATGAAATAGATTCGCTTACTGGCTGTAAAGTTGTTCTAAGGATGATCCATGAGGAGTTTTTAACATAGCTGTCGTCTTTCTGGAGAAAACCACCCGTTTGTCTCCGTCTCACGCTGTTCCGAGGAGATTTGGGATCACACTTTAAACCATGAACTTTGAAAATCGACGTTTCTTATGCGAGACAGCTTTAAGGGTGGGCCTCGAAGGACCTTTGTCCCTTCTTGACCTTTCCGCTCGTTTAACGAGCCGTTTCCTCGTTAGGCCTTGGTGCGGGGTGGCCGCCTGGTCCCGCGCGGGGGCCCCGGCCCCCCATGCCCGGGGAGCGCTCCCCCCGCCGCTGCCGTCGTGGGTGCGCCATTTCGGAGCTGTGCAACGCAATTAAAGCCAATTGTTGGTTGTAGATGAGTTGGCTTCGTGCCATTTTCAGAGTCAATGTCCCACTTAAATACCCTGGATTGGGCTGAGAAGAATAATTGCTGCTATGAAATAATTTTGCAATTACTGCTGTAATTAAGGGCAGTTTGTTAATGAAAGTGCTTGGTGAATAATGACTGCAGGGCACTCCATCCTGCGGCTCCGCACCAGCCGATTGGTTGGGGTGGTGGAGATGGTTGGGGACGCGGTGACACAGCTGTCACGCGCGCAGGATGGATGGAAATACCCGCTGCCGCGCGTGATGAAGTGCCATCATTAGCCTTCTGCCCTATGGGAACTGGTCAGACAAGGAAAAATAAACTTAAAATATGATGGCGAATGCTCTTGCTTATGGCTGCTGAAGGCCCCTTTTTCCCCGCCTGTGTTAATTTGATATGCAGATGCCCTTACCCGGCTGATTCATTGTTCAGTTGTGAGCCTTCGAATCCATTTCTCAGGAATAAGAGCTTATTTGAGCTACAGTTTTGCAGCTTTCCTTGTTTCAAGCTTGCTTTTCCACATCATGTTTTCCTTCTAGAACACAAGCCCTTACAAGTTTTTTCCTTTGTATAAGTTAAAAAAAATAAACGAGAAAACGTTGACACATTTGCATGTTTTAGTGGACACGTAACTGTTGACTGCAAAGTCTGGTGTAAGCTGTCTTGAACATATTTTTGGGTGTTTGGGGGCAAGAGTTAAACTAACGGAGCATTTCAAAGCTCTGGACGGAGGCGGCCGGCACTGGATGCGTGGTCCGGGGGCTGAGGATGGGCGAGGGCTCACCGAAGCCGAGACAGTGATGGTGCCAGCACCGGCGTTGGACTTGGCGAGTCACTTTGAGGAGCCTCCCATGTTTCCTGTACTACCCGGCACCTTGTTATTTATTACTCTTGGCTCTCAGTGGGGCTCAGGAGCAGATTTCCCAGCAGGAGAGAAGGGTTGGGTGTCTTGTACCTGAACTGGGGTGGCTTTCCCGAGAGCTCCAGCTACCAGTCGCTCCTCTGGTGTTCCAGTGTCAGGTTAGCAGCGACACAGCCGCGTGCCCGGGTGACACTTCTTTAGGGACAGCTGTTAAAGTGCGTCTGCCCAGGAGGTCGGGGTCCTCCCCTCTCGCCTTTTCCTGGGGGGAGCGGAGGTGAGGGAACTCACGGGAGAGATGGGAATGGGGCAGATTCCAGATTTACAGAAGAGCAAAGCAGAGGAGGTGGCTGCTCAGCTCAGGGGGTGAGGCCACAGGTGCCAGCACTCTGCCGCTCGCGGTTCGGCCCCGACCTGGAAGAAGCGGCGCCTCCTACGACCCCACGACTCTGCAGCGGTCCGGGCAGGAGCAGCCTTCCACGCCGAAAGCAATCTTCTGCAGAACGAGGAGGTGTTCTCGTCGGTGCATCATTTCAGAGGGATTTTTTTTACCAGCTGCATCACCATCCAGCAGTGCCTTTTGTTTTAATTGGATTTGCAAACATACCGGAAAGGCGTGATTTACAAGGCCTGCTTAAGTATGCACAGCGAGGGCTTGGGAACTGCTGAGGTGTTCATTTGACCATCAGCGTGAAATAATTCAGGCCCGGTACGTTCCGTTTGCTCAAACAGAGCTCGGTGAAGTGTGCGGAGAGAGGGAGGGTGTGGGCCAAGGGGTGCGTTTCTGCTGCAGCCGCGTTGGAGCCGCCGGGGTTTGGGCCGTCTTGTGCGGAAGCGCCGGGGTAGGTGCGGGGAAGGAGCCCGTCTGCCTCGGGCACGAGGCTCCTCAGAGGTTTTATAGATCTCTAATGGAGATGGATCGGGTTCGTTCTCACTGCCAGTTCCTCTATCGAAACAGTCCTAATTACCGCAGCCACACGTGTTACATGCTACCATCTTCTTCCTTAAAAGCATGTTTTGTGCTGCTTACAAAAGATAAAATTGAGGCAACTTTTCCCGTTCTATTTTGGGAAAAGTAGTTAGTAAAGGAGAAGGAAATTGATTTTGGTGTCACAAAGGACATTTCTGACAGGCGCATACTTTGAAATGATTCAAGGCATCTGTTTCTGTTGCTGACACCCAACGCAGCTAAGAGCTGTACCTAAATTAAACTGTTTAAGATGTCAGCTCCGGGTATGAATGCAATTTACATCCCGGTAGCATGGCTGGCATTTTTATCATTTAATGAACTTTCTCACTCAATTTACGAACAAAGTCTCTCCCATAGCAACTGTTTTTGTAGTACGTAGAGATGTCCAGGTGGGGTTTCGATGCTTGTGGTGGGTAGGATGGGGCCAGGTCTGATGGCACAGGCAGGCTTGGCGGTGCCTCGGGTGGGCTGTCTGACCCATGGCTGCCTTTGGCACGTCGATTTTGTCGCCTTTCTGTTATAATCTTGATTACTGTGTGCTTGAGTGTTGGGAAAACACGTTCTGCCTTCCCGAAGGTGTTCTCCCCCGTCCTCCGCACGCTCTGCGGACCTGAAGAGAGCTCGCGTTTCAAGGTGAACGTTAAATTAATATGAAAGACTTCTGGAGCTCTACAATTAAAAGGTCTTTTACTTTCCCCACTTCAGAACAGATCTGATGGTTTATTGCTGGAGCCTTGGCTCTGAGCCTGGCTGACCTTGGATCCATGCCTTTTAAGTATCAGCAGGGTTTCTTGTGCGCTGTTGTGGCCTTTCATGCGAAGAACAAGCCGCTATTGTGGCTACCGGCTTTGCAAAAGCATTCGTGATACTCGGTGGATGTTGGAGAAGGCAGGGATACTCGATTTCCCCCTTGCACATGCATCTCACAGTTGGTGCTTGCTGTGCTAGGGAGGTGTTTGTGAATGTAGATACATTTTCCATTTAGATACTTATCTCCCTAAGCTCTCCTGAATGACTCGAGGCAGACAAGGAGTCTGAGAAAGTGCAGGCTGCGTTTGCCTCTTGCAGGTCCGCAGATCGGGTGTCCGGTTGCTGCGGTGCCCTTTGTATTTCCAGCTCTGACACTCCTTCGGCACACGGCCTGGAAACGGCAGCAAAGCCGGTCCCAGCCCCTGGAAATCAGCTTTGCAGGTTCCCGCTCTGCAGGCTGGAGCGGCAGCCCCGGCCCTTGCAGCACAGCGTTCGCTTGGCATGGGAACCCCAGCATATAGTCTTAAAAAGGGGCTTTGAAATGTGCTTCTGCCGTTTTGGGTGCGTTGGGAGGGTTGCAGCAAGGCGCTGTAGCAATTCCTTTGCCCAGAGTAAATTTTCACTCAACTTCGAGTCATCTGCTTGAAGGGGAGAATAAATATGAGAGTGCTAACATAAGGAGCGTGTTTAAGAGGTCACGGGTGACGTGTCATTATCATTTGTATTAGTTTATATTGGCTGAAAGGACAAAAGGGGAAACAAGAATATTGACTTATGTTACTTAATATTGAATTAGCGTCCCTTTGCAAAGGGCTTCTGGCTTAAGCCGTAGCTGTAAATAGTTTCCGTTCCAGCAGGGATGGGGAGCTTCGGAGCAGGGATGTCCTCGTCCCTTCCGATGGCGTCTTTCTGCCTTTCACGGTTGCACCGTGTGTCTTGAAATCTGTAAGACCTGGCAGTGCTGTAGCTGAAGTGGAGTTTGTTTAAGCTTTGACTTCAAACAGTGGATTACCTTTTATCGTATTATAGAATGAATTATTGATCCCCTGATTTTGAATATTTCAGTGTAGGCGCACCGAGGAGGGCTGGTGCTGGCACACCTCGGCCCGCTCTGCCCTTGCTGTGCCCTGGAAGTGGCTGAGCCGCGTCTGGCCGGGCCTTGGGCCGGGCTCAACGAGTCTCATCCCAGGCCGAGGGCAGATTGTGGCGCCCCGTCCCCGCAGACCCGCTGCAAACGCGCAGCTCCGCGGCCACCCAGCAGACCGCAGCGGCTTTCCCCGAAATGCAGCGGTGGGTCTGTTACTGAGATGGGGGAGATACGGTGTCGGCCCCGCGGCTGGTGGCCGGCGGGCAGGGTGCCGGTCCGGAGCGAGAGACCTCTCTGCAGAACAGCATCCTAGGTCAGGCCAAGAGCTTCCCGGGGCGGCTTCTCCTCGTAAACGCAGCTTTTGTCTGTGTTCGCTTCTGTCGAAGGGACCGTAATTTGTGTTTATTGAGTTGCTGGCTTGGTGGCGGTGCCGGTGCAAACGTGTGCTATTCGAAATCTCAACTTCATTAAGTATGTGCAGGTAAACGGCAGCTCTTGAGGGACCGGTTCTGATTTCAGCACGCGCTTCCTGGGGGACCGAGGGAGCCGGCGGAGGACAGAAAGACACGTTGCCATTGTCCTCCCCACTGCAATATGGAGGCAGGAGATAAAGCAAAAACCATACGTTCTTCTGGCTGAAAGCTGCCCGGACAAGATGTTCAGGAGCTGTTTGCACTGAAACCAAGATGTACAGTGCATGCAAGAAGAGTTTTGGAGTCTGCTCGCCATCTGCAAAGGCAGAAGATGGTATCGCTCGAAACAGAAAGGACTTCAGGTCTTTGAGATGAGGGGTCTGATTGTTTTGCTTCGCGCAGAGTCCGCAGGTCCTTCGGCGCGGCGGTGGGGCGCTGCTGCCGGTCTTTGGCATTCCAGCTGCGTTGCTCTCGCTGCATCGATCGATCCCCGGCGCTGCCCTGCGCGCCGTATTGACAGACAACTGAAATAGTTCTCATTTTAAGAAGTGCAGCATGGATAATTAAGCGATGCACTCTACAAGTTGGTGATCAGCTTCTTGTGGAGGACCAATAATGAATAAAAAGTACATTAACTAAATTAAACTCTTGATGCCTGTAGGTCTGTAACTGTAGAGTTGCCTTTATGAAATTCATTACAGTTTGTAAGAGTTCTGTTAATCAAAACGCTCCTGCAGAAAACATTCTGGGAATTAAAGTTTATTTTATTTCTGTATTGTTCAGGACAGAGATGAGCATTGCTGCTGCTCTGTCTGAATACTTAACTACGCTCTGACTCTGGGCCCATCCATTGCAGAGGAATCGAATTTAAACGATGAAATGGTCTCAACCCCCTCCCCCAAATCTGCAGAACGAGACTTTATGCTGTTTCCTGAGGGCATCTCGTCTTTGAACGCCAGTGCTGTACCTGGTTGTGTATTTAGCAGGACTGAGCAGAGACCCGGGCAGAGGGCCTTGGCGTCTGGCAGCCGACTCACGCGTGCGAGGACATTCGTGTTTCTCGACATGTGCTGCTTGAATGTTTGGGCTCCGGGAAATGTGTGGAATTAATCCCGTGCTCGATGGACGTACGTTTATTTGGTGGTTTATTTCAATTTCTTCCTCTGGGGTGCTGAATCTGGGTTCCTTTCAGGAGGTTAAGTGAGAGGCTGGGTCACTCGCTGGAGCGGGCCAGGAGCTGGAGCAACTCTACGAGTGGGGCCGGGGCCACGTGGGCTTCCCCGGCTGCCAGGGGCTGAGCCCTGGAGCTGGGCTGCCTGGCAGCTAATTGTGTTTCAGGGACTCGTATCCTTCATGCTTGGGAAAACAACTGTGTAATCCTTAAATGTTCTTCTAAAAAATCCACATAAGCCAGCCCAGGTACAGGAGACGTGCCCAGGTAATGGCATGGCCAGGGCTTGGTGCATGATGGGCACACGGGGCAGGGACCTGGGCAGGATTTGCCCCTTGCGTGCTCCCCGCTGCGCTGTGTGCACAGCAGAGCCCCCCCAGCTGGTCCTGCCCGCCTCTGCGCGACGCTGGGCTCGGGCTCAGCACCTGCCCCCTCCGAGCACAGCCCTGAGCACGGGCGGGAGCGTCTGTGTCAGTGTGGTCCCGCGAGAGGTTCCCACGGTGTAACTGCAGTGCGCCCAGACATGCGCTTGCGGTGACCTCGTCGGGCCCTGAAGGCTCGTTACCTGCTGGCCCCTGGGCCAGGCAGAGGCTTGTCTTGCTGGGCAGGTGTGGAAATGTTTCCGACCGACATGAACATACTGCAGAACCCGTGTTTGCTCTCCCAACTTTTTTTTGTGAGAGGCTGCCAACTGCAAACTTGGATGGGAGCCATTTATTTGTAGCACAGTCAATCTTCCCTTAAAGAAAACCACCAGTGAATTAGCTTTTGCATAGTGTTTCAATCAAAGCACTTGATCCTTGTTTCTGCGAGATAATCCTAAGAACTTCTTATTTGGAGAATAGAAGACCGTGATGGATTTAATTCATAAAGGGAAGCAGCCGTAAGGAATGTAAATGTAAGAGGCTGATAAGGTAGGATTTCCTAGTTGCTATGACAACCCCTGGGTCATGAGCCTGAGAAAATATAAAGTAAGTCCTGGAGCTGTGAAGATGATTATAAAATTTAACTGTCATTCTTCATTTGGAGTTGATGGCAAACATTATTTACTTAAGTTTATCTCCAGGCAGGCGAGGATCCTTTCTTCCTCCTTTAAATCGGAGGCTTGGATCACAAATGAACGTGTTGTGCACGTCCGACATTATAAAGCGAACCTGCTATTTATTATTCTAACCAGACAATTTGCACGTAATATCCCTGTAGATTTGGTCAGTCTCCTATAGAAAGCGGCGGTGTTATCCGGCGTATCCCTTGTGAACGCCTCCCCGATGCTGCTCGGCACGGGGGGACACCCCCGGTGGGGGGGGCTCTGCCCAGGACGGCTCCCCTGCCCCAGCGCTGCCCTTATTCCTGGTTTCTTACCCCGGAATCTGGGTTTCGGTGTCCACAGGGGAAGGCGTGCTCCAACCTCATGGCCGGTTGGGTGAGTTGGGTTTTGTTGCTGTCCTCCAGCATCAAACTGGCTGACGGTTCCTCTTCCAGCCCGTGAACGTGTTGAGGGCCGAAAGAGCAGTAAAATATTCCTGCATGAGCTGCTGCCGTTCCTGGATTAACGGCTCCGGGAGCCGGGCGTCGCCTGGGTACGCGGCAGCGGCGAACAACCAGCTGCCTGATGCCGGGTTGTCCCAGATACGCCGGCTGCCGCATAAATGCAGATTAATTTAGTAAAAGCATGTCTTAAAGCTCTCCTCCAGACAGGAATTGGGGAGTCCCTGCCCTTCCAGAGTACCTTCTAGCTAGGTTTCGAGCATTTCTGACATCATACAATTGAAAAATACCTATTCCGAGCAGTTGCACTGTGTGTAGTTTGAGGATGGGCGGCCGTGCCCCTCTGCAGTGGCCTCTGGCCTCCTCGGGGAGGTGGGAGCCGAGGCCGCAGGGGACGGTAAAACCAGCCACACCGATCGCGCCAGCGCCAGGACAAGGTCACCCGGCTGCGCGCGTGTCCCCTGTGGTAACTCGGCCTGTGGTCCCCGCGCCGGCAGGGACCACTGTTGTTTTTAGAGTTCGGTGTTGTAAAGATGGAGAAAGTAAATCGTCCTCAATGTAGCATTAACCCTCCTACTGCTTGGTTCCCTGCGTTGTTCCCACCTTCTTTTTAAAAAGGCAGCAAAAACTCTTGCAATTACTTTAAGGATGTTCCAGCTCTGGTATCGGAACATCTGACTCAAATGAAGAGCACTAAAAATCATCCAGAATCTCACTCTGAACTGTTTTTTTTTTTGACTGCATTTGAAAGATTTTTCTATTGCTACTCAGTCTTACTTGAGGTGATAAAAAGTGAAGTCATTTCATTCAAAGAGTTCACATAAACTAAATTCCTTTTAAGGCCTTTCACTGACTGCTGGAGTTAACACAATGCTATTTTTGAGGCCAATCTCATGATTTCAGTTGGGAAACGCTTTCACCTTTGCAGCTTTCATCCTGAAATGAAGCTGGTGCGGGCAAGCCAGTGAATTCTGGTAAGGATCAGAGTTTATAGCCGTTACTGAAGAGAAGTAGCTCTTGTGGAAATGGAGCAGGGAATTATTACTGCACTGAAGAACCCAGAAGTCATTACTTTTCCAAGGGTGGAAACTTTCGGAAGGCTCTTGCCCAAGTGGGAACTGAAGCACCCTGAGGTTGTCCTTCAGGGCTTGTTTTAGCCCCTAAGCTACGTGACCATGCGCCGCCGCTGCACTCTCCTGCCTTGAGTCCTCAGAATGAGCCAGCGTCGTGCCCGCGGGGCCGCGTCTGAGCCGCAGGACTAGGCCTGGCTGCACACGCAGCTCTGTGAAGGGGGAATCTGCATTCTGAGAGAATTTCCCACCTCGGCCCTTTCAAGATTGTATTTTCCTCCTATTTAGCTGTAGCATGAAAACCTGCACCCAGGCTCGTTCCATTGCCGAAGGGTTGCGCAGCGTCCCGGGGACGGGAGAGGCCTTCCGACACCGATGCTGCCACCTCTAACTGCTGCCGTGCGGTCTCCAGGGGGAAAACCCCTGGAAGCGAGCGCATTGTCTCCCTCTGGATTCCCTTTCCTCACGGCTCACTGCCTTGCGGTCGTGACTCTCCGCTGCGAGTCAGCAGTTAGCGAGGGCTCAGGGGCTTTTATTTCCACCACCGCCGCGTGTTTGCTTGGACAGCTTTGAGCTCCGCAGGTCCCCGCCGTGCGTTAGCGCGCCCTGGCAGGGGCTGCCCTTGGGCGGCGACCCTGGGGCCGCAGCGGTGCCTCCTCACCCGGTGCTCAGCGGTTTCACCGCGCATTTGCTGGGAAAGGTTTTCTGACGAGTGCGGAGCGGCGCGGCCCGCGGGGGCTTGGCCTGCCCCGGCCCAACGCTCGTGGAGATGGCGGCGAGGTGGCTGGCTCGCGCCGAGGCCGCTGTTAGGGTTTTGTCATGCCAGGCGTTCTTCGAGGAGCAGTTTCCCTTCAGCCGTCGTGGAGCACGTGGTAGCCGGTGTTACGGTGAGAGCGAGGGTGGGCTTTGCCCCTGAGGTGCCTCGAGTGGGGAATTGCGCTGGAGAGTGATGAGACACCAGAGGAGGAGCTCGTGTTGTCTTGGCTGTTGCTATCTGTGCTTTTAACATTTGCTTTGGGGGCTGAAGACTGTTTTAGTGTCAGAAAGGCTTCAAGTGCTACCTAAATGTAAAATAACATCATCTGTTCTCACTCCTCAAGCACCAGAGTGCCTGGGAAGGCTGAGCTTGTGCTGCGAGTCCCGCCTGGGCTGGCAGGGGCTGAGCAAGGCGGCACATTTCTGCTCTGCACTGCGCTATGCCAGCGGCACATCCCGGCAGTGAGTCGCAGCTTCGCTGCCGCAGTTTAGTTCTGGCCAGCGGCCGCTCGCCACCCCCAGGCAGGACCAGAGCCCCGAGCTCTGGAGCGTCTCTGCACCGCCCAGGCCCTGAGCTGGTCTTGTCCTTCAAGGCTCAGGGTCTGCGGGTCAGAGCTCCTGGGGGGTACGTCGGCACGTTTCTGCCCCGTGCCCGATCTCCCCAGCTCTGGCGTCTTGGGGGTGCATCGGTGCGGTGTCCCTGGAGACCCGGACAGCACAGCTGCCGAAAGGGGCATCCCCTCCACCAGCTCTCTGCAGCACATGTATCCGCGAGAAAAAGCGATCAAATATAAACCAAGTTGACCGTATTTTTCTACGTGGAAAAATATGTTCAGGCAGGGGAAAAAAAAATGAATGCTTGTGTATCTATCAGAGTCCAGTACAGCTTCCTGCAATAACTTATTTTCAGAAATTTTGACTTGATACTAAACTGGTACTTTTCTCCCTAGAGCAGTCGAGAAGTTAGTTTCCCTGTTTATAACCTAATTTAGCCGGGATAAAAATAAAGCCCTTAGATTTGCATCTACCATACATTTATAGCTAATCTGAAATCCCATTTTTCTATCAGGAAGGAATTTCGACTGCCTCTATACAGAGGTAGCTTTAAAGTGGTTTTATTTTTTTGCCAGGTTTGATTCCCTCTGCACGCTTTGCACATGCTTGAATGGGAAAGCAAATTTTTCCTTTGGCTGAGCTAAAGCCTTACCAGCTCCAGACGGGAGCCTGTTCCTGTCTTCGGCAGAGGGTGGCTCTGGGGCAGCGGTGCTGAGCATGTCCCGGTGCTCGGCGTCGCCTCTGTCCTTGCGGGGACATCAGGGGGTCCCAGCGTGGGGCACGGGGCTGAGCAACCTGGTAGCCAGCCCAGAGCCAAGGGGACGAGCGTGCTGGGCGTCAAGGGAGGCAGCGCCGCATCGGGGGGTGTGTACGTGCAGTCTCTCTTGGCTCACTTTTGGCCTCTGCCATTTTCAAAATCTTTAGTGTTTTCAGGTTTTATTTTTAGTACGTGGAGAAGGCTGACTCTCAGCATCAGCCGAGCGCAGTTTGCAGCAGATATTCATCCTTAGACCTTCTTTGAAGGGGCGTGGGTGAGCAGTTGTGTTTTTCTGTGTGGTGTTTAGTCATTCCAGGCCACGTTTCGGGAAGGGACATCAAAAAGTCTGGTCCTAAAGGCTTCCCCAGGACGGACTGTTGTGCCAGAGCTCTGAAGTGCAAACGAGAATCGAAACGTCTGAGTGTGACGGGTCTGGACACAAAAGAGTGTTTTTATGTAGTTTCTCATCAGTTCTCTTTAAGCATTGTGGTGTCTCTGAATTGATTGGAGATTTAGCTCTACCACCCTTATCCCTACTGTAAGACGGAAAATAGTGTTTTGCAAGTGCAAAACCGAGCGCCTTTGGAGTTAATTAAATCTATGAAGAAACGAGCCGTGAGCTGAGCATTGTCGTTAGCCCTTTCCAACACCCACCGTGGATGTGGTGATACAGCCCGAGCTGTCAGCGTTCAGGTAGCATCAGATTCCTCTATAAAATGGAGTTTTCAAGTAAGATGCAGGAGGCTGCACATGTAAATCCAAGCCAGAAATAGCTGCTCTTACAAAGAGTGACAGGTACATGCCATTCTCTTCATCTGGCACATGCTGTCTGCGATGCCGCTATGGGAGCTGGCAACAGCCTTGCAGGGGTGGGTGGTGAACAAAGACTGTTCTCAGAAATATTTTCCAGACAAAGTTAGAATTAAAAGCACGGAGCTGGTATAAAATAACGGTGATAAAGATATGGATCAGGGGAGTTGCTGGCAATACACAACTGAACCAAAATTCGTACAGTGAGACTCTTTCTTCTTGTGCTGAGTTTTCCGGTGTTGCTTTTTGCGAAGCACGAGTTGCTCGTGGTCTGCTTGGCCTGCCTATTGTTGATACAGCGGCAGAGATCAATAATTCATGAACACGGGGAACAGAATTAGCTCTCAAGATGAGGTCGCCCGATGACTCGGGCAACCGAGCTGGCCCCTCTTAGCTGAGCGTGGTCATTACGTGAGATGTTCGCCTTTGACTCATCTTTGACTCACCTCTAAAAGACTGGGGGTGGAGAGAAGCGCAGTCATCTGCCAGATCTCTTCCCAGAGCTCGCAAAACTTGATGCAAATGCTCTTCCCCTCCCACAGCCCCCTTACGTGCTGCCTTCAGCTTTAATCTCATCGCTCGTAAACACTCAGATAGTGTTGGTCCTGATAGCTCAGCAGAACCCACTCACCGCCCTCCTCCGCAAGGAGAATCAAGGGAAGGCTGCTACTCGCTTCCCAGTTCTGGCAATAGGAGGCATACGGGGTATTTGGACAGAACCTGCTTGTTGGCAGAACTGGGAGGGACTGGGCCGGTGTCGGCCCCGTGACCTGCCGCTCGGCGCTGTTTCGCACCATCACTGCTGCGGCCGCTGCTGCATCTGTTTCCCCATTTTCCTTTTATTAAGCGTTTGCCGGAGGTGGCCGTGGGCAGAGGCAATCCTGACTGCTGAAGGCTAACATCAACCCGTGAAGGGAGCAAAGCGATCTTTCCCATCAGCTTGTTCCTCATGGCGGGACCGAGCGTCCATCTGTCTGTCTGTCATCTGCCTCTCAGTCACTTCAGACAGAGCCGGTGTGGTCGGCGTGTCTGTCGGTGCCTCCTTGCTCTTCCCCCTTGTCGCTCACGGCTGCCGCAGACCCTCGGGCGGGAGGTGCCGCTGTGCTCGGCCGGGGAGCGGGTGACCGGAGGAACGTGCTTGCGTACAGCCGCTCTTTGCTGAGTCCTTGGGAGCTGCTCCCCCGTTACTGCCGCCCCTCTGCTTCCCTCGCGGGGCCCCCGCAGAGGCACCGACAGCCAGCTCAAGCAAGTCTCAAGGTGCTGGAACTTTCTGAAAGGTTTCCCTGAAAACTTGTGAGCCGAGGGAGTCCTTCCGGAGGTTGACAGGGTAGGAAGGGTCTGACTCGGCTCATGGGAAGCCAGTTGACCTCACGGCTGATAGTGAAATCCCGCTGTCACGCTTGCGGCCATCCCCAGAAGCCGGCAGCCCTCCCCGCTGCTCCGGCAACACCTTCGAAATGGGCAAATCATCCCGGGGTTAGTGGCGCGATGACAGTAGGTGTCAGAGAGGGGAAGCGGCATGCCTCACGTTGGGAACAGACCCGGGTGAGCGCGACAGCTCTGCTCGCTTCCCTCTGCCTTACAAGTGTGCGAGATGAACAGACGAAGCTTCGCTTCGGGTCCTCCGCTGGTGTCTGGCCTGGGACGTGCTCACCCGGACCAGCAAGTTTGCCACGGGGTGCTGGGGGTTATCCCATCCCTCAGAAGCGCACCTTGGGCCATCCCCACGCCCAAGGACAGTTTTGAGGACGGAGTGAGCTTTCTAAGCTCATCTGTCATGCAGGAGAAACTGCGAGGCAGGGCGGAGATGCGCGAGTGTTTCTGGCCAAAATGAAGTTGGGCAGCAGTGGGTGTGGGTGGGATCCCGTGGTGACATTTCAGATACCTTCAGCTAAAGTGAGAGATAATTGCGAAGCAGCAGTGGGAAATGTCGTACGTTCTGCTCCTGTAAAGGAGATGAAGCAGCGCAAACAAGTAGGCAAAGATCACGCAACCAATAAAGATCATTATGAGTAAGTACAGAAGTATAAGATCAACCTATGTTCCTCCTGCCAGCCTCTGTAGCTGCCAAAACGTAATGATTTTGTTAAATACGTGGCTTTCCAGGCAAATCACGTTCAGCCTGTTTGTGGGTGTACTTTATCGTAGGAGGTGATAACTCTGTTCCTTCGCCTCCTTGGACGGGAACACAGGTTAGCACCCCCACCCCAGGCGCGACTCTGGCTTTTTGGGGTGCTTCTGGTTTGGGTTTGGCACTCTGGAGTAGTTCAAGCGGACTAGGATCGGGAAAAGGCATTCTGTGATCTCCCTGCAGACCCCGCCAGTAGCTCTGTCCTCCACATTGTGCTCGGCTCCGCTTCCAGCCTGACTCTGGTTTTGATTTGGGCTTTTTGTAGATGTTGTGATACTGGAAGGGTTCGAGAGGACGGGTCTTGCTCTCATCGGCAAGTTTCTTTGCTTTGTATGGTCTCCATCTAGACGAGGTGCTGTTCAAAGCTCCCACTCCGGGGAGCCCCCATCGTCCCGATGACGTGTGAAGGGGCGACTGCAGCGGCGACCAGGGCACGTGCGGTTACGCGCAGAACAGCACGTGGCCGATAAAACGTAGCCTTCGTTTGCCTGCGCTCTCTTCAGCCTCGGGGCTGTTTGCAGTCACGGTTCTTGCTCCCAAACTTTGCACCTCTGCATTTTTCCTTCAAGTTTGGCTTTTTTTCTGTTTGCCCGTGAGGGGATGAGCTCAAGACCCTCAGCAATACCCAAACCGAAACAGCTTGTGGAAAGCTCTGGGGACTGCTGGCGAGGCGTGTTATGATGCCATCAGGACTCTGTTTAATTTATGGAAAAGAAGGGAGGTTAACACATGAGAGACAGAAATCGCTGTTCTCTTTGTAAGTGAAAGGTCATGTTACTGAGCCCTGCAGGGTGGATTTGTGAAAAACGAGCTCCTGTTTGCAAGGAATTAGAATGAGTCTCTGATTTTTTTTCCACTTGTGACCTTTAAAGATGCTGCTCTTAGATTGATAAGCAGGCTGATGCTTTTAGCAACCCAATCAAAAATTTCTTTCTTGTAGAAAGACTGTCTTTCAAACACCGTGGCTATTGCTTCCAGAAAATGTTCCTTTCTGTGAGCCCCTCTGGGGAAAGGAGGGATGCAACGATGGGAACTTGGCTGACAAATGAGGAAAACTCAGATTTGTTTCAAATTACTAAAAAGGTAAATCTCCTGCGGTCTAGAGCCTCAGCCCGAGGACTTCCCATACCTTCTTTTTTCTGGCAATTCTACTTTCTCCTTTATCTGCTGGTTGCCAGGTTTGCAGTGCTCCTGCCCGGTGGGCGGGCAGAGAAGGCTCGGGGAGGTTGACTTTGCACGGGGGGCCAGGAGATGCTCTTTTACCCCCCAGGTGGCTGCGGAGCTGTATTTCGAGGTGGGGGAGAGCCCATGCCCGTTGTGGGGGGGGATGCTGTGCCGGCGGCGTGGCGGCGGTTTGGTGCAGGTTGCGCTGGGTCGTGCTGCCCGACCAACCGCTTCCCCTGGCCGCTGCGTGCGTCCGTCCGTTCGCGCAGGCTCCTGAACCTCCCAGTGCTGCTGGACGGGGCTTTTGGGCCTCATCCACAGCTGCATGTTGCTTTTTCTGCTCGTCCACCCTGCCTGGGCTGCCCGCTCGTGGCTCTGGTGGGCACCGGGACTCCAGGAGCAGGCGATTTCAGCAAACCACAGCGAAAGTGGCCAAAATAACGGCAGCAGCAGATGTGCTGACCTAAGCAAACCCCTTTTATTTGTGGTGGAGAGCAGTTCCATTTTCTTGAGGTGTGCTGATGCATCCTGCAGATGGGCCGAGGACGCTCCCCAGTACTGCCTGGCTTTGTTAATTAAATGGAGGGCTGGCTTCTGGAGCTTGGCAGTCTCGCTAAGAGGCTTTCACTGTGTTTATTTTATGTTCCTAGAGTGCTTTTGGCACTGACGCGATGCGACTGCAGACACCCTTAGTATTTAGATTCCTGTAGCGGGGCTCTCCTGTGCTGGGTGTTCGGCCGTCGTGTCGTACCGTCGATGTGCGGCTGTCCAGGACAGTCTGACGGGAGCGGGTGTCTCCCGGGGCGAGTATTTGTTGCAGAGAAATAGGTGCTTTTCTGGTGATGTCTCCTCTCGTTGCCCTTGGGCACCCCTCATCCTCCAGTCCAAGCAGAAAGGGGAAGATGTGGCTTCAATCCAAACTCTGCTCCAGCCCCCATGAGAGAAAGAACATGCATAATTCCACCGTGTTGTTTTGGTGACCGTTATGGGGGGGGGATGTTGATGCACGAGGAGCGCTCTCGCCACAGATCCGAGTCCGCTTTTGGGCCTGTTTCCCTGTTTTGGGAAGTTTGCCGAAGTGCTTGCCCGTATGCGGTTCTCCCCTGATCCGCACTGACGTGCCGTGCCCAGTGAAGGAGGTGGTGGGCCAGGCTGCCCCCCAGCCCCGGCTTTGGCTCTGTCCGCGTGCTTCCCCTTCCTTCAGGTCCTGAGCCTGCCCTGCCGGCAGCTGCTCCTTCTCTGGGGGCAGAAGATGCTTTCACCTTTCTAATTGTGCAAAACTTTTTAAGGAAAGGAGCTGAATTTCTTCCTAGCTGTCGTACGGATTATGAAACAGCAAAGACTGCGTGCAAGAAGCTTGAAAAGGGTAAAAATGCATTTGGAGACCAACGCTCAGAGCCTTTAGTCTGGAGCTAAGCGGTGCGCCGAGGTCCAATACATCAAAGTGACGTTCTGAGGCGTGAGCGTCTGCGTCGTCTGTAGCTTTCCCTGAGGAGAGCGCTCTCCTTGCCGGGTGGGACGGCGCGGCCTCGCCGGCAGAACGCGGCGGTTCGGTGCTGCCGAGGGGCTGTTGCCGATGGCCAAAGCGCTGGGTTCCTGCGAGGAGAGCTGGCCGGCCGCGGCTGCGATGACGCTCGTGCTTTTACAGTATCCCTTTGTGCCCGCCGCCCTTACATAAGTACAGTGCTCTGGCAGCGCCGCGCGGCACCGTGTCAGCGCGATGGAAGCCTCATTGGGCCGGCCAAGTTCCCTGGTTTTGAGCCAGACATCTGGGTTCGGGGTTTTCAGGGCATTTTTCAGTCGTATTAGGAGACCTCATAAAGCAGCCTCTCCGGGGTATTGTGCTGCGAGCCGCGTTCCCAACCAATTACAAAACCGGGCTACCTCAGTAATGAGCCCTGGCTTTGGGAAGGGATGGCGGAAGACAAAAGCAAAACTTGCAGTGAAAGCTGTGAAGCTTTTCAGCATGAATAGCTGGGGGCTTGTTAATTGGGATCGCTGTGTGAAACGTTCCCTCGGGCTCTGGAACCGCGGCCGGAGCTCCAGCCGGGGGGAGGGTGGTGGTAGCACGGGAGAACGGCTGAGGAGCTGCAGCTCTTCAGGATTTGGCCGTTAATGGTTTTGGGGGATGAGGCATGATGGGGCATTTTTCAGCCCAGAAAAGTTCTGTGGGCTGTTTTCTCAGTTGAGCGGGTCTCATCGTAGCGAAGCAATCCCGCCGTACCGTGGAGCAGGGTTGGCTTTCCCTGCCCTCGGCGGCCGGGGTGTTGGAGCAGAGAGAGGAGCTGCGCCAGCCCAGCTTTGTACTCCCACAGCCCCCCCGCCCTGGCGGGTCTTTAGATCGAGCCCGGGCTGGCAATGGGCACTGTGTCACGTAGGCTGGTGGCCATGCGCCGGCCCGCGTGGCCAAGGGCCCGCTCGGCTCGTTAGTGTGCACGAAACCAGCAGTTCCCCCCGCCTGACCGCGTGGGGCCGCGGGGCGAAGGCAGCCGGGCTGTGGATCCCCGCACGGATGGACTCCAGCCCCGAAGCCCCAAAACCTGCTTGTTTCAAACCAGCCAGCACCAGCGGGGAAATCTTGCAGCTGAGTGTAACACAGGAGCTGTGCAGATGGTGGGAGTGTGGTGGCCGGGTTCCAACTCCCACTCACAAATAAACCCGAGCACAAGTGCAGAGTCGATGTGAGCGTGTGGCTGGTGCAGTGGCAGGACACTTCCAGAGGAGAAAGCGTATTAAAAAGTAGATTTTGTATATAAACCACCCCCCTGTTATGTGTACCTGCTGATGAGCTGGGGTTTGTACGTGGGTATTTTGAAGCTTGCTTCCTCTGAAGGGTTTCTTCAGAGTTCAGTAGGTACCAAACAAGGAGGGAAGTTTGACTAAAAATCCCTCTGGCTTCTGCAGTTAATTACGGCCAGGTCTGCTCGGAGCCAGGCATGTTTGTCCCTATGTGGGTGACTTGCCTGTCAGCACAGGTGTTGCTGATGTTTGTTTAGCAAACAGACCCAAACCCCCTCGGAGCTGGCACGGAGCCTCGTCCCGCGGGGATTTGGAGTGAGCCGACAGGTACCGCGCGTGTTGCTCTTCCGGCAGAAGCCCAGCGGCAGTGCTGCTGCCGTCGAGATGTTGTGGGCGGCGGCGGCTCTACGGGCGCCGCAGGTTGGGGTGAACCAACGCCAACTCGCCACTTCACATGGCACATGTCTGGTGCAAGGTTGGGGGGGGATCAGCCTTGCCCATCCCGCAAACCAGTGCTCACAGACGTCCCAGTCGTTGCCACCCGCGCCGGCGGCAGGGCAGGACCCGTCGTGCGTGGAGAGGGACACGTTTAATTCATCGTATTGCATTTCGGATTGAAACGAAGAGTATGGCAGCTGAATTTCCTTCTTTTCTAATTCCCTACCCCAATTTGATTGCGCTATTGTTTCTTTGGGAGTATTAAAATAGAATTTGACTTCGCTCGTTATCCACTGTCCCCCGCGCTACCTCTGTGTAATCGGCTTGCTGTGTGCGCTCAAAATCCTCCGCTTTGTGCAGCAAGGTTTGCTAATGAGCAGAATGTAATTCGTTTTTTTTAGGAAATTATACGAAACAGCATACCCATAAAACCTTATGATTCATGATGGTTTGTTTTGTTCTCGTAACGCAACCCAAACTAAAAAGCCATTCATCAACCTGCAAAGGCTGCTCCTGGCTGTCTCTGGGTAGCAGGCGAAGGATAATTCATCCCCAAGCGGAGAAGAGCCGGCGCTCGCTGATCCATTTCCAGGCGCGCCGTTTAGATCTCCGTGTTCAGGGTGGTGACAGGAAGACGAGCTACTCCCAAATTAAATATATGCGGTAGGAAAACGAAATTTTCCTGGTTGAAGTAACCTCGCTCATTTTCAGTGTTAAGCATATGGTGTCTGTGTCAAAGTGTTTTTCCACAAAACCGGAGTGTTTTATCTCATCAGCTGAGCTTAATAAATTCCATTCACGGGATCGTTATTCTGTGGTAATGAATTCCAGCAGCAGCCCAAGGAGGTGAGCTGCCGGGAGGAGCTCTGCTCGCACCTTGCACTTGTTGCGGAGAGGATGATGTTGCTCAAGTCCGGGTGAGTTATTAACGTAACTCGGGAGGCGGAACCCTGCGCGCGCCTGGCAAGGATTCGGTGATTTATGATACCTGCAAACTGGTGTAACTCTTCCAGCCAAGAGCCAGCCTACCGCACAGAGAAATATTTCGGTAATATGCAGCCCTGGCAGGTTTGGGGGAAAAAAAAAACCCAAGCAGAAGCACCTCCAGTACAGAAGCAAATGCCCAAGTGGCATTTCAGCAAAAGCCATTTTAAAGTTTAAAACCCGCTTTTAAAAGCCAGATTGAGCCAGACTGTGATCTCAGGGACTTGCTGGAAAAATACCCACGAGGAATTGCACTTAATGTTTGTAGCTCCTCAATATGGTGCGCCATACTGTTGGTTGACAGCAGCGTTGCTGAAAGGTCGGGCTTTCTGGATTTTAAGGAAGGGCATTCTTGGCAGACCTTCCTGTAAGTTGGAGAGGTTTTATAAAGTGTTTTTCAGTGCAAGTGATTAAGGGAGGGAGTTTCTCCTGCTCTTGGGTGCGAGCGCAGCTCCTGAATAAAACAGCTGCTGAAAACTGAAACTTTCATGACTGTGCTGCTGAGTTATTTATTGCAGAGTGCTTCCTGTAAAAATGAGTCTTGTTTTTAAAAATTCTGCCCTTGATGTGCTGAGTACGAGGGGGCCAATCTTAGAGTTCATTAGAAGTTGGTAAAAATAAGCAGATCTCTTCAAACTGTTGGGGTTTGAGAAAAGAATTGGGAAGAATGTGTATAATTTAAATTGTTCTTTCAAGAAATGCTAAGCAAATGTCTAGTAGATTTTCAGCTGCTGTTGGCAACATCTGTAAAAGGTCTCGTGTCTCTTGTGACATGTCAGCAGAACGGTTTGAGCGTACTTAGCTCTGATGGTAGGAACACAGGGATCAGCTGCGGGAGGGGGTGATTTTGAGGTACAATTACTGTATTTACAGATATTTACATTTACGTACTGACTGCTCCCTTCCTTTGAACGGCTGCTGAGCATTGCTCACTCTTGCCCAGACGCCTGGGCAGGGTCCCCACCACAACGGTCAACACCAGCTTCGTGCTGCGTGGTACAGCGGCTTGACCCGGGGGTTCATGACACCCGCGGTGCCAACAGGCCGCTCCCTCCCGGGGAGTTCGGCACAGGAGCGCGGTTTGGCACAAAACGGCAGCAAAAAAGCCATTGATCAGATCCTTCTGGCTGCCAGCATTACCCAGGCTGGTGCCAGAGACGATGGGACTTGGCAGGTAGGAAGGGGAAGAGCTGCAGAGAAGGGTCTCCAACATGAGCCCAGGTCGAAAATCTGGTGCTTGAAGGCGATAGCCTGGGGAGCAGAGAATCCCTCCAGCCCAGTGTCCCTCTCCTGTGCCCACGCTGGGCTCCTCGAGAGCGTTTCCCAGGGCTGACCCGCAGCGCCGGGCGGCTTTAGGTGGCACCGACCATGGGTTTGCGTCATGTCACGTCGAGGAACTTTGTGACTAATCGTCGCGATCACCTAATCCTGGCTAAAAGAAGTAAACCCTACGGTGAAGCCAGGCACGGCGAGAGGCTGCAGGTTTTTTGAGGTTGCTTTGTAATCCCGCCCGCATTGGTGCGTGCGAGGGAGGAGAGGCTTTATTTAATTCTAATAACGGCGGAGATAATGTTGGCTTTGTGATGGTCCCGGGCACAGCTGTTCCCTAATACCCCCGGCGGTACACGGTATGAATGGCCAGCAAGGTCTCGAGCCTCTAGGAGGTTTTCCTGGCTTTTCAGGGCTTGAATGCGTTGCATTGGTTTATTGGAATAGCGCTGACTCTGTGCTTGCAGTAATTAATTCCCTTTTCCGGGCTGGGGGGAAGGTTGGTTATAATTTCCTGCATTCTTTTATCATAAGGCCAAAGGAGAAACTCAGAATAGCAAACAGATAGCAGTGCTGCGCACATGCATTTCAAATTCAGTTTCGAGCAGTTAAGAAGATGGATTTTTAGTTGGAGTGGTCTCTCTGTATCTGCACAGCCTTTTCCAGCAAGGTGACCGCAGGGTTGGTGCTGGGACGGAGCAGCCGCTGCCCAGACGCCGGCTGCGCTGCTGGCTGGCTCGGACTGGGAATCTGCACCCCCCTCCCTCCTACGGGCCATTTGGGGTGGGAGATGGGCCAGGTGTCTGCTGCAGGGCTCCTGTGGCGGGGCAGGCAGCGGGAGGGGTGTTGGAAGGGGCCACAAATTCATCCTGACCAAAGGCCTCTCTCTGAGGCCTTGTCTTTGACCTTGGAGACGTGGCAAAGGAGCAGCCCCGGAAGCGCGTCCTCCCGCCGGCCTGGGCTGAAGGACGTCCCCGCACTGCCGCAGGAGGGGGGCAGACCTTCCTCCAGAACCAGAAGGGCAAAAAAATGGGGGGAGAATGGGTTTCTTGGACATTTTCATGGGTTTTGGCTTTCTTCCCAAAGATGACAGACACCTAGCAGCTCTCACTGTTCTTGGGTCCCTTCTAGTCCCCCTTTTGCCTCGTGGCCGTTGCTCGAAGGCCTGGGGACAGGCAATGTGGGCTGATGCCTGTGTGAAACGGCCGGGGCAGGAATGGCTGGAAATGGCGTGAAACGGCCAGGGCAGGAATGTCTCATGTGCTGGCCACAGCTGGCTGTGCTGCTGGGCTTGGGATGGCCAGTGAGGGCTCAAACGGCCCGGACGGTCAGCGGCTGCCGGCTCGCTCCCCCTGAGCATCACGGCAGCCCTGTGCCGGGAAGGGCCGAGGGCAGAGCGTGGCGTCGCGCGGGTGCCTGAAGCTGGCGGCCGCTGCCCGGGCGGGAGGCAGCTGCCCGGGCGGGAGGCAGCTCCCCGGGCCCCGCCATGCCGGTTGCCTTGCCAACACGCTGCGAAGGAGACGGCTGAGCAAAGAGCCAGCGCTGCTGCGGCAGAGCTGCAGTGCCAGGCAGAGCAGGGCAGGAGGAGGAGGAGGAGAACCTCGCCCGCCCAAAAACACTCCTCTGCACAACTGCAGAGAGGGGGATTAATAAATACTTGCAGCAACATTCAGCATTCGCTCCTCGCCACTTCTGAAGTGGTACAACAGCATAATTTTTTAATGATGGGTGATGATGAAACCTCAATTTCAAATCTGTTTTTCTTGCCTTTTCTTCTGTCTAAAGCTGCAAAGTCAGGGAGCTCGACATAGTTTACAGTCAACTGGGTGCCTGCGATCCTTATTGATGGAGCTGATACCTGCTGGTGTTTACCGTGTGAATATCAAGGAGGAGCAGTAAATTGAAAATTGCTTCTAGTGGGCTCAGTTTGCATGTTTTAATGCTTCTCAGGAGAAAACAAGAAACGTTGAGATTTTAAAATAGAACAAGCACAGCAGTGTCTGCTACTGCACGTTGCTTGTGTTTTCCTTTCTTTACACTTCACATCCTCTTTGCAGTAGCTCAAATGTGCCCTTAACCAGTAAGCAGACACAAAAATGTCATTTCAGCTTAGGCTTCCTACCTGCCACGGTAGAACCCCACGTGTCCAGGCATCACCGTGGGTCTGTGCTGTTGCTCCTTGGCCCGCCGTGGGGTCAGGATGGCCACACTGTCCCTCAGGAGGAGGGGGTGGCATGATGGGCACCCACCACCCTGCCACCGCCGTAAAGGGCTCTGGGTTTGCGTCACGCTCGCTCTGCATTGGCAGCTGGAGATGGGTGGCTGGGGTGGGCGGAAGGTGCTAGAACAAAAGGGGGGCCTGAGGAGCAAAAGCAAACGTGGTGGTTCCCGCTGCCACTCGCCAAAGTCCGGTAAAGGCAGCGTGCCTGTCCCGCGGGCCGGAGGAGCAGGGCTCCACGTGGGGCCTTCTCTGGGAGCCCCTTCCCTTGCAGTGCTGCGCGAGAGCTCCGCATGGCCCGTCCTGCTGAGAACGGGAACGTAGCAGGAGAGGAACGTTTTGGTCAGAAGGATGAAAATCCGCAGTGTGAGGGCTTTTCTTGCGCCGTTTTGCCTTGGAGCAGGCTGCTCCAGAGACGCGGCGCGCCGAAGGCACGAGCTGTAGCTGTCTGCTTCTGTCTCGAGGCAGTGTTTTGATAAATGTTGATGAGTTTAACTGTAAAACTAAATGACGTTTATAGCACGATGTATGCTTTACCCATTGCTTAATTATATCTAATGGTGTTGCACGTAACAGGCATTTACCATTTTACTTTTGTTTAAAATGACAATCTGAACCTCAAGGCCTATGGGTTTCTGTGCAGAGATGCTGACTTAATTGAAAACTAAATACAATCTATTTTAAAAGGCAACCTCAGCTTTAAGAAACACATGATACAGTTTGCAAGGCGCTCGATCAGAGGGAGCACGTGGAGGTCTGGGATGCCGGGCTCCTGCCGCCCGAGCTGGGCTGGGCCAGGTTGGCGTTTGGCGGGCGCTCTCCCACGGGGTGGGGGATGCCCCGGCGCGGCCGCCAGCCGCCCTCCCTTCACCTGCCTGAGTGCAAACGGAGCCTGCCAGGGCCTTCGGGGCTCAAACGGCGCCGGCTCGTTTGGGGAAGCTGCGACAGGGACCACAGCCAAAAGTACTTCCCTTCCCATCATTTCTGTGTTTATTTTACGCTCTCGTTGCTGTGACTCCAGAGGCAATAAGGGAGATTGGGCTGGCGCGCTTTGTGAAATCATGGGTTTGTTTTCGTGTGCGGGATACGGTTTCTTTTCCCTCCTTCCCCCCTTGCCTTTGTCCTGTCAGGCAGCAGACAGACACAGTCGCTACTGAAAACAAGGCTCGAAGAATGAGCACGGACCAGGCGAGCGGCATCTTTAAAAACAAACGCTGGATCAGAGCTTTGTGCTTCCACTCAGCTGGCAAAGCACTGACAGCAGGCGGTAATGTGGTCGGGAGCATCTGCCCTTTCTCTTCTTTTCATGGATTTACTCAAAGCAAATCCCATAGATGAAGGGAAAAAAATACTAAAATGCATTTTATTTTGCCTAGCCTGGATGAGCTGCCGGGCCGAGGCTGGAGGCGGGGACGTGCAGAATCTACAGCGAGTAGATTAATCTTTAAAGACATTAGCATTGGTCTTTCACTAACATTTGTAAATCTGATGAGTGGCAGATTGAGGGCTGATTCCACATTTTTTCTTCCTCTCCTGTGAAATAATAAATATGGTGAAATAGCTCTCAGAACTGCCTTTATCACGGGGATGAAGCAGGACAGTTGGTGTCGCAGAAGACTTAAAACTTACAGATATGTTGCCCTTTAGGCTAGCATTCATCACTGTCTGATCGGGGATCGAGACTAAGAGCTTTTGCTATGCCGTACCTTTTTATCCTTTCTTGGAGGTATAAATTGGAAGGAGTTCTCACTTTGGTCGTAATGCTGCTGCTGAGATTTTGCCCTCCCTGGTTTTTTGGGGTGGGAGCACGTAAACCTCGCTGAAGGTGTCCGTCCATCTTCATCAAAAGATCTTGTCTCTGATGTGTAAAAAAAACTAAAAGGGAGAGGGGACCCTTAAAGAGAGAAAGGAAGGACGAGACCCCTAAAGAGGGTGCCCTGTCCTCACTGAACGGTGCGCGTGGGGGCGGACGTCTGAGTGACCTGTCCGGGCCTGCTGGCACGTTCCCCACCTGCCGAACAGCCGCAGAACAATGTCGCCAGAGACATCAAGTGGAAACTTCTTCAGGTTTTTTATGGGAATTGGCGGGTGTTGGCGGGGCGCTGCCCGAGCATCGCGCTGCGGAGGAGCTGCCCCTCGCTGCCCTTTGGCGCACAGAGCAAAGCAACTCCACAGGCTGCTCTTTGGGTGGGGATCGGGATCGGGATCGGCTTTCGTCCCGTGGCTGCGAGCTGGGAATTAACGTGAAGGGCAAAACGTCAGCTCGGCCTCATCCGCGGAGCAGGACTCATCCTTGTGCGCGGTGTTCGATGGGTTGTACGCGGAGGGGGGCGTTGGGTGAACAAGCTCTCAGCTGCTCGAGCTGGTGAATATTTTTCCTTCTCATTTTATGTGATTGTAAACACTTTAGATAAAAGTTCTGCGGCTGAAGGCTTACGGAATAACTTCTGTGTAGAAGGCAGCAAGTAAAGTGGTGTCATTTAAAGCTGGCTGCATGCTGCCTTAGCCAGAGAGTGGGAATTGGCCAGAATAGCCCAAGAAAAACATTGTCTTCCAATTTATTATATATTACCCCATTGTGCTTCAGGACATTTTCTACAGGTTTGTACATTTGTTATTAATTTTGTCATTTACTTCTCGCTTAGTGCAGTGGTGGAACTAAAGATTTCAGAAGGACTTTGACTTACACGTGCAGGCAGTTAAGGGAGATCCTGTCTTTAGGAAAGGGATCAGCCTGATGTTGATAAAAATTCATCTTGGGTGCTTTATGGAAAGAAAGATTTCTTGGGTTTAAAAGAGATTATTAAGCAGCACATTGTGACAGATGCTACTGACAGTAAAAAGAAAAGGATGTTAAGAAATCTGCAAGAAATGGGTTACAGGTATGGCTATAAGACATATCTGCTCATTAGAGTAAAATGAAACCCATCATCTGATGTGAAACACTTTTCCTCGTTACTGGAGAAGCCCAGCGCTCTGCCGCATCTGTCCTGGTGCTGGGGGTGTGGGCGTCGCGCCCGGAGCGGGTGTCTGAGAAGGGAGTGTACCCCAAAATGGCCTTTAATAGCAGCAAACTGCTTGGAGGTCACAGGGAGCGCCCGGGAGACGAAGGGTTGGGGGGTTTGTGTCCCTGTGAGTGCTCCCCGATGGCCTCACCAGCTCCCCAGCCCCCCCCGCCAGACGCACGCCCCGGGGTGGTGCAGGTTTGACGGCGTCAGGGAGGGGTGGGGAGCGAGCAGATGGGCGAGTTTCCTCCGAAGGCACGCTTGCCAGCTTGGGGCGTGCCCAGCGCCGAGCTAAATCCCCAGCAGGCAGCTGCTGCCAGCCTCTGCGGTATGGGAACGGAGGTGGGGAGCAGGGGCAAACATGCACACGCATCAGCTCTCCCCTTGCGTGCGCAGGGCTTGGGCGGGGGCTCCAGCCCTCGTGGCAGAGGCAGAAATGACTGGGAGGCGGCAGGTGCTGTTAAATAATGTTGTTCTGATAACGTCAATGTGCTGAACGCGCTCCTTGTCTGTGAAAACTGAGTATGTCACCCCCACTGCCTCCCCTTACTTGCAGCAACCTGCCGCCCGTCAGGCTGGAGCTCCTGATGGAACAAGTCATGACAGAAAGAGGAGATTCCATGTGTGTTTTAAACTCCGGATTAATCAAGGTCTCCTTCCCTAGATCTAGGCTGAGCATGTCCTTGACAGCGATGTAGCTGGAAGATAAAATGCAGATAAGGAATTCTGTATTAGAGCGACATTAATAATAAATGAGTGTTGATCGTAATTGAGTATTATTTAAACATACTGAATGGAGACAGCAGTCTGCTGGGACCGGCTTACAGTGGCAAACTGCTTCTCCCGCGCAGACGCTGCTCCCGAGCAGGGGTAGGGAGCCCGAGCGGGGGATTTTAGGTGGTGTCCTTGACGGATCATGGCTGCGTGTAAGGAGGGACACGAGGGAAAGGCACCTGCCTTGCGTTTGTTCTGAGGCCGGGCACAGCTTTGCCCTCGGCTGCCCTTTCGCTCGCTCCTTTGCACTCTTCCTCGCTTCTCCCTTTTAGTGTCCCCCGAAAGCCCCCGCCAGAGCCTCCGGCATCTCCCAGGGGCAGCTTCCTCGTCCTGCCTCCCCTTCTCAAACCCTTCCACAAAAAGGTCTTCCCCGTCTCCTGCGTCCAGCAGCCCAGGAGCAGCGCTCACCGATGTCCTTTGGGTGACGCTCGGACAAACCTCTGCCCTTACAAGAGCAGGACAGTCTTTAACCAGTGACCTTTTATTGTCACGGCAGTGGGCCGCCAACTTCCAGAGTTAAAGCAGGAGATCAGCTGCTTCTCTTCCTTGGAAGCTAGGCTTCTGGAAAGTTAGTTGAACTGTTTGAGCATCCCTCCAGCGATAGAGAGGTATAAATAAAATAAAAAGCTGCAGTGGCAACATCTTTTATTTAACAACTGTCCAGTGGGATAAGAAATTAGTTCTAAAACAGGCAAACAGCTTTCCCTTTCAGCCATGGCAGCAAAGCCTGTGAATGGTGCTTGTAGACAACTGAAGCTCCGTGGTGGCGAGCGTGACTCGTAGAATTCTTCCTTCAAACGCTCCAAACGTGTTGGCTTGAAATGTGATCGTACTGTGAAAGGCCAGATTTCTGGCAATTGTTGGAAATGGCTTTCCATCACAGGATTTGGTTAGAAACTTGGAATAAAAACCTGAGATTCGCAGAACAGCAGGCTCTGTTGCCGGAGCCAGTGCTGGCGCTGCAGGCTGTGCCAAATTCCTCCCCCTGGTTCCCGGGAGCCCCACTGGCCATGGCCCCCCCAGTCAGGGCCAGATCGGATCGGTATTGATCCTCGGCACCTGCCGCCGGTCGCCTCTGAAGGGACAGGCGATGCGTGGCCAGGGAATTGTATCCATCAATGTCAGGGTAATAGAAAGACGAGCCTGACATCCAATCCCAGCACAGTGACAGGTCATAAATCCGCGCTGATGGGGGTGCTGGCAGTGGCAGCAGCGCGAGGGGAGGGGGTGAGGCGGTGGCTGTGGGCGCTGGGGAGTCGGGAAACGCTCTGTCCTGACAAAGCTTTTGGCCAAAGGTGCATAAGGTTTTTGTCCTTAACATGCGAAGAAGTATTTCAGTCGGCTCGCGGGGCGGAGCGCGGGCTGACGCGTTTGCTCGGGCGGGTGTTGTACTGCGCGTGGGCCCAGCCCCGTTGGCGCTCGCTCTTCCGTCGGCCCTTCGGAAACGCCTGGACTTGGGGGCAGGGGGCAGCTCCTGGCCGCCGGCAGCCGCCGCAGCCAGGCAGTTGGTAACGCGGGGGAGCGTGAATCAGCAGAGGAGCTGCTCTCCTGTGGGCCACCAGCAGCGAGCCGGCTGCCGCGCTGGAGCAGGATTTCACGTCCCTTCGCTATCTCTGTACCGCTTTGGTTACAAACCAGCAGAAAGAATTCCCCAACGCCATTTCATCACGCAGGAACTCACAACTGTTTAAAGTAAATACAGCCTCTGGTGTCAATTCCCAGCTATTGTCATCTTTTATTCTTACTCTTTAAGCAAGAAAAGCTGTAAAGGTGGCTGTAGCATTTTTTTCTCCACAAATTTAATAGCTGTGCGCAACTTGCTTGAATTTGCAGTATATTTTTCTGAAGTGTGTGCTTCGTAACGGAAACATGCTCCGCACAATAAGTAATTTTTAGCACAATCCTGCAGGTTCTCTCCGAAACACGGAGAGTAATTCAGTGGGGAAGCGTGAGCTGCAGCTCGGCGAGAGCCGGGGAAGGGAGTCGTCTGCCCGGCCGGGTGCGTGGCTGCGGAAGGCGCTGGAGGCTTTCACCCCCGTGTGCACCCGCTGAAGCACGTGCTGAGTCCGAGGGGAAACAGGTCCCTGCTGCTGCAGAGGCGGGGTAGAGCCTGTGAGAAGAGGACAGAAGACCTTTGCGCAGAACTGGGCTCTGCTTGGCGAGTCGGAGGCGTTGCACGTCGTCCAGGGGCCGTTCCTCCATCGGCGATGCGCTTTGTTACTGCTCGGTGGTACCTGAGTTTTTACAGATCCACGATACTGATGTTCTGGGAATAGTTTCTGTGAATGTTAAGTCCACCCACCCCTCCTTTTCTTCCCCTAAACGGGAGCTGATGCTTTTAGCATCATCGGGTGATGCCAAAGCTGGTAACAACAGAACCCTCAGCAGCGTCCTTCCTTAAAGCAATTCTCTTAAAGCTAGCTGTAGTGGTAAGGAAAGAATAGTACACACTAAATTTGAAAGTAAACACGTTAGTCCAAGGTGGCCGTTGCCGTATCGATTTGCTGTAATCTCTGCGTCGGGAGCGGAGCTGTGATATCCCCCTCTGTTGCTGTCATGCCAGCGGGGTCTGTTCCGTTCGGCTCTGAGGCCGCGGGGCAATGCATTGCTGCAGCTCTTGGTGCTCAGTAAATGGGGCTTTTCGTGGGCAAAACTTACCCACCACGTGTCGAAGGTGACGGACCTGCGCAGCGAACAAGCTTGAAAAATCCTGGAATTCTATTTGTTTGGCACCGTTACAGTTTATGGAGCTTTTTGCCACGGGAAGCAGAGTTGGGTCTTGGCCAGACCGAGTCTGTTGCTGGCCACGGAGAAGATGCTCAGGAGGGGATAAGAGCTACTTGAACACAGGAAGATCTCAGAGATGCATGACTCAGGGTCACAAAACTGGTAATTACATCTCATTTGAAGGGAAGGTTGCCATTTCAGAACGATACTTGTAAATCTTGGTGGAAAACAAAACTTTTCTCTGGGGTTGAGGATCAGATTAAAAGAACTGTTCGGAGGTGCCCACATGTGGCTCCAGACTCCGCAGCCTCGGAGGGTCTCCAATAGGGATGATGCTTGGGTGCAAGGAGCAGCCAGCTCTTCCCTGCGCACTGAAGTTCTCACAATAAGCTTTTTTAGGCAAGTGGATGACAACATCCCTATCTCTCTGTACTTCAAATACACAGCGGGGAACACAGACGGGTTCTTGGTGTTTTTAAGCGTCACGGCCCCGATCCCTTCTGCGGCTGGCGGAGGAGCTGTTCGGCTGCAGCAGCATTCACGTGCGATGGGAGCCACGTCGCGTGCTCGCGTGCGTACGTGTATTTTGTAGACAGCCTGATCTAAAATTGTTACCATTCTTCTGCCCATGAAAAGCTGTTATGAAATTAACTCTGTAAAAAGCGATTGCCTTTTCTTGCCAGCGCAATTAGCGTGGATTGTCCATTCTTCTCCAAAGTTCAAGTGTGACGACTGTAGCTTTTTAAAACAGTCACTCGACTTCGAGACCAGATGCACCAAGCTCCAGCAACTTCTTCCAGCACCACGTTGTCAGTTCTATTTTCCCTCTTTGAAGCAAATCTGCAGACAAATTAAGTGGCAATTCAATTTGCTGCTTTTTCCTACTCTGCGAGGCTCCTGTATCTGATCCCAACAAGAAGTCTCTTTGGTTCCTGTAGCTGTCCCGAAAAGATGGGTCATGAGGTTTATTTTAAGGGGATGCTGTCTCCGTGATGGATGGAGAGAGCGTAGAAACTGCTCAGGGAAGAGAAGTAACAACAAGGAGACCAAGCTGCTGGAGTAGGTGCCTCGCTGGGAGGTTACAAAACCTGCGTCATGTTGAGCTCAGTTCTGGCTGGTTATTTCACCACCATGTTCCTTTAGCTGAAACCGATAGATGAGTTCTGACATTCAAATTACACTGATTCTGTGGATTGATCATCGTGCCATTTTTTTCCTCGAGCACGTGAACAAAGAGTTTGTGTATCTGTGGGTTGTTTCCTTTCACTCAATTTATTAAGAGGAATTTTGTTTAAGTTTATGGGTTTACATAGTTCAGGTATCATGAAAATTACTCTTTCTTGGAAAGTGTTTGTGTCACTATCCTGTAGGCTGAATCGGCAGCACCGCTGCTCGTGATGGAGTACCTGTGGCTCGTGTTTTGTTAGAAATTGAAGAATCGTGCTCACAGACACGTATTTTTAATCCTTCCCTCCTTTCTCCCTGATGCTTCACTCTATCTTGGTGTGCTACAAGTGGAGAAAGAATTGATTTTAAATGTGACCACTGTGTATGAGCCGAGGTCCCTGGGCTGCGTCCAGCTAAGAGGAACTTGTTTGAAACATGATTTGCTCATCTATTCTGTCTTAGTAGTCTTGAAAGCAAAGACTGGAGTGGTCTAAGGCAGAAAGACAAGTGCAAAAATTAATTGTATCAGCTGCAGCCAAAGCCGCTCCTCGAGTGTTGCGTCCCTCGGCCTTACTCCCCCCTGCAGTAAGTGTGAAATACGATGACGGTTTTCACGTTGCACGGAGAGATTTAGTAAATGGGGCCAGAGAGTTGCTTTGGGTAATGAAGGAGGCGCACGCAGCGTTTCTTTCCTTGCCCCTGCCTTGCAGGTACCTCTTTGGGCCGTTACACCCGCTCACCGATACTGCGCACGCATGCTGCGTGCCCGGGGCGCTTCACCCTCGAGCCGCCCTCGACGCCTGGCCTCTTTCTTGTCCCCATGTTCCTCCCTCAACAGCAGCCTCAGACTCAAGCTCAAGGCGATCAAGACTCCAAGTCAGGTCTTGGAGTCCGTTCGTCGTGCGCATCGAACACGGGGGAGGGGATTTGTGCTTCCTATTGGACTCACCAACAGGGAACTGCTGTCTAATCAGAGGCCAGTGCACGGGGGCTTTTATAGTCCGTTCCCCTGAAAGAGATGCAAACCCATCCCCTATAATTGTGTTGGGCTGCTCTTCCCCTTGACTCTGCTCGTGCCTGGCCCCCCAGAGCATTGCGAATTGAGAGCTGGTTTAGGGTTGGTTTTCAGTTGTAGCTTTGCTTTGCTTCTCTCAGCTTCTGTGATCCTGTGGTGGGTCCATAAGCCTCATTTTCTGCCCCCCCGCCCCCGTCTTTCCTTCTCTGTTACAACACACTGTAATGCTGTAAATGTGTCTACTTTAACGCTCTGCAAAATACTTATATACTGCCAGTAAATATTTACCAAAAACTTCCTGAAATGTTAACACAGAGATGGGTCTAAAGAGTTCTCACTTCACGTTGCATTTTTGTTTAATTTGGAGTTTGTAATTGATGCAGTTCATGGAATTAACATCCTTGTCTGGAGAAGCGGGAGTGGATACGAACACAGACACCCAAAGCGTTAACGAGTAGGGTCTGGTGCTTTGGGCTGAGCCAGCAGATCCAGGTCAGCAGAGCGAGAGGAGCTTTGCAGACAAGGGCCAGATTAGACGCCCTTTGGTTGGGAATAGACACACAAAGCCCATGAGGCGGGAGACGCCGGCGGCTTCCCACCACAGCATCGGCGTGTCCTGACGTGCCCCCGCCTCTCGTTAGCCCTGGCCCTCGGGGGCAAGCGATGCCTTCTGAGAGGGAGCCTGGACCGAGAAGCTGGACTTCTAAAGGCAGCGCTCAGCGGGCTTAATGTAGCAGCATCCCGGCAGGAAAAGCTTCAGTGGCTTGAACTTCAAATAATTTATTTCTAAATTACTTCTACTGTAATTCTTATTAATTCAAATAGGCTTCTAAGCTGATGTAAAATTCAGTAAATGCAAGGAACAGTTTAATGAATTGAAAATAGGATTGAGTCTTTTAAAGTAAATGTAAAAAAATATGCTAGCAATAATTGCTTAGATGGAAATCGAATCTTAATAGCTTTGTTAATGATTTGTAGTGAATATTGCGTTTATGAGAACATATCAAGCTGATCCTTGTGCAAGAACCTTGTTTTGAATGGGTTTGATAAAATTATTCCCCAGGAGCAGTTAGTCGCGTTTAATATTTTCACTTGCGCTGCTTTTGAGGTATTTGTAGGTGGTTTACGCTGGCGCCTGCCCGGGGTTGTGGAGGGCGAGTTCTGCGCTGCTGCGGCGCGGGGGGGCCTGTGGCTCTTTGGCGAGAGCCCTGGGGTCTGCGCGGCCGGGGCCTGGGCCACGGTTCCCCGAGTGCAGGGGGGACACGGGGCAGGGCAGAAAGTGGGGTAGGAGCCAGGCAGACGTCCCTGCCTCGCTCTCGGCACCTCTCGCAGTGGGCCCGGGGGCCCTTCTCGGGTTACGGGTGTTACCCTGTTCAATAACAACTTTTCACGTTGCTGTTTAAAGTTCATCAATCTGGAGAAAGGGAATTTGTATCAGGAGCGCAGAAGAATGTGCGCAGGCCTCAGCTCGGTGCCGTCAGGTGTGGAAAGGTGTCTGACAGTTTATCAATCTCTTTCTTTCCAAACGATGCAAACTTTTTGTCAAACATTTATTTCCAAGGCCTGTCAAATAATAAATGCAAGTCAGAAAGAATGAAAGAAAAACGGAGAGAATGCAGGATGAGAGGAAGACTCGAGCATAAGTAACATCCCCAGCTGTACTGCTTGCAGACTTTATCCAGTCCTTGCGTTTGTGTTTTCAGGGCTGACTTGGCAGCTGGACTGTCCCCGACGCTCTCTGCGCAGAGGCGGCTCTTAATCTGCAGAGGCCTTCTCCAGGCCAGCCAGCCTGTGGCCAGTGCCCATGGCCAGTGCCCATGGCCAGTGCCCACGTTCCCTCGCTTCACGTGGCACTTTGGCCATCAACGTTCGACATTGCTCCCGCTTCGCTTTGCCTCCTGCTCCCCAAGGCCGGTGTGGTTTGACAGCAGGCCCAAGCCGTTACCCAGAGGGACCCCGATTAGCGTTCCCCCGGCCAGTGTCCCCTGGATGCTGTCCCCGGCCCTGCCGTGGCTCCGCACTCCTCCCGCTCGCTTGCCAGTCTTGACGAGATTCCCGCTAGTTATGGAAGAATTGAAATGCAAAGGCCTTTTTTTCAAATTCCCATCCTCTGCATTCTTCAACATGTGAAGCAAATTTCTCAGCGTGCATGTGATGTAATGATTCGATTCATTAGGAGGAGAGTTTGGGAGGTGATGACCTGTAAATGATTACAAGGCTCCCACAGCATAATTGCATCAAATTCTTTTTTTCCTGCCTCTGGACATTAATAGCGCCTACTGATTACACAGAGTGAGTAAAAACTGGTTCCCTAAAGTCTCTCTACTCAAGTCAAAGGATAAATGCTTCTTACAGCGAATTGTTCTTTCGAGGTAATTTAACAAAATTCATCTGTTGAGAGAGGAAGCGAATTTCTGCCATTTCCGCGCGTGTGGCGAGGAACTTGCTCCCCTGAGGCCGGTAACGCGCATTGAAGCGTGGAGGGGTGTGTGGCGGCCAGGGAGATCTTTCCCTTGTCCTCAGCCTTTGGTCACGCTTTAAAATACGGCAGAGAGACGGTGCTGGGATAAAATGGCTTCTTTGCACTAAAAAGCGCGGTCCGTAATGAGGCCGTACAGCGGTCATTTCACAAACAGTTACCCATGGAGGAGTCCTTTCTCCTCTGTTCCCTTCCAACTACTCCTCTTTAATTTAGTGGTGGCCAGTGCCATTCAGGAGAGGGGGGGAGGATCCATATTTGTCTTCCCTGGCATTGCTGTTTTGAGTGTTTGTCGTGCAGGTTAATTGTGTCCGAGCACTGAAATCACTCCCAGCCCCAGCAGAAATCTGGCTGCACAAGGCATGTTGGTGTAGTCACTGCGGGGGGGTAAAAGGGTCCCGGTGGTGCCTAACCGGAGGCGCCAGGGCGTTATTGCCCCATTGCCGCCCCCATTCCCCCAGTACAAAGCACCGGTTCTTCCTCAGCTGCTCAGGTGAAAAGCCCAGGAGCGTTGTGGCGGAGCGAGTGGGCTCTGCCGTTCCAGCAGAGTGCAGGGCGTGTGGCGGCGCTGGAGCTTTTCACTTCCAGGTGCCACTTGCTGACGTCGCTTCTGATTCTGCTGTTGGGTCTTTGCTCTCTCTTGAAGGTGACGGTCAGAACTTGGTTACCGAAGACGTGACGGTGGTGGAGGGAGACGTCGCCACCATCAGCTGCCGCGTCAAGAACAGCGACGACTCGGTGATTCAGCTCCTGAATCCCAACCGACAAACCATTTATTTCAGAGATTTCAGACGTAAGTTTTGTCTTTCCTTGTTTGATAACAACTTTCCCTGCGCCTCGCTCGGTGCTCAGGAGAAAGCATTTGTGGAGATTTCTTCTTTTAATGTAATGCTAGACACTGAAAGTTTAGTCAATTCTTTAGAGGGTAGATGAGACAGGCAATCATAATCTTTCTCCTTAATGGAAACCTTGATGGTCCCCTTTAAAAGTCAGACCGTCTTACTTTGCAATAGGAATTGATTGTAGTAATTCAGGGTGAATTGCAATTGAGTGCCAAATATTTAGCTGACACAAACAAATTGAATAGGGCAACGCCGAGACAGTGCAATGTTCTCAGAGGTAATCTGTGCGCTTCGAAGACTGAAAATTTCAAGACAATCTCAGCTTCTTTATAACCAAAACAAAATCTCCCGTCAGTGCCATGACCGGTGAATGAGTCTGGCTTTGTTTCCTGTTGTGACAATGCCCGAGCACGGTGGCTGCAATGAAACGCTTCAGATTGTCTGTGTTAATGTCACTGCGGGGCCAGGACACGGCACTTCTTGTGCCCGGCACTGGGGAGACGCTCGACAGGCACGTGCTCTGCCCGGGCGTTGCGGGATCTAACGATGCACACGGGCAGGAGCTGGTGCAGGTTGACAAGGCTCTGTTTCCAAATTCATGAAAGAATTTGGGTAGGCGTTGTGGTCAGGAAACAAATTTTAAACTCAACTTGTCCCAATTCTTCTATCTTTCACGCTGCCCCCAGTCCACTGGCGGTATACAGTCAGAAACAGGTTCACGTAGAAGTGTGTTTTCACAATAAGCATTTTACTGACACATCCGAGGCTGTCTGATAATAAAACCGTGCCCAAAGATTTGGTGCTGTGCCCGGTGATTTGCTGAGGTCAATTCTTTGTGATGATCTCAGAACAGAAACGTTTTCTAGGCCCAGACTGAAAGGTAAGCAGCGGGGTGGCAGCTGCAGTTAGGAGCTGGGGGGGCTTGTCCAGGTGCTGCTGCTGTTTCCGTCGGCCTTGGACGTTGTTGTGTGGCGAGAGGGGCCGCTGCGCCTCTGCCGGCGGTCGCTGAGGCTGTGCTTGCTCCACAGCGCTGAAGGACAGCAGGTTCCAGCTGGTGAACTTCTCCAACAGCGAGCTCCGAGTGTCCTTGACAAACGTCTCCATTTCGGATGAAGGAAGGTACTTCTGCCAGCTCTACACTGATCCTCCCCAGGAAATCTACACCACCATCACAGTGCTCGGTAAGGACCCGACGGGTGCTTGCAGGGAGGTTCGCGGTCGCTGGGGGCGCAGGGTCAGCGGGCCGGGCTCCGCGCAGAGTTCTGGGAGCTCGGGGCAGCCCAGCGGGCCGCGGCTCGGCAGTGGGGAAGCGCAGCATGGTCCGAACACCGCGGGCTCTCCCGCCCGAGACCGGCTCAGCCCCGCGGGCCCTCAGCGCAGCCTGGGGCCTGAGCCCGCAGACACAGGATTTTCAGGGGTGGCCGGCGGGTTGGCCGGTGGCACGGCAGCGCCCGCACATTCCCTCCTCCCTGCCAGGAGTCCCCGGTTGCACCCTGAGCCTCTCTGTGTAGGTCACATTGTATTTAGTGTCATTCTTGGGTTTTCCCCTTGTTCACCCACAATTTCTGGCTTCAGAGAATAGCAGAGGCGTAAGCGTGAGGGCTTCTCCAGTTCCAAGCCTCTCTCTTACCTGGGCAGGTCTCTGGGGAAGGTTTTCCTGCTCTTTACAGAGCGGGGTGTAATACCCGCTGTCGTTTGCAGACAGCCTGCCAGGATTAGTCGTTAGTGCTGTCGCTGCTCTGGAACAGGATCCGAGTGCATCCTTCGGCTTTTTGGGCAAGGGCGGACCTGCCCCGTCCTGGCAGGAGCACGTGTCTGGCCCAGGGCTCGGCAGGACGGCGGCAGCCACGCCAGACTCGCCCTCCTCTGCCTCGTCGGTGCTCTCGAGGGCGCAGAAGGCACGTTCCTGAGGGAGAAGGGAAGTTGCAGTGGTTGCGTCTCATTCAGTGAAGTGAGGAAGAAGTCGGCCAGACAGTAGAAGCTGTGGAAAATGTCTTTCAATAGTTATCTGACATGCAGAGGGAAAATAAATTAACGTGAATGCTTCGTAGCACGGTAGAGCTGTTCAGTTCATGAATTCTGTGTGTTCAGTAATCAGACCGCTCTGATCACACGCTGAATCTTTCCTTCCAAAACTGGGGGGTTTGAGAGATTACATCTTAATGACCAACGACAGCATCTTTGCCCATCTACGATATTCCTTAAGGGCAGATATGACTAAGAGCATCGCTGGCGGACCTCCTGCCGTTGTGAGTTTGCACGTGTTTGTCAGTCGACTCATCCAGTGGAACCTGAGCTCATCTAACGGGCAGCGAGAGCTTCCTCTTAATTGTAGCGCAGATTTGTCTCACATGTGCGCGAGTGCCAGCGCTCGTTTGACGCAGTTCGTTTGCTCGCGGATGGCTGTTTGCAGAGCCAGGTTCGTTCTGCCCCCCCAGATACGCTGAGGCGCGGCCCAGCCGAGCTCCCGCCTTCGCTGCGCTCCCCCGGCGCCACGGGGCACGTGCGGCCGCCGAGCGACGCCGGCTCCAGGGGCAGCGGCTCGTGCTCCCGGGGCTGCTCCTGCAGCCGAGCAGCCGCTTGTGAGACTCTTCATGGGAGAACCTGAGTCACTGAGGGCGACTGCACGTGAGCTCTCACTCGCTGATCAGTTTGAATCTTCCTCCTTCTGTCTAATGAGATTTGGTTCTTAAGTTTTTATACATGATGCTCATAGGCAGCTCTACTGTAGCTATTACATTTATCAACATCTTCAAAGTATTAGTGCATTTTCCAGGATCTGTAGCTCCCCCCCAGCTCTTCTCTCCGACCACGCAGACACAGTTTGCTGGGTTCCATTTCACTGCTAACAACGCTGAGAAGGTGTTGGAAATAATAGTACTTCTTTATAAACCAGCACTGCCTGTCTTTCAAGTGGGAGACAAAATGCATTTTTTTGTTGGGGTTGCTGGGGTTTTTCTTAAATATGAATTGTGCTTCAGAATTCAGGGGAAAGTCCGTTTTCTTGCCTTGTGCTTGAGTGCTTTTGGAGAAGACCTCTCCCCGACGTCCATTCCCTTCACCTTGGGCCAAACCTCAGCTCGCAGAGCAGGCAAGGGCAATGGGTGTTTATTTGTAGAAGGCTGAGGAGGGGACTGTTTACCTTAGCTAGCACTTGGACGGAGAGATCAGGTACCATCACGCCACGGATAGCGCGTCTTTCCTGTCTTCAGTATTATCGACTCCCTAATTAGGATTAAAAATGAGCTGGGGTGGAGGAGTGGTTCTCCATGTCGGGGTACGGCTGCCCCTAGGAGTGCGCTCCCCACCAAAGGTCTCGTGGCCATCGCTCAGACTTCGGTATATTTTAGGCTCTCTCAAAGAGCCCGTTTGCCGATCTGCTCCCAACGACACTCGCTTCAGGGAGCCGAGCAAAGCTGGGAGTGTCCTTTGCCGTCAGTATTCGGGAGCTTCACGATTGCTTTAGCAGCTTCCCCCTCTCTCCTGTGTACTTTAATGTCTTCTGTGACACGATATGTAGATTTATTCATGCTTAATTGGAACATGTGAAAATCTCAAATATGTAGCCCATTCTGTTCTTTTTAGAGAAAAGCCACAAGTGACTAATTAGTCCATTTGATCATCTGGATGGTATTTATACATATTTGTTCTTCATTAGCTCAAAAACGTGTTAGTCACATTTGAACTATGCAGTTGCTTAATCATATTGATCAGAGCAAGGTTGAGTTTCCTTTGGAATTTCTGGGTTTTTTCTGAAACTGCATCTCAGTGTTGTACGGACTCTCGATGTTCATTTTTTTTCTGTTTTTTGCCTCACTAGCTATGGGTGCTTCCATGGGGAAGAGAATCCTTCTTTCCATGTTGAATTTTTAAGCCCTTTTGTCACATCTCTGGGCGGGGCTGCCGTGGCCATTGTCCCCCTGAAGTTGTAGCCTGTTTCTGAGTAGCACTGGGTTATTTTTCATTGAGTACAGCCTTCCAGCTCAGTGTTCTAGAAGGAGGTACCTGTCTGGGGAGAAGGGCAAGTTGCTGTGCTAAGGACCTGCCATGTGATGCAGGTGCCCGTCGCGGGGTGCAGCGCGGGCGCTCAGCCCCCTCGGGGCTGGTTCTGTGCTGGGTCTGTGGTGGTGCGACGGGGGACGCGGTGTTGCTGTGAGGGTGGTGCCCTCCCACCCTGGCCTTGCGCTCGGCAGCTCCTTGAGCATCTTAAACGAGCTTGATGTTTGCTGGCCGGCTTCCACGCCTTGCGGCTGAGGCTGGAAGCTGAACAGCAGGAGAGAGGAGCTGCCTCACGAGGTTCGAGGCACGGTAAGTAATGCGCTTCCAAATGTCAGCTTTTGTGTCTCCTCTCCTTGTCAGGAGTCAAGAAGCGCGCACCGAGTCGAGCTGTAGTTTTAAATAGCAACATACACAACTGAGTAGCGCGGAAGACTAGAGCTGCTCCTGGCACGGCGCCTGCCTGCGAGGGAGAACAGAAAGTTACAAATTTGATAAGTAATAACTTGCGAAACTACAATGATTGTTAGGTGGAGAGTGAAAGCGCTTACTCTGATTACCGTGAGACCGCCTATCAAAGGATGGGATCGATTGAAAGATCAAATAAATGCTGGTGGCTAGTTCCCCTCTAGTAGATTTTATGGGTTTTTCTGAAGGTTTTGTCTGGTGTTAGTGATCAAAAAATGGTTTTTTCATCACGTATGTGTTGTGTTGGTTTTCTCATTGTAGTTCCGCCACGCAATTTGGTAATTGATATCCAGAAAGAAATCGCCGTGGAGGGAGAAGAGATTGAGCTGAACTGCACTGCCATGGCCAGCAGACCAGCCACCACCATCAGATGGTTCAAAGGAAACAAGGAGCTAACCGGTAGATGTATCCTCTCAGTCGCTTGCTTTTTTCAGATAGCTGAAATGATTTATGTAACGCTGGGTTTTTGTTCTCTGTTGCCAGTTTGAGGGGAAAAAAAAAAGGAAAAAAAAAAAGAAAGTAGAGCGAGCTGCTGTAAACGCCAGCTCAGGAACAAAGGAATATGTGGGCAGACAGATGATTTTCTAGCACAGAAGGGCTGAACTCCATTTGGTCCTCTGCCTACCTGCCAGGCTTGAGTACGGGCTTCTGGAGTCTTTCTGTAGCTGCAGGTGACCTTGAGGAGCCCCAGAGCTGCGCGTTGAGTTTATTCCCCCGCTGGTTTGTGTAGCTTTCTGCCCTGGTTTGGGTGCCGGTCGGATCATCGGCGCTTTGGGCTGTAAAGATTTTCTGTTCACCTTCATGTCTGGCTCTCTTGTTGGTAGAGCGTTTTCTCTGTGTTCAGTTGAATATTCATACAAGGTGGGTTTCTCCGACTCCCTGAAGTCTGGTTGCTCCCGGTATTTGCACATTCAAGTCAGCGACTCTGATTGCCTGTGACGTGCTGTTGGTTTAAGTCTGCGTGGAGATGTGAGTTTGCTTGACACCACCTTTGTGCTTTACCCGCTCGGAGACGCCGAAGGGCTTGCTGCAGAAGTCCAGGCTCAGCGCTTCAAATCCACCCCCCTCCAAGGGCAAGGTGAAATCCTCTCTTGAGGTCCAACGCCCTCAAGCGTCCGAGCAGGCCGGGAGGCAGCTGACGGAGGGGGGTTGCAGCCCTGCTGCCACGCCAGGCGCTGCCCCGCTGCTTCCCAGCACTGCTGTCGCCATCGTGGGGGGCAGATCCTCCCGGACCCCTTTCTGGGGCTCCCCCTATCCCGGCGGGCAGCGCTGCAGCAGGATTTGGCCCTTCATGCTTGACCTGTCCATCTTGTGGATGGAGTCTTGTGTTGGTGATTGAATCCCAGCTTTCCCTTCTCTTTGATGACTGCTGAGCTGAGTGGCAGGTTCTTGCAGCACCAGCTCACCCCGCGGGGCCTTGGGATGTTTTCCTTTACTCAGAAGCAGGGAAAGGGAGCTGCTGGGTTGTGGGTTGTGAATGGCAGGAAGGGGCAGCGTGGCTGATCAGAAAGCCCAGTCCTCTAAACATCAAGGGCTCTCGCTTTCTGCATCTGGCCTCTGTTTCGCTTTAATATATTACACAGAAATATTTTGTGTTTGCTACAAAAGTTACTCTTAATGTTTTGACTGGGTTCTTCAGTACAAAGCCACAGATAAGAGTGTTTGAAGACAACGTGGAGGTGCGCTGTCAGCAAGCGCTTGCTGAGTTCCTGGAAAAATCCTTTTTCTCCTGCCTTGTCTTGTCTTTCCTTCCTCCTTGTTCATGCAGCGCGTTGCAGCGTCCTCCGGCAGCCGGCCCTGCACCGTGCGTCCCCCCAGCCGCCGCTGCTCTTCCCCCCTTCAGGCGCAGCACTGCTGATGTGCTTCGGCCTATCAATGTTACTTTCAATTCCATTAATCTGTTTAATCACTTTTCTAGCTATTTGTTGATTCAAGTGCGGGAGGGGATTTGTAGCTCATTGATGTCAGACTTGGGGGATTTGGGGGCAGTGAAGGGGATCGTTCATCGTTGCAGTGGCGCGGCCATTCAGGGGCAGCGTCGTCCCGCAGAGCCGCGTTGCTCCGTGGTGGGCGCGTGCCCCCTCCCCTGCACCTCGGTCCCTCCGTGGTCACGCTCCGCGTGCTCTCTCCTCTCCCCGCAGGCAAGTCCGAGGTGGAGCAGTGGTCCGACATGTACACGGTGACCAGCCAGCTCTTGCTGAAGGTGGGACGGGAGGATGATGGTGTCCCTGTCATCTGCTTGGTGGATCACCCTGCTGTCAAAGACTTGCAGACACAGCGTTACCTGGAAGTCATGTGTGAGTAGCAGAACTGTTCATTCTCTTAAAGTCTAAAATTGCTCACCAAGGAGTTCAGGAACTATTTGCTACGTGATAAAATTACAGCATAGATGGGATTTATATCCCCTTATATAAAAAGTGGAATCAAAATGTGGGGTACCACTTTATGGGTTAAGGCACGACTTTTCCTAGCTCTCTGCGGTATGATAAATACGTACCTTCGTTCTCTTAAGAACTGACTTTCTGTACATAGAATTTGCATCATCAAAGGTTCCTGGCTGAGCTTTATAATAGTCAGAACAGATTAAATCTGAGTATTTTTCTTTTAGCAACCTACTTATCTCTTTGAAAAGTGCTTCTCTACTACCACATCAAAGCGACCGGCCAGCATTGAGAGTTAACTGGCAAAAACTTGGTGCCGTCCAAAGGAATCTCAGTATTGTGCTTTGTGAACATGCAGCACCAGATGTTTTATAAACCAGAGTCACAGGAATTATGTGGAGTCTGTAGCAACGCCACTGATTAAGGCCAAGCTGTTTCTGTAACGCTCCCAACGTGTTCAGTGCTAATAACACATTTCGCTTCATCCAGGACCTGCGCTGCTGCGTAGGGGGTTGCCGAGGTTTATGAGCAGGTTCCTGGAAGGCCGGTGGTGCCACGTGCGGCCGTGCCCGCCCTGCAGCCAGTGGCGATGACGGAGCTGCTGCACACACCCACCCCCGCTCCCCAAAGGGCTCCCAAGTGCAGAGTCAGGGCGTCCTCACCGCGGGGCGGGGGTGCCTTGGGAAACCGGGCTGCAAGGGTGCTTCAGAGTGGTTCTGTTTGTAGGTTCACTTCAACTCTGACGTTACGTTAAAAGGGGAAGAGGAAGTTTGTATTAATGTATTTCGCCTGCTTCGTTATGTAGTTTCATTATGAACATCTTGGTTACAATTCTTGTATCTCTGGAACTAGCGGGAAGCAACGTTCCTGTAATGAGGAAAACAGAAATGATCAGATACTTCCTAAATTGGCAGATACTAGATTTCTTGCGACTGTGCTAATGTGTAATTCATTTATGCAGACGTAATGTCCATTAACATTTCTGGTAGAGCTCCATTAGCTTTAATAATACATCAGCACCTTTGTGAGGTTTGATCAAATACTTAAAGGGGGGAGAAGAAAAATCCCATCTCCGCTGTTGCGGAGGTGTTGAAATCTTGCTGGGTTTCTTCCCCTTGGGTGACAGGGTTGACATTTCCTTTGGGCTTCCTTTCAGAAATTCCTCTGAAATCCTGATTGTTGGACGGGATAGGCGAGGGCCGCTGTTTCTGAAAAAAAATTGATGTTTTTTCCATTCTTCCTGTGGTCAGTCCCTTGTCATCCGCAGCCATTCCAGGGCTCCCCGTGCCGTGGAGGCCGAGCCCCCCTAAGCCGCAGTTGTTGGGGTGCCCTGCGGGACGCGTGCGCCCTTCAGCTGGTGCCGTGGAGGCTCCTGCTGCGCCCGTCGCGCAGGTCCCTGCCCTCAGCACCGCTCTCAGTGGCCCCTGGGCTCGTTACGGGCTTGTCCGCGGGAGCGGAGCCGGCACAGAGCTACCGCGGGCGGGGGTAGGGAGGGGGCTTGTGGGCTGCTTTGGGTTTATGTTCCAGTCGGAATGAAATTCTGAGCTCGTTAAAAGGAATTATGTTTAGATATGGGGGCTTGACCCACCTCAGGCCAGTGGGTGCCTCCAGCGGGCAGCAGCAGATGACCTGAGGGGAGAGTGGGGCAGCAGAACTCATCGGGCATCATCAGCTCATGGCTCCCAGCAATTAGCGGCTCTCAGCAATTAGCGGTGTGGGGACTCCAAGGGCTGGAGCGCGTCAGGCCTCTGCGTTTCCTACCTGCTGCCGGGCCTGAGCTGAGGGGGGGAGAGGCAGTGGCAGAGCAAACTCCTACGCTGGAGCTGGTCCTGCTTCACGCTGGTGACTTGTTGGCCGAGGGGAGAGCGTGAGCAGGAGGAAAATCCTCTTGTCTTCCCGGGTGGGCAACTCACTAACAGCTCCCATGGACGTGGGCTTGGCCCCTCGGGGAATGTGGATCCCACCGTCAGGCCAAACTGTGACGCTGGCAGTTGGTTTTCGGGGACAGGCTGGGCGGTGGGAGCGAGCCTGCGCCCGGCTGGGTTCCCCACAGCGGTTGTCTATGTTGCGTGCTCAGGCGCCTGCCCATACCTTCCCTCCCCGGGAGTCCTGCCCGTTCCCACCGAGGGCGCAGCGCATCTGCCTCTTCCCAACACCAGCAGGACACAGGGAAATGTTTTTCTCGGCAGATGTTGTATTTCTCTGCACTTAATGTGTCTAACTCGAGCATGAAGTGCGTTGGGGAAGGACAGGAGGATGATGGATGGAGCCATCTCCAATAATGAGGTATTTTTTGTCTGACTAAATTTCAGAGTATGGAGAGATTTTTTCCAAGATGCAACTCCATAGTTGTGGGGATTTTTTTCAGGGGAAGAAAAAAAGAAAAGCCTGCATAGTTTGCAGAGTGGGGAAGGGAGGGGTGGGACATTTGTCATCAGAGGAACCTACTCCAAGTGCAACCTGCAGGAGGGCGCAGGCTCTGACCCACGGGGGCTTTGTGCCCTTTGGAGGCGAGCGAGCCTGAAATGAAAACAGTTGTTTGAAAAACAATTCATTTAAACATTTTCTTGGGTGTTGTAGTTCAAAGAAAATTGCGGACTTGGGGTTTTGGGTTGTTAGAGTTTCTCAGTAACTTCAGGAAGGTGTTCCCAAGCAGCTGTCGACTTCCTCACCCCAGGCCTGGGTGGTTCCTGGTTTCAGGAGGAAGGCAGCGATGCTCGGGGCGGGGAGGGGCAGCGTGCCCTCAGGCTCTGTGGGGTGAGGGTGCTCACAGGGGCGCCTCTTGCAGTGCCAGTGTGGCCCATGCACGGGCAGCCCAAGGTGCAATAGGGCGACTGTTGGCTGCGCTGCACCCGGATTGTCTTGCTGCTGCCTTGGTCCCTCCCTGGGCGGTTCCAGGCATCTTCTCGGGTGCCGAGAGCGTCCCAGCTCTGCCGGAGAGGGAGGACCGGGTCTCTCGCTCCTCCTCTTGTGCCTGGGGGGCTTCTGCTTCAGCACAGTAATAGATACAATGTTCCCAGAGGAGCTGCCCTAATACGTGCTGATCACTCGGTACTGTGCCCTAAGCTGAACTGTAAAAATAAAGAGCGAGTTCACAGCGCGTGTACCGGGAGGGGACCGTTTGCTGTCCTTGGCCAACAGCGAGTAAAGCTGGTTTGTGCTGAGTGTTCGCCTGTCCCAGCCATGGAGGAAGCGACGGGTTGTGTCTGTGCTGTGGCACGGCCTGGCCCTGGGTGCAGGTCGGAGAGAAGTGCTTCCCCTTGAGCGTAGGGTGTGACAGCGCGACGAGCTCTCTGCAGGCCAAAGCCCTCTGCGCCGCGGGTAAAACCCTCCCGGCAGCGCTTCCCGAGAGCAAACGCTTTAACATGGTGCCACGTTCTCGTGGTCCCGGTAACGGCTCCGTGCCCGAGGAACAGCCCCGCCGTGAGCGCGTCACCCCGCGCCGTGCGTGGCGGCAGCGTGGGCCGTGGCAGCAGCGTGGGCTGTGGCCCTGGCTGGCAACGGCCCCGGGTCTGCCTGGAGTCGCTCGCTTTGGGGGACTCAGACCCGTCAGTGAGGGATGGGACACCACTGCGTTGAGTGTAATTTTAGAAAGGAAATGAAGCAACAAAATGCATTAAATATCATTAGGGAATTGAATGGAACCAGATACTCTCAGAGACGTTTAAGTTCAGCCTTTGTGGTACTTTTCCTTATCTCATTATGTGATACTGGAAGTGAAAGTGTCAAAGTCTTGATTTGGCATTTTCTCCAGGTTGGGTTTTTTTGGCTTTTCTGAAGTTACAATTAATTGCACATTCATTTTTGTGATACCTACACGTGTACTTTTAAAATATGCACCAATGGAATCTGTTCCAGCCTCTGCTGTTACGATGGGAGAATTTTTTGCACCCAATTATGTTAAAAATCAGCCATATATATGTATGCTGTCGCATCTCTAGTAATCCTTACATTTCTATCGAGTGCGAGTATTAATTGCATAGTATGCAGTGAAGTGATTAACATCAATGTAATTTATCATCTGGAGATTTCTAAAAACGAATAAATGAGTTGTTTTGTTCAGTGAGGTGTTGACCCTTCAGAAACTTTGATTTAAAGCTTTTTTTTTTTTCTTTTAGTAAATATGAAAAGCACCACAATCAGCCAAGTGTTCAGTTATTTGATTTTCTGGGGCATTAGCCACTCTTGTTTGTGACATTTCCCAGTTGGGTGCTCGTTTGCAAGCTCATTAATAAGTTTTTCTCGGAGGGATGTTGTTGGGAGCGGGGAGCACACGCTACAGCCCGGACTCTGCCTTTTGCAAGCGTTAAGCAGTGGCGTGCACTTAAATATTTGTGCCCTCCGTCCCCATCCGGCTTGGGCTCTGCCTCTCCTGCTCCAAGCTAAGACTTTACCTTCCTTTAGTCAAGGGTGAATTTTGCAAAGTCGCGTTGGGGGTCACAAGGCTCTTCCGGACATGTTATGAACTGTGCCAGTCATATGCTTATTTGTGATTTTAAACTCGGAATCTATTTATTTAATAGATTTCTGTATTTTGCCTGAAAATCAGCACTGCAGACTGTTGTCCTTGCCAGAGGTGAGGAGGAGATACGGGCTTGCTGGGTCCGGGCTGTCTCTGACGCAGACTTCATTTCCTGATAAGCAAACCCGCTCGATTTCAGGATAAAGGTGACAATTGTATTTACACCTGCGTATCGGGGTTAACTTCGCTGGCTCCTTTAATATTGGAGAACACGCTCCCCCTGCTCTTCCCCTGGTGCGCCAGCCTGGTGAGATACAGAAAGTGCCAGAAGTCGGGAGGTTTTAATAGTTTGTTGGGGCCCCAGGACAAAGCGGAGACGAGGAGCTGGGTAAAATAGTGCCTGTCTGAAGAAAGACGCGGGAAGTGTTATCTGGGGGATTGCGCAGCTGGAGTTACCCGCAGCGGGCGGCAGCTCTGCTTCACCTTCTCCCGAGACTGCCACCTGCCATCGTGTTTGCCACGAGGTGCCCATCAGGAATTAATGCCATAATCGTTGGGTGGATTGCAGAGCTTGGATCGGGTACCTGATCTCACAGTGCAGGCAGGAGCGTTTTCAGCAGAATCACTGAAAGATCCGTTCTGTAGTTGTCTCTGTTGACGAACAGTCGGGCCTTGCCGAGCCGCAGTGCCCCTGCCCCAGCCCCGCTGCGGGAACACGTCTTGGCTCGCCTCTGCGCGAGGAGCCCGGCGGTCTCGAGCCAGGTGCAATTCCCTTAAGGTTCGTGTTTACCTGCAATTTGGGGCAGAGAGAGAGAAACCCTGTGCTGAGGCCTGGGTAACCCTCTGGCTGCGCGTCCGCTCTGTTGAGTGGCTGTAAGCGGTGAACCGCCGAGGGGAACCGCGGCGCTGTGGGGCAGCGCAGCTCCACGGGCCCCAGCCCGCTTTCAGGAGCTTGTCTTCCTCGTTCCTATTTCCGTATGGTTTCCCCCCAAAGCATTGCACATGGGAGGAAGGCTTTTGGCTGTCTCCCGAGCCCAGCTGGGAGCACGTCGGCCGGGAGGAGCTGGTTGGTTTGTTGCTGGTGGTGGTTGGCACGGGCGAGGAGGCACCTGGCCTTCGGAAGAGAAGCAGCATTTCCCAGAATGTTTTCGCTGTGTTATTAATGAGTGCTGGGGCGCAGGCTCCGTGTTCGGAGCGGACAGATTGCTGCATCGTAGGAGCCCTGTCGCTTGCGCAGAGATTGCCGGAGGAGCAGGAGCTGCTGCGCTGTGATGACTCAACTCCGGTACGACTGGCGCAGCCCCAAAGATCGCGTACGTCCAGCACGGCACAGGGCTCTGCACCAGCTTCTCGTAGCTCTTGTGCACAGCGAAATCGCTGGACAGGAGCAGTGAAATCGCTGGATACGAGGCCGACCCGGCCGCAGCATCGCGGGCCCCTGAGCGCATGAGGAGGTCGGGCTCGCCGATCCCGCTGGTGAGGGGCTTTGAGGCGGCGGGCTCGCCTGCTTCAGAGATCGGAGCTTGGCCTGATGAAAGGAAATAGGTAGAAATAATAGGCTTAGGCTTTTGTAAGGTACTGAACTGGGTATAACGTTTTATCTTGGCTGATTAATGAGATCTAAGCATTATCGATGGAGCGCACATTTAAATGGATTAAGAAATCACTAACTGGCAGATCTCAAAGGACAGTCATTAGGAAGTAATCAGCAAACGATGGTATTTTTAGCGCGAATGCACTGGCCTGGGTGCTTGGCCTGATGCTGTTCAGTGCTCCCACAAAGCATTTGAAGTTCTTAAAAAGTCACTGTTAATAATCTTTGCTGATGGCGCAGAAACTGGGCGAGCAGCTCAGAAGAGGAAGAACTGGGACAAGTGCAGAATTGCTCGAGCGTTTTGTCACTTCAAACCTCCGGGACCCGGCGGGTGCAGCCTGGGCTGGCCGCTGAAACGCCGAGGGGAGACGTGTCAGCTGGAGGCTGGGGAAAGGAAAATACCGTTTCTTCAGGGGCGGGGGCCAGGAGCATTTGCCTGCACACCGTGCGCCTGTTGTAAAAGAAATCTCATCAAACGCAGAATGGGTTTGTAATAAGTTTTTTAAATTGGTTGCTGCTACAGCGTAACCTTTAGACTACTGGTATTTAACCTTGTATATCACTCTTAGCTTTTGAATGAATTTAGCTTAATAAAGGTGCCTTATTAAATTACTAGGCTGTTTTTTTAAGCTGGTAGAAATGAGCGTACTAGGAAATAGCTTTGGGTTGTTAGATCTAATTGGCTGCCAGCGGAGTATGTAGCGCCTCAGATGCACAGACGCAAGCGTTTCTGTCGTAATCCTGCACTAGGATATTTCAGTTCTAAGTCGAGGATTTCAGGCTGCTGGGATGCACTTGGGAAAAACTCCGCTGCTTCTCGCCTGATGTCCCAGGTCGCCCTCTGAGATAGTCACGGCCACAGACGCCAGCACTAGAACGTGGCCTTTTGATCAAGGGGCTGGTAGGTGACAAGCTGCAGGTTGAGAAAACCGTCATGACTTGACCAGCGCAGGCTACTAGATGTCACCATCCCGTGCAGGAGCTGAGCGCAGGATCCCACGGAGCTCGGCATTTTCCAAAGCTTTACTGCTGGAGTCCTTAATCGGAAGAAAATAAACTGACTTGGGCAGAGGAGCAGTAGGAGTAGAACTGAAGGTTATCTAAAGGCACGTCTTTAAAAAACGGAAAAAAAGACCCCACCTCCAAATTTTTGGTTAAAGCAAGTGAAATGCTTTTTGTATACCATGAGCCTAGTTAAAATGTCAGTTCTCCTGAGTGCCCAGCCGGCTGCTGAACCCTTCCGGCTCGTGAAGCGTTTTCTGAAGCGCCTGCTGGAATTAGTGCCGTGCGGGCGTCGGGAGAGGTGTTGGCCGTGAGAGCTCTGTGGGGGACGCCCTTGTCTTCCCGGGAGCCTGCTCGGCCGCCGCTGAAGCCCAGATTTCAGGTGCAGGTGCCGTCTCCGTGGTGCCTAGGTCGAACAGACCGGGTTTGCTGGGCGAGCGAAGGCCGTGGGGCTGGACAGCTGAGGGGGAGGACTTGCCTCCCGGAGTTCGGGAAAGCTCGCCGAGTTCACAGCTCCTCCTCAGCGCCGCAAGCCCTCGGCCGGTTCCTCAGGGTTGCCATAAGTCATTGTCAGCTGTAAAGAGCTCATTAGAAATACTAAGATTTATCTAACGAAACCGGGACGGGCGCAACAGGAGGGGCAGGCCGCGGAAGATGTTGCGCAGAGCTTCGCAGCGCAGGGAGCTGCCGTCCTTGTGCTGCCCTGAAACGGGGCTGAAAAGGGTTTCTACTCGTTCCATGGCGCAGCGTGTGGTAGCAGCCGTGTTTCTGGCGTGGGCTCCTGGGTACTGCCGCAAAGCAAATAATAAATAGTGAGCAGATGGCCAGGGGGGTGGGAGTTATGAATGAGAGTGCCGAGCGTGAGCACAGCGTTTCAGCTGCTGCTTGTGAGTTACTTGCTGCCTAATACTTGGTGTAACTCATCCTCCCGCGGTCCCGCGCTGTGCAGGCGCTGGCGGTGCAGACCCGGCTCAGCGCGGCTTGTGGCTCCCGCACGCGGCTTGTGCCGGGGCGCACTCAGGGGCTCCTGCACCCTCCGAGAGGGACCTTCATGCCCTCCATTCGCGCCCAGGACGTGCTGGTGTCCCCCACGTCCGTCTGTCACACGGGCGAATCGTTACATGTGTCCAGCCTGGCGGAAGTCGCCTGCGTTTCCCGCGGGACTGGGACTCAGCCCCTCGGATGCGCGACGCCCCGAAACCTCCATCAGCCTGCGGGGACGCCCAAGTCTCGTGGCTGCGAGGAGCATCTGGAAGGGGGATTAGGTTATAAAATGTTTGTGGTACAGTCATCTCAGGAGAGGATTTACTCGTGTAGCTTATTCCATTACTGAAAATTATGAGAGTTTAAATTGGTTAAATCCTGACACGGATTTTTTTTTTCTAATCTCTATTATTCCATAGGAAGCATGTTAATGAGTTAAACACAGTTAATAAAATGCAGCAAGCCAATATTTTTGGTAGCAGTTACTCTCCAAGGAAATAGAAACATTTAAATGGTTTCAACCTTTATGCATACTGATTTTTTGCCTTCCTTTGTTCCTTACAGTTGACTAAATTCCTGAAAAATATATATGGCTTAATGGCATTTGTAGCACTGAATTGATTTCTTGCACTGATAACATTTTAGCCACAGCTTAGTCTGCATTTTTAATCTGTGTTTCAGTTGTAGGAGGTAATGAATTTTTTAATTGTGGACTAGGTTTGCAGTGTGGCTTTTTTTTTCCTGCAGGGTCTTACTAAAGTGTTTTTGAGTTGGCTCCCTAACTATAAATGCTTTAATTCTCTGTGTTTATTTTAGGATTTAGAAGAGCTTCGTTTGGACAAAATAAAACCTTCTGTTGTTTAAACAAAAGCAGCGGTGGCTGTGACTTCTTTTGTGTCTCTAACAAGCATCTCTTGTAAAGCCCGACGTATTAATATGCGTGGACGCCAAGTGTTGTCATACAGTAATATATGACACACGATAAAACCTATCAATTCCCAGCGCCGCAGATATCTCTGGTTTCACCTCAGCGCGAAGGCAAATGAGTTCCTCTTAGCTTGAGCGAGTTCAGAGATAAACTCCGGTGCAGCAAAACGTATTTCCCGGGGACACGTGGTGCTCCGGTCGGAGTGTGAGGTGCCGGTGGCTCCCCCTTTTTTCCTGCTGCCAGCCAGGGGCCGGTGCCGAGCTCCCCGCCAGTGAGGCTGATGGCACGGGCCGAGGGTGGGCTGTGGCTGTCGTCGCTTCTCATGTCAGACACGCACAAATCCCATCGGGCCTGACCCCGCGATTTACCAGGTGCTGTTTTTGCCCTGCAGATAAGCCTCAGGTGCGGGTGTCTCAGAACTACCCGGTGCAAGGCCTGACGAGAGAAGGGGAGCCACTGGAGCTGACGTGCGCAGCGTTTGGAAAGCCACAGTAAGTTGGAGCCTTCCCTGGGCTGGAGCGGGGCGCCCGGCGGCAGCGGGGTCACGCTGCAGAAGCCCATGGGCGTTGTTTGGCCTCTGCTGCTGTTGCAGACACTCGAAGTGCCGTTCTCTGCTGCGGAGATGATGCAGCAGCGCGAGGGAGAGACGCTTTCTGCACCCGAGCTTCTGCCGCACCGTCAAGGTGTCCATTTTGATTTGTGTTTATACCCTGTAACGAACACTGAGGGCTGTCCGCTGGACGAGCTCCCCGGAGAGCTCTCCCCGGCCCCACCACAGCCACGCTCGGGTGCAGAAGGGCAGGGTGCCCCGACTGAGCGCCTCTTCCCCCTCGGGGAGTGGTTGGGTGGCGGGTGGGCGTGGGCAGCCGGGAAATGCGGCCGGGGGCCACGTCCTGGTGAGGGTCCCAGTGCCCTGGTGGAAGTGGAATGGCCCCCTGAGGTAAGGCAGTTTGTCTTTCTGCTTGGATTGACTCTGTGATTTTCCTCCCTTTTGGTGCCCTGTGTGGTTTTCATGAAGTACAAGTTTTATTCTTTCTCCTCTTCTTGCCATGCCCTTGAGGCTTTCTGACATAGTGAAGACATTTATGCATCAGAAAAATCCTGGCAAGGGAGGACAGATTTTCTTCCACACTTTCGTTGTTCTAATTTGAGTTTTATCAACTTTTTTTTTTAAAAAAAAAACAAACCTTCCTCTTCCACTTGGATTTATGGCTGTCAAGTATTTACTATCCTTTTTTATTTTCGTCATGTCCATAAGACTGCCGCAAACACCCCTGAGACGTGTCAGCACCTCCTGGTAGCGCACCCAGAGCCGAGGAGTTCCCGCAGCTGTACGGGCAGCGGCAGGCAGGGGCAGGCAGCGCGGCACGCTGGGCACGGGGGCAGCTTTGGGATGCCGCTGTCCTCTGCGGTTGCCCACCACCTCGCCCAGGTTATTTGGTCCCTTCCTGCTTCCCAGTTCCTCCTGCTGGGCACGAGGCTGGTTCCTCCCCCATACATCAGAGACTGGCACGTCCCTGCCAAATTCCATTTTAATGCCTGCTCCCTGCTCAGGGTCTGTCAAAGCCCCTTTGCATTCCTCCTCTCATGGGTAACTGCAGTTCCTCCTCCCATGTGCTATCTGGGAATTTAATGAATAGGCTGCTGTACTTTTTTTCTTCCAGGCTCTGACTAAGACCTAGACATGTTAAATAAGACAGACCCGTCTCCCCGGCAGCGTGCCACTTAATGTTACAGGGATGTAGCGCTGTGCTAGGAAGTCGCTTATGTAGGTCACTTTACCTGGTCTCAGAGTGTAAGAAAACACCCAAGTAATGGGCTGTGTTCAGTCCTACGCTTTTAAGGCAGAGAGATCTCATAAAATCCTTTGCAGAGGTTTAAGACAAGCAGGGATGTTTCCCCAGTTAAACAAAATCGTTCCTCTGAAAATCTGGCAACATAAACACTGGGAGAGGGAAGCTCAGAGGAAAACAGACCAGAGAGTAGAAATTCCTGTTTGGGCATTAATACAGCTCTTTTGTTAGGTTAGACCCAAACCCCCCCAGAGACTATGCCCAAAGTGGGTGGGTACTGGAACGGTCCCTTGTCGGACGCCCAGGGTGAGGCCCATCTCTGAGAAGTGGGCGCTGTGTAGCGCAGGCGGTGGGGGAAGCCGAGGGACCCCCATGTCACAAAGAGCCTTTGAGAACCGCAGCCAGGAGCGTCACCAGCCCTTCCCCCCTTGCTGGGGGGACGCTGCCTTTCTGCTCCCTGCGCAGCTGCCACTGCCCCAGCCACAGCTCGCGTGCCGAGGGCGCGGAAGCGAGGGGGAGCGTGCCAAGCCTGTGCCCAGAACCAGCCCTCGGCTCCAGCTGGTTTTGCTCAGGGGTGGGTCCGTCCCGGGAGCGTGTCCGGGAGCCTGGAGCTTCAGGTGCTGCAGCAGCGTGGCAGCGCTCTGCCATTGGGTGCCAGGAAAGGCCCGAGCTCCCGGCAGAGTCCAGCCTCCACACTTTGGGCCTAGGCGGGCTGAAAATGGTTGTGCAGCATAAAGCACAAGGGGCTCACTGCCAAATTGCCTGGAAAATGCTGTTTTTCTGGCTGGGGAAGGCTGTCTCAGGAGCAGCTGATCTGTCCCATTACTGCTGCTTAAAGTAATAATAATGAATTTTAAAAAAAATTTCCCCCCTCCAAGGCCCGCAGCACTCGCTTTCTTTGCTAGCCCTAACAAAGCAGGCTGATGTCAGTCCCCAAACGATGCCAAGGTGACACTTGTTTTGGCTCCGGAGGCCGAGGGTGCCCTTGGCAGGTGGGACGGGGGAGAGGAGAGGGACGTTCCTGTCTCCTGGCAGCTGAGACGCTCCCAGCAAGCGGCACGGCCCCTGCTGAGGTGCAGAGCCCCGTCGCATGGCTCTGGGGAGGGGCTCAGGCTTGAGCCAAGGTACCTGGTCTGCCACCCGCTGTCCAGCTCGACACCCAGAGCACCCTGTGGATGCACGTTTAGTCCGCAGCCTCAAAGATTTCAGGTTTACTGAATAAGTGAATGATTAACCACTAATGAACTTTCTTCCTGCTTGCATTAGTGTTTTCAGAAAATTTAAGGTCTGGATACAGTTTCCTGTTGGGTTAAAATAAATATAAATTGAGGAAGCCCGACAGCATCTGGGCTTGAGTAGTGCAAAAAAGTATGTGTTATTTCTTTACAGTTTTTCTTGGTTTGGGCTTTCTGTCTGTGGATGAACTATTGAAGATGCCATCTTTACCATAGGAAAATAGTAATGTGCTTGTTTCTTTTTCTCCCTCCTCTGTAGGCCTACGGACATGAGGTGGTTAAGAGTAGATGATGAGATGCCTCAACACGTTGTAGTGTCTGGTTCAAACCTTCTCATTAGTAACCTAAACAAAACAGATAATGGTACATACCGCTGTGAGGCTTCAAACGCGGTGGGGAAATCACATGCGGATTACATGCTGTTTGTATACGGTACGTGAGAAAAACCACCGTTCTTCTAGACTCATTTACACATATTTGCAACATACCGCGCTCTGAAAGCTTTGACAGAAGTTAACGTTTTGCTTAATGCAAGATTTACAGATAGCTCCCGGCACGTCGGCGGCGTGCGGGCTGGGGCAGGGGCTGGAAACCCTTTTCTTTTGCTTCTGCAAGTCTCGGTGTCGGGCATCGGGTGCAGAGCCCAGGCGGTGCCCGGGGAGCCCCTTCCCCCGGGGCTGCGCGCGTGGGCTGGCTGCGGCACGCCCGGGCTCTTGGGCGAAGCCAGAGCAGGGGCACGGGGAGAGCTGTGGAGTCCTCGGGCCTGACGGTTCTCCTCGGCCTTCTCCGATAATTCCTTTGCCTTTTTGTAATACCTTCTGCAGTGTCTTCGGCAGTGGGCTGGGAGGGGGTGGTTCCAAGTCTTTCATTAGCAAGTTAAATTACTGAAGAGTCAGCCAGCATCCCCAGATAATTACAAACCAGTAAATAAACTGGAGGAATGAGATGCCTTAAGCCTCTCTGTAGTGGCTGAGCAGACGCTAAAACATGCCTCAGCATCTTTTTAAAGAGCCATTAAGTACCGACTTTAATTCTTCAGTTCCTCTGCATTATTTTGCCATTGCTTTAAACCTTGTGCTCCTATCACGAGGCGTTGCATGTCATGAAGATTCAGTAGGCACGTGAAGAGTGATCCCCCAGTTTAATTACGGGCAGTGCCCTTGGGCTGCATATTGAAACTTTAAGAGTGGTTATTGCGGGGCTGGGCGAAGCTCGTGGTGGGTGTTGCCTCTTACTCGGACGGGACAGTAACTCGCTTGGGGTTGAACTTTGTTCCATGCAACAGCCGCTTGAAGCTCTACAGTCCAAGTTCTCCTGTACTTGCTCAGATGCAGATAAATAGTCAAGAACCTCCCATCACTTGTCCAAATGCCCCTTGCACGTGAGCCAGTTTAAGCCCAGCCTTATAAACTTGCCCAAAGACTGAAGAAAATAACAAAGCTGCAGCTTTGAGCTGAAACCAAAGTGAACTACCGCATCAGACGGGTAGTTTTCTAGTGCCTGTAGCTCCAAAAGACTCCAGTTTACAAAATGAAGTCAGGTATGCATTTCTGATGGAATAATTTGTATACTCGTGGTATAAAAAAAGACCTCGTTTACATTGGTGTTTAAAGAAACAACTACTGCTGTGGAAGATCAAGAAATTAAACAGGATGCAGGCAGGTCCCTGTGAGAGTACAACTACAGAACGGTCCTGCCGTAAAGCAGGCGTAGACGAGGTGGTTTCATTCCTTGTGTGCTTTTCCATAGCTCTCTTGGCCCAGTCAGGGCTAGATGGACCCTCGCCACATTAGTCACCTGGGATTTAGGGCTCGTAGGCACTCTTGCACTTGTTTAATTGTTCTGCATTTTGGATGTGGGTGAGGACTAGGCCCCATGGGGCTTCCTCAGGGCTGCTTCCCGCAGGATTAAACCCCCAGGAGGAGGCCTGAGACAGTGTTAGTTGAAAGGAGGTGCAAGGTCCCAGGGGCTGTGAGCCTGTGGACTCCAGCTCAGGCATCCGGCAGAGGCTTTGGCCGTGCAAGGGAGGGCTTGTCCTGGCCTGGCAGGAGCCCACGGCGGGATAAGGGTTTTATAGCCCATCACATCCAGTTTCTGCCCATTTGGGAGCGTCCTGCCAGGATCCGGCACTCTGGAGAGCATAAAGAATCCTTTTAACCCTGAATTTAATAGGGTAGGAACCCCAAGGTGTTGGTGTGGAGGAAGCATTGGGCCGTGGCCCTCCCCTGCCGCAGAGCCTGACTCAGGCTGTCCCTGGAGGGCAGTTGTGCAGCTGGCACAGACCACGCTGCTCCCGCCGCAGAAGCTGTTCCCGTCTCCAGCCCTCGAGCTGAGAGCGGCACTGGGAGCTGAGGCCCGGCGGACACAGGCGACACGGCCCTGTGGGCGCAGCGGGAGGGCGGGGGGAGGCCGGGCCAGGCTGTGCCTCGCGCAGTGCCCTCCGCCTCGTCGCTCACCAGGGCAGAGCTCCCCCGGTCACCGAGACTCAGGAGCGGGGGGAGCGGCGGGCATGGTCCCTCTGGCACAGCTCCAGGAGAGACCCCCCCTCCGTACCAGAGGCTGCGGCTGCAGTTCACTGGTTTTACGGGCTGATGGCTTTCAGCAGCCGGGGCTTGCAAAATAACTGCTGCCGAGCTCTGCTGAACACCCCCTCCTCTGCTGCGCACGTGGTGTGAGGATGCCTAATCACACTGACACACACCCCAAGCAGGTTTATTTTTAAAATTCATTTCACACTTTTCCTCCCCGTGGGAGCGGGCAGACACATTTGCCAGAATCTTCTAGCGCAGTTAGCACACAATCATTATTTTTTTTGGCTTCTATCGAGGAAGAGCCTGCTGCAGAGCATGGTCCCCCTGCAGCTCGGGGACAGGCCAGGCACTTTCCTCCCCCGGTTCTGCCTCGGCCCCCCTGCTCCTGGGGGCACGTTGGTGCGAGGAGCGGGTCCGGAGTGCCCTGTTGTCAGCGTAGGGGCCGGGACGCTCCACATGTAGGGGAGGGACAGTAGCCGCTTAGAATATCACTGCAGATCAGCGTTCCCCAGCAGAGCGAACTCCGAGGTAACGTTTCTTAACTTTCGGGAAGTTGTACAGAATATAATAAAGGTGCAGCATATAATTAAAGTTCAGATGTCTTAATTAGGGAATCTGAGAGAGCTTGCTTGGAGATAAAAGAGTAGCAGATGTGTTAGTGATGAAAAGTTGACATGCTATAGAGGAAACCTAAAATCAAAAGCCCATGAAATGTTTCATGCTCCATTATTGCCGAATGAATCCGTAGTTCAAAGTCTTCCCGACTACTTAGCGTATTCAGTTTGATCATCTGGGCATTGATACGTATTTTTTCTTTTACATCTCCTCATATCTACCTTCTTTTGCCCAATGATTTTGATGAGGATGTGCCCCTGTACGTAAGAGCGGCAGCGTTCGAGTCTCAGCAGGTCAAGTAACGTCTGAGAAACGGTTCTTGGTCACGAATAGAAACATCCCCGTGACGAGAAACGTCCCCGTAGCCGTGTTTCTCATTAACAGTGGCCCAGTAGCAGCAACAGGAGTGTTCAGCTGCAATTGTCAGAAAAATATTGACTTTTTTTTATTAAAAGGGCTTGGTGAAATTCCTCATACCTCGAAATTGAGATCTAGTAACGATGTTCTCATTTGTTTGTGTTTATTACTATCTTTGAAGTCGTTTGGAACATCATGCCGAGGTGTAGTCGCAGAGGAGGGGTAGTGAGGTTGAGGGCCCGGGGCAGAAAGCGAGATCCATTCACCTGCTGTCGATCCTGAGCCTGGGAGGCGCAGCAGGGCCCCTCCCACAAACCTCCCACCCAGACTCTCGAACGTAGACATAGAGAACCAGCAAAGCACCACTGTGTCTCTCTCTGTACATGTAAACTGTGCTTTTTGTTGTGGAAAGTGTGCAGTTTATTTTTCTTATGCCTCTCCCATTCCATTTCTCTCTCTCTCATTGACTAATTTATGCTGGGTTTCATTTATGTTTTTAATTTTTTTTTAGCGTTGTAGAAGGCAAAACGGGGGAGAGTTTCGGGGCCAGATTCTCCAGCTAGAGTAAGTCCACGCGCAGCTGCCGAGGTGCGGGCGAGCTCGAGGCCGTGTCCAGCTGCCGAGGATCTGGCCCGCTGTCCTTAAAGCCAGCTGGGCCGTCTCCACCTGGTTTTAGAGGAGGAAAGGCCTCCGACAGCCGTGCTGCTTCTTAGCGTCCTTGTTTCTCTCTGATCACGATTGACCGCTGTTGTGTTCTGCTTGTTTTTTCTTAATTTGCTTTTTTATTATTTTCCTTTTTATATTTTATCCAGATCCCCCCACAACTATCCCTCCTCCCACAACAACCACCACCACTACCACCACCATCCCTACCACCATCACAGGTATGGTACCTTCATAACCATTGGAAATGTCCTGAATGTTTATTGTCTTTTATGTATATAAGCAGAGCATGAAGCCTGGGGAAAAACAACAAACAAATCACTTGCATTTTTTTATTATTTTTTTCCCTCAAATCTACCCACCGTACAGTGCGAGGCCTGGTCCGGCAGTTCGACGAGTCGGACAGTCCTTACTGCAGGTGTTTCTGAGATGCGGGAATTGCCGTGGCAGAAAAAGCTGTTAATTCGGTTACTGGTGGCTAATATTGGGTGCTTTTAACCAAGGGATCCAGACAGCCCTAGAGCTCATTTAGTACAGACAGTTGTTTCAGCCTCAACCCCATCAGTATCAATTTCCGAGCAATTTATACTTGGAAGCAGGAAGTTTGGTCTTCAGTAATTTAATTCGCCTCACGTGACTCGAGATGCTTTTTCTGATGCCTCGGTGTTCGGTCTATCTCTGAGATAAGCCCTCTACCTCACTCTCCCAGAAAAGTGAATTCCACCAGTCATTTTTGGAGTCGAACATCATCTGTAGGACCCTTTTTGAGGAGCTGGCTTTTAGCATTTTGAGTTTTTCCCTGCGTTGCGAGAAAAGATGAACAAAACCAACCGGCTGATCACGAGACACCTCTCTCTTTCACATGCATCCCTCATACTTCCTCACTAGACCCAACTCTCTCCACTCATAAGGAAGGCTTTTCTGATTTATTTGTAATCATTTGCATTGTCATTTTTCTGATCTTTTCTATTTCAACTGCTGCTTTTGCTTTGGCTTGCTGGTTTTTTTTTTTTCCCCTTGTTTTGAGGTAAAGGTGACAAACCGAAGGGGAGAATGGACCATTGAATAGCTAATGGCCTAATGTTTATTGTTGCTCTGAACCATCCCCTGTGTAAATGCCTTCACATTTTATTTGCTTTTATGACGCTGCTCGGCTGACTCTAACCGTCCTGCTCAGGGTGTTTTGTGGCTTCTTTCCTTCTGAGGTTTTTGCAACCAAGTCAGACTCCGCTGGCATGGACAAGCAGTTGAAGTCTTTCTTCCAACGTGCCTTAACACGCACTGCGCGTGCGCCGTCTGCCATTGCCATCGTCTTGTCCAGACCTTCCCATTCCCTGTCTTCCTCTTTCCAGGTGCTTATCCATAAAACCGAACTCCAGGCACCCAAGTTCAGATGCTTGAGACCCTCCACCGTGAAGGCTCTTTCCCATTTTGCGATTTGCTGGCTTTGTTTCAGTTCTGTTTTTAATTTCTTAACTTAACCAGCTTTCATTTCAGAGTAGGTCTCAAACTTTGTTAAAGTCTCCTTAAGAGCTCTTTGCAGAGAAACCCGGTCCCGTGTAAATGGACGTGCAGACGGTTTTCTTGTCTTTTACGGTAATTTGTTCATGCTTTCAGTGAATTTTGGAAGGCTGTAAGGAAGAATTTGTCTTGACGCTCAAATGACCCCGTTCAGTTTCTGTCAGTGCCCACAAGCATTAAGGACTGTCCTTTTCCTGGGAACTGGATTGCGATCGGCCTGTGATTTCAGGGATGGCCCCAGGACTGGCTTCCCACGCGCGCGCCATCCTTGCCTGCCGTGTCAGGCTCTGAAGTGTCGTGGTTGTTCCTCACAAAGAGTGGTTTTGTTGTTTGCTCTCCTGCTGCAAACGTTGCAACTTGTTTGAGAGTTTTCAGTAGCCTCTGGGCTTCTAGGCTCTCCTCCACAGTAGTTTTCTATCTTTTCGGTATTAAAGATAAGAAGGGGAGGTGGGTGGTCCTTGGAGTGGGGACTGGCTATGACCAGGCCTCCCGTCGAGCGGATTTCCAGCACAGCTGGGGCCTGGCTGCTGCTGTTGGCTTGCCCAGGTCTGGCAGTGGCCCCGGCAGGGTTTCTGCCCCACTGATGAGAGGGTGATGCCCAGGAGCTGCTCAGCACCCACAGCTACAGCCCAAGGTGCTTCTTGAGTCCGTGTCTCCAGCTGTAAGAAACCCCCCTTGAAGTCTTCCGACAGGGTTGCGTTGGACAGGACAGCACCAGGGTGAGGAGCTTTGAGGAAGGGAGGACCTGGCGTGCGGCTTTCCCAGCCGTCCTCCTCGGCCGCTTTCCGTCAGAGCAAACCGTTGCCCTGAGGATCAGCACTGCGCGTTGTGAGGGTGCTGCTCCCTGCGGAGGACGGTTTGTCGCACCCAGAGACGCGCTGGCCGGCAGCTCCTCGTGTGCTGCACAAGCTGAACCGTGGGTCGCTTCGGTATCAGCCTGGCAGAAGGACTTTGGGATCAGGAGCGCATGGCTGTCCTCCTCTGTTTTTCTGTCACCTTTGTTTGCAGTGATGGAGGATCTAAAACCCCAAGGTCACTGACATCCCGCTGGCAAAACCTGGCTGGGTGCCCGTCACCTCCTTGATGCGTTTCTGTATTGGCTGTGAACTGCTGAAGAGGCCAGAAACATAACGAAAATGGGATGTTGTTCACCAATTCCAGCAGTTACTGCTCATGATACATAGGAAGAAGATTAGTTAATGCTGGTAAGAGAAATTTTTATATTCTTCCATGACACTGATCTAACACTGAGTCTTCTTGGTGTGTGTCTTCACGTCTCCTGCCCACAAGTTCAGCTGCTTCTCCCACAAAGAGCAGCGGAGGCTTCACCTCCCTCCTCGGGGCAGAGACCGGCACGTGTGTGTTTTCCAGGCAGCGTGACGCTGCAGAAACTTTTGCTCTTCAATAGTTAAGAGACTTTGTAGCTGGAAAAAATTAGGTCAAATTAACATAATCTCTAGAATTACATAGCATAGCAGTGTTGAAACGCTTTTTAAAGCCTCAAGAGACAACTGATACCTTAATTCCCATCATCACCAAAACGCTGAAATACTCTTCTCGTGCGACAGAAGTGCTTAGGTAGGAGACGGGGTGTTCCGTGTCTTGGTGGGGTGCGAGTCATCTGCCAGCCAGCCAGGCTGAAAACCCTTCCTCAGGAGGAGGAGGACTTGAAATCTGCTTTATTTTGTCTTTTTCCTCCAACTTCTTGTATAATACTGGCCTAATTCATCTCCCCTGAAGCCATAGAGTAGTTCTGAAAAACAGTTTTCTCGCTTTCACTTCAAAAAAAAAAAAGGGGGAGAGAGGGACTTGTGCTGAAACAGTTCCGATGTCCAGAGCTGGGGTTGTAGGCACGCTGTCCTCTCCACAACTGCCCCAGGAAAACTACATTCTGGGGAGCAGTGCGTGGGAGTTACGGAATTCATTTCCTCCTGCTAAAACTGTCCGAGAGAACAATCTGAAAGGGCTGGACGGCAACTGCACGCGCATGGTCGGTGCCTCCTCCCGTGCAGGTCCCACTGTCAGACGTGGTTTTTACTCGCTCCCATGCAGCCCTTCTCCTCCGAACACCTTCCGCCAGGACGCGGACGCGCGGTCCCGCCCTGGGAGTTTATCTCTGAGCGGTGACAGACGTGGCTCAGCGAGCACGAGCCAGAACAGGAGGGGCCCAACGGGAGGGTACAGGCAACGCACGGGGCGGGTGCGTGGTGGGGGCTCCGCGTGCTCCCCATGGGCTCCCTGGACCCACCCAAGCCTGGGGCGAAGGGGCCCGTAATTGGCCCCTCTTCCTTGACACACGTCCTGTATCACTGGCTCGGCCCGCAAAGGCACGCTGAGCCGATAAGGTGCTTTTCTGGCAGGGAGGGCTTGGGGAAGAGCTCTGAAGAGCTGACCCACTGCTTCTTTCCAGGAGAAGGAGAAGCCGAGCAGTGGTGAAGTTTCCGAAACAGCACGACCTTTAAAGCTTTTCCTCTGTCGCTGCTGCTTTGCTTCGGTGTAGGTGCTTGAGAAGATTTCCTGCGTGACAGTTTGATCTTCCCCGTACATCCTCCGCCTGCATTGATATTCCGACCACCCTTTGGTGGTTCAGCTGTTATCGCCGAAAAGCCCTTTTTTATCAGTTCGAATTGTCCTTGTGGCTTTGTTCATTAAGATGTACAATATGATACAGCAGAGCAAACTGCATAATTTGAATTACCCCTAGAGTCGTTCCTTGAAATGCTGGGCTTGGACAGCTGTTGTTTCCTGGGAGATAAAGGTTCTTAACAATCGCCCAGCCCTCGTCTTCGGGCACAGCACGGCGCGGAGCCTTTCAGCCGGCCTTTTCAGGCAGCTTTTGCTGCCTTCTGGTCTTGCTTAGCACATACACCTCCGCACCCCGGGATCTACGGTATTATTTGTACATGCACATTTGCATTTATCCCACTTTCTCTGCAGATGGATCATGCAGGTGTCTTGGCAACAGTTTCAGTGGAGACCTGGCAGTGCAACGCGCCTGCACGTTACCCGTATTTCAAGCCTTGCAGCGGATGCTGCCGGTTCTGCCCCCGCTGCCCGTCGCGCAGCAGTGTGAACGGCCAACTGGCAGATGCCACTATGGCCTCTCTTCAATGCCACTTTAGACCGGATTTTAAACCACACTGGTCCCTCAGAGTTTGTGGTGGCAGGTGGGGGGGGGTGGTGTTCAGTCAGCCGAAACGTTGCTGCTAGTGGTTGTAGGTTCAGACCTCCCTGAGGTGCTGAAGCCTCCTGTGCTGTGGAGACACCCCGCGTCCCTCCTTGGGGCTGGGGATTTTTCTTGGCAGGAGCTGGTGGGCTCCGTCTGACTGGAAGGTGTTGACAAGTGGGTGAGCTCCAAAGCAGGAGCTGTTCATCGACGCCGAGTGCCTGTCACCCCTTGCCCAGGGGCCCGTCGTAGCTGAGCTCTCTCTTGGCCCGTGCCGGCGCTGGACGAGGGCAGCAGCTCTGTCTGCCCGGCGTGGCCTCGCCATGTGCCAGCTCTGGGCGTCCACTAAACCCCACGTTTTTGTGTCATCTCAGCTACTAGGGAAATAATAACACATGGGAATCGGAAGTCTTTGAGGAGGAATAGTGTAGCCGGTTTTCAAAGCATAAATTCGCGTGCGGGAAAACTTCCTCAAGGTGAGGAAAATGGATGATTTCAGCCTCCATAGAAGTTTGTTCTTTTCTGGTTAGAGCTGGTTGTGTGACAACCTGCAGTTGCTCGGGGTTTATTCCAGCAGAACTCCGCAGAGGTGGTGGGCAGGAGCAAGGCAGGAGCATTCCTCGCTCAGATGACCCCACGGTAGGTTGTGGGAGGCGAAGAGGCAGCGTGGGGATGGCCCAAGGACGCGCGTCCCAGCCGAACCGCCGCTGGGCGTCTCCTCAGGCACGGGCGGGTGTGTGTGTCGCCGCTGGTGTCCGTGGGGAATCGCACCCTAAACGGGACCCACACTCCTTCCCAGCCCCCTCAAACGTGGGGCGGGTGGACGGCTCCAGCCTGGCTGCAGGGCTCCCTTCACCGTGTTCTCTCCCCGTTTTCGGGGTGTTCCCCCTTGTGGTGTGTCCAGGTGCTCAACACCACCGTGCAGGCACTCAGCCCGGTGATTTGTTCCCCCAAATCATTTATTATTTAACTTTTGCCTTCCGTTGAAGCCTCTGCATGTCCCTGGTGAAATGTCAAGTTAATTTAAAGAAGATGCTGTGCTCTTCTGACATTTTCATCCAGGATGTGACTGCATTAAAGGGAATAAAGGAAGAGAGAGTAACTGACAGGCCTGGTACAGAAAATAAAACGAAATAAGATTCAGTCTTTTAGTGCCACGTCCAGTCGGTAGTGAGCACGGTACTGTCATGTCTGCTCTTCGCGGTGGTGACACAGCGTAAGCGGTGCAGAAACCGTCATTCTGCCGGGCAGAAAACGTGCGTGTGTAGGAGAGCGAGGGCAGAGGGAGCTGGGCAGAGGGCCTGTCCCCGCCGGGTGGCACGGGCCACCGCCCCAAGCCGAGGGCTTTTGGGTTTGGGTTTGAGCAGAGCAGTGGCAGCGACCACCCCTGCCTGCACAGTGTGGTGTTGGCTGCTGGTGAAACCGTGGGCAGGTGTGACGTTCACACGGTTGGGTTTAAATAAAGCCCAAATCCTCACAGATCTTTGTGGAAAAACACAAAAAGGCGTAGCCGGAGCCACAGCGCTAATTTCAGAATATTTTTGTTCTTGTCACACACAACTTCCATACAGATTGTGATTATTTTTGTGAAACATCTGGTGCGCAAATCAAAGTGTCTCTGGGGTGCATTGCAACATGCTCGCGCGCAAAAGCTTTCGGCGCGAGCCGGAATCGCGTTACGGAGGATCATCACAGAGTATCATCATGCAAAGTACGTTTTTATCCATCCTTCCGAGGAGCGTTTAGCGAGGGAGAGCGTTTGCGCCCCGGGGGGGTGTCAGCTCCTTTGCCCCTCGGCCCGCTCTCTCGCCATGTCATGGCAACGCAATATCCCTGCCGATGGCCAGCGGGCACTTGTTCGGGGAAGGACGGGGATCTTTGTAGGGCTCTTTACCAGCCTTAACGACCTGAAACAAAGCCACAATCCTGGTTGTAATAGCGCGCGCTGGTCCCTGAGGCTGCTGTGAAAGCAGCAACGTGAAGGAATTCACGCTGGCCCCGGTCAGTAAATGTGAAGTAGTCTGGAAAATCAGGAAGAATAAGAGCTCCACAAGTCAGTGATCAGATTGGTTTTTGTTTTCAGTACAGAAAGCCATTTAAAAAGCAATATATTGAACGGATATCTATACTTACTAATAACTCTTTCAATTTTTTAAGAAAAAGGGTATTTTGCTGTTGTTTTGATGATGTGCAGTTGTAATTCTCCTCACAATAGCTGTGTGTTTTTAAGCTCCAGTGTATCATGTGCTTCCGTACGGCTGCAGCACGGCAGCTCAAGCATTCAAGTTAGTGAATTTAATTTTGCTGCTGGGGTTTTAATATTCCTCCACCGTGCTCATTCTGTTTGAGGCTGTGGACTAATTACGGACGAGTTTAAAGGGCCCAGTCTGTCACACTCCACAAACAGTTCGAAGTTGGAGAGAATCCATTTGAACAAATGAGGAGGCTTGGCAATGGAGCTCGTAACTCAAGTAAATGTTGCCCAGATGCCTTCATGCAGTAATTTTATAAATGTGTGTATATATATGTGTGCGTGCGCGCTTGTGTAGCTACCTAATGAGGTGGTGAGTGCCTAGCACTTGGGTGTCATCCGAGTTTTCTTAGCTGGCAGGTAGCACCATCTGTGTCGCAGGACGCTGTGTGCTGGTGCCGTTGCTCGTGAGCGGCCTCAGCAACCGGCGTTCCTGCGGCCGGCGCCGAGAGAAATCACAGTGAGAGGAGATGCGTGGCTTTAGAGAGGCCAATGGTTCCTTTCTTGGATGCCTTCATCAATTATAAACCTGTCCTCTGGTGAATTTATCTACGTGTAGATTTTGAAAGACCATTGCATTGTTTTACTTCTCCCCATAGAGCAAATTTTGTTTTTCTGATGAGAATCGGGAAGAGAAGCCTTTATCTTGAGATGAGAAGTACCACATTGAGCCTCTTTGTTTATGTGCTTTCTCCGTTCTCTGCTTTGCCCCATCAAGTAAACCAGCCCTTTTTGCGGCACCAACTTCAATTAATTTTAAATCCAATTGTTTTAAATGCTGAGCATCAGCTTCATGCAATCAGCTGATCTTTAAGGCCCCTTCCAACCCGGAGCATTCTGTGATTCTCTGATTGAGTGACAGCTCCCCACACCTATGGCTCGGGACCAGAACGGTGCTTTTGAGTGATGGCAAAGCCTTTCATTGGCTTCGTTCAACCTTTGTTAAGTCAGAAACGTATCAAGGACTTTCTTATTGGTCCATATTGGAGGAGAAGAGATGATTTTTCTTCTAGGATGTGGGGCAGAAGCCTAATCTCTGGGGTGCTGCATGTCTGGTCCGGCACGTGAATGTGACTGTTCTTGAAAGTGAAGCAGAAGTCACTGGCACATGCCTGGAAGTCAGGGAGGCACATTTAAAGTCAGCCAGTCCGTCTTAAAATTGTAGGTTGTCTTAGCAGCAGCATCGCAGGGCGGGGGCTGTTCCTTGGTGCGTGAGGCAGAGCAGCGGTGGAGTTGGGCAGACGTGGTTCTCCATGTGTTCATGAATGTCATGCCGAAGCAACGTGACCATGTTTCTCTCCTCACCGCGCGACCGCTGCAGTCGCGTGCCTGCGTCGGGGCCGTTCTTTGCTTTTCTTTACCATGAGATGATTCCTCTTCGGAGCGCTGTGTGTGTGCGATCCTCCTTCTCAAAGAAGATCTGGGATTGAGAAGGACTTCCAGGAAACTCCTTCTAAACTTTAACCGGTCTGTGTTTCCTATTGCAATCATCCAAACCATTTGCTAATCATAACTTTGTCATTCCAGCTGCAGCCAACATGTTGTTTGACTTGGATATTTGTTCGCACTTACAACCGCTTGAGAACTTTATTTTTTGTAACCTGTTGGTCTCTGTCCCCAGACGGGGAAGCGAGATGCACTGTCCAGTTTGCACTGTTTCTTGACTAATATCTCTTCCAGCACGTCAAGTTTGCTTTCAGCAGATTCTCTATTTAGCGTAAAAGCTGATGTAACTTTTTTTGTTTCAGGAAGACAGTAAATTGAGACTATTTGTAGATGCCAAGATGCTATCTCAGGAATTAATACTCAGTTTTACAACCCTTTCTAAACAACAGCTTTCCCCCCACCTTCACCCCCATTTTCCCCTTCACCATTTGCTTGGTTAAAATGAGGCATCGCTTGGGGATTGCAACCCGACAAGCAAGAAAAGCCCCGCTCTTGTTCTCCTTCCGCTTTGGACGGCTTCCCTCGCAGCCTCCGCCAGAGCTCCAGCAGGAGAACAAGCGCTCGCGTCTTTAAGCGTGCGTTAGGCTGGATTGCCAAGCTGAGAACAGTCTATGTTGGCAGTGGAAACAGGCTAATGACGGCTTGATAATCTGTTATGCAAATCTTGGTGCAGTTTGTTAAATTGTGCAGGGTTTATTTGTTTTGCTTCCATCATTAAAGCATGTAGACCTTGTATCTGTAAGTATTGTGTACTCCTTGTATGATTCTTGTCTCCACTGGTGCTTCAGGAATTCAGGCCTGGGCTGTCCTCAGCTAAATTGCCAAGGGACGGGTCCTCCTTTCCCCACTGCTGCCCGTGCCCGGGTGGGAGGACTGTCCGTCCGGGGCTCCTCGGACAGCATCTTAACAAGGGGAAACGCCAATGGGAATTGTCTGTCGTTGCTACAAAACTCAAGCTCAGGGCCGCTTTGCAGAAGGACGTGGTAGAGCGCTGCTCTGCGCTCACTCCTACAATGTTACTCGTTCAAACATTGCCTGCATCGAAGCGAGGAGAGTCGTGCGAAGCCTCGACTGAGCTGTCAGCTCGAGGCTGTCGGTAGGGATTTGCAGCGTTAGAGTTACCTTGGGAGGAGCCAGCCTGCTAAAGCAAGAGACCGACATCACAGAACATGTAGAACCCGATGAAGAGTAAATGAGTTTCAATATAGAAATGACCGGCTTGTTTACTTAATGTGAATAAATCAGGTTTAGACCTATTGGTGTAGAGAGAATACAGTAGGACCCTGTCAGAAAAAGCCTTCAGGTTTGGGTCAGCCTTTAAAATTGCCTGTTGCGAGCACCTGGTGAAACATCTCTCCGTTGGCAAGGCAGCAACGAGAAATTTCCAGCAGCACGAAATATGTGTGGAGTAAAGGCAGCCTTAGACTAGCGACCAGACAAGCTCCAGTGTATTTTAATTACCTAGAACTGGGAAGCAGTTAACGGGGGCAGCAGAGGGACTGGTGATGTCTGTCTGCATTTGCCAAGTCTAGAGCACACTTGTTACGCTGAAAACGTCGCGCATCGTACAGGTGCATGGCTCGGCGCAGGCGAGCCCGAGGGCCGCTCCCAGCTGCGGTGCTCCAGGTGAGGTTTCCAGCAGGCTCTCGATGTGAGCATTTGCTCCCCGCCTCCAAAAGGGCTCCAGGGCTGTGCTGTGTACTGACACGTGTGGAGGTTCCCTCGGAGGGAGAAGAGGTGGGGGGGTCAGGCCCTGGTGCTTCGCTGCAGGCAATGTTTGAATGCATGAAAACCCTTTTCCAAGTGTCGGCTCTTTGTCCTGGTCCTGAGCTTCTGTTTTGGTCCTCGCCAACTAAAGCGTTGGTGTTGGTGTTCTCCCCCGTGTCCTGTTCCCCTGATTTTGCAACCACCAGTAATTGTTCTGGCAAGGTCCTGAAAAAAAAGAGAAAAATTTACTGTTTTCCTCAGGCTCATAGCTTTTGAACTGGAGGCATGTCTTCTAAACAGTGCAACTCACTTCAAATGCTTTTTGCCTTTCATTTTATTATTGCTTGTCACGCAATGTTCTTTGAAAGCTTGCTCATATATTATCTGTTCCATTTTTTCCATTTTCCCTTTTTTTGCATGCTGTTCCTCCTGTTTCTTCCCTTCCTCCAATCCTCTGTTCCCGTGTGTAGACACAACGGCGACGACAGAACCAGCAGTTCACGGTTGGTATCACATTCCTGTTTATCTTATTTCTCAGCGCTGCTGAGTGGCAAGACAAGCCTGGGAAGGGGAAGCAAAAGAGGGAAATGTAGTCTTCAAGGGAAAACCGTTTCAGGTGGACTGATCTCATAAATATAACAGAGTTTTTAAGGCTGGAAAGTCTGTCTGGTCTTGTCATTTCTGTTGTGAGCTTTGCAGCCAGTTGCTCCAGTGCCAGGCGAGCCCCGATCCCCCAAGCCCCGCGGAAACGGTGCACATGCCCGAGTGGTGCTGAGGGACCGGGCCCTCCTCCGCTCCTCTGGATGACCGGGGCAATCGCTTCACATGTGAAAAAGGGATCCGGCCTCTGAAAACAGGAATTCAAGTTTCATTTTTTAAGAGGTGTGGGAAACCTTGAGTGTTTCTCTTCCATTTTGAGTTGACACGGCAGCGCGTGCGGCGGACCCGCCGGCGCGGGGCAGCGTTGGTTGTTCCGGGGACGCTCCGCAGAGGAGCGCTCGCCGTGGGGGTCAGCAGTGGAGTTGCATTGTTACGCTGCAGAAGGAGATGGGGAAAACAAACAGCAACACTCTCCTGTCGGCATAGCAGTCTAGCAACCTAACCCTTCTCATCTGCTCAAGGCAGCCGAGCTAACAGCTTGACAGCTTCCTTAGCTTCCTACATTCTCAAAGTGAGCCTAAATAGGCACTTCAGACTGGAAGTTGAGCATACCGTTTTTTGGCACGAGCTCGCTTTTCAGCTAAAGAACCAAAACCTCTGACAATTTTAATTAAGGCTAATCCATATTTGAGTCTGCTATTTTAGTTCCTTTTCACTCTGATAAATCGACTGTTTCTTCTATTGACAGAAATCCGTAATGCTGAACAACCTCTTTTTCCGGCCTGTCGCCAACGCAGCGGCTCTTGGGCGATGGCAGAGGGAGCAGCAAGGAAAGGGGTGGTTGAGTAGTGACACCCCGTGTCAAGTGGAGGGACAGGCACTTCTTGTCCCAAATAACTTACCTGCTTGGGTGCACTTTCCCACTTGACATAAAAATTGGAACCTTCAGGCACGCTCTGTTTTCTGTACATTGCTGATCGCCCTGGATGCGTTTAATGTCAGGATTTGGCATCAGCAATTTTGTAGCGACTGCCATGAAAGTCAGGGCCAGGTAGTAAAGTCCAAGTGCCGTCTCATCCCACAGTACGCTCACACTCGGGAGAGTCAGGTGGAGCCAGGTCGATTACACCATCGTTAAGCCATGGGGAAGCCTCCAAGAGCTGATCCTGAAGGTGGTTTAACTCCCCGCAGCTCTGCTGAGCTGGGAAGGGTCCGACTGTTCTTCCAAGTACCAGCCAGGTGCTTCGCTCTCTGCGAAGCAGGTGAGAGCAGTCAGGAGAGCCCTGGGGCTCAGCCCAGGAGGAGGCCGCACGCGCTGCTCCTTCCGTGCCCCGTGACTCTGGGTGTAGCCGCGGCTTTGCACCGTGCCGGTGTGGCTGCAGCCTTGAGTGTAGGGAGAGCGGTCAGGGCAGAGTCGACCCCAGTTTGGCCAAGATACTCTGCTGCCAGTGCTGGAATTGGCTCAGAAAGGGTAGATGCAGGCAGGCAGAAGGACAGTGGCCCGCAGCATCAGGAAATAGTACAATTTTTTTCTGTTTTTCTCAGGCAACCTTAGAAATGTGCAGGAACAGACGCTGACCCCTCAATTTGGGAAAGATCCAGCAGCCCTGACAGCAGCACGGCTTCTGACGTCATTTCTAGACGTCTCGCTGAGCCTTTTCTGGCACACAACTGGCGTTAGGCCCCGGCGTGGGGACGTGCCGGGACGGCTCCGCGCCGTCGCTGCCAGCCGAGCTGCGAGGCTGCGGCACGGGGCAGCTGATGCGGAAGGGCACGCGCAGCCCCGCAGCCCTGTCTGTAACGCAATTCCTGACGGCTTTCGGTGCTTTTACTTGTGCTGGGGCAAGCCACAAAAAGCCTGTTTTTTGCTCAAGGACGACCTCAGAATGTTGCCACCTCTGTGGGGGAGGAGTGCTGCTGTGAGGAGCCTGACGGCTGAAATGCCAAAGCGATCCCGCTCAGATGAGCCGCTACAAACTTTCCTGCCTTAAAAGCCAGCCAGGTCGCCCAGAACTCCCCTGTGCTTGCCCTCAGGGGGTGCTTTTCCCGTGAAGACTCGGGGGTTTCTTGCCAAGCTTGTGTTGCTGGAGTGTGTATGGAGTATACCAGGTGTTTCTGTATGTTGGCCATTTGTTACCGATGTCCGATGGGAGTGAGCATGTCTGTGAATGACTAGAAATGCATGGGCATGAACTACAGCCAAATGGATTTTCTCCAAAAACGATTTTAAATGAATTGGGGGAAGAAAAAACAAAACTGAAACGAAACCAAAAAAAAACCCCAACCAAAAAAGAGATTGATAGCAAAGAAAATGCAATGTAAGGCTAGTGTGGAGCCAGCTCAATACTTCAATCGGGGAAAGGATTTTTGAGTCCTTCAATTTTTTGGAGTGTATCCTAGAGGACTGGGGGGGAGAGGAGTCCTGTATGTGTGTGCATGTCAAAGCGGTAGCAAAGCCCCTGCCATTCCCGTTTCCCTCTGGAATGGAGTTGACGGCAGCGATGCATGAGTGACTTAAAGCACGAACGTTGTTAACTCTTTTGTTGAAAAATGAGAGCTTAACTGTAAATTTTCTGATGCACTTTCTCCTTTCTCTGCACTGTTCATTGCCAGAACTCCAATAACAGCATGGTCATGGCCGGCAGGAAGGCTTGTGCTTCTGCTGCACCGCACTAAGCCGGGTTTACCCAGCTTAAGCCCTCCTTCCCTCTCATTTTGCCCTTCCTGGTGTCAGGGTGCCGGCGGGGCCGAGATGGCAGTTCCTGCCTGTTTGCAGCCGAGCTGTGAGCAGAGCTTGGTGGAGCCGGGAGAGTAATGTCTCCGAGAGTCGGCCGCCGCCGAAGCCAGAAAGAAAGCACTTTTTCTGCCGTCCCCGCCCTCTTCTCCTCTCCCGCCCCTCTCCCCCTCAAAATCAACGTGTGAGTTTTGAATTCCTCAGCCCCTCGGCAGGCCGGGGCGCTCGGCCTCGGCAGGGCTGCCCGTCGCGGGACCCCTGGAGAGAGGCCCCAGCTCACGTTTTTTTCCCCTGCACACGCAGGACATGTATACGCAGCCACGACCTCCTATGTGATGGTCTTTTGCTACAGTGAAAGCAATGACTTAATTTCACCACTTTTTCCCAAATTTTGACCCAGCCCTGTGTAAGCAAGCAGCTTAAGGAGCTCCTGATGGCCTCTTGAGGGGCAGGGGCAGCGCCCGCGGCAGTGGGCTGTGGGCAGCCCTGTGCATACGGACGTGTGCTCGGCGACGGGGAAGCCCGGAGCCGCTTTTCGGCTCCCCCGCCGAGGCAGAAACACGGCGCTGCTGCCTCAGCACAGGCAGAATTTCTGCTCATCCTCACGAAAAGGTAGGGTGAAAAAAAATCTCTTCTGAAGCTGGCAAAGCAGGAAGTCTGGAGTGAAGGTTAAAATAGCGAAAGCATCCCAATGGTGAATGAAGAGTGACAAGGAAATACCTTGCCTATAATATAGCAGGTAAATTATTTTATAAGCTGGAAATTCTTCCCCAACCATGTGAATTTTTAATTACAGCCTTAGCAGGGTTCTGCACAAGAGCATTGAACACTACTGTGTTAAGCTCCTGTTGCTTTTTCTGATAGCGCCTGGTCTCTGACAAGGAGTTTTCCTCACGCAGAGCCAAAAGCGCAGCCGTGCCGGAGCGCTGCTCGCCTTGCAGGGCTCGCCAGATGCTGCGGCACTCGAGGAAAGAGCCTTGGTGCTTTCTGCCTTAACGCTGTCAAGTGGCTCTGCAGCTCCAACTGCCCTTTTTCCTTTTGAGAACACCCTACTTAAAAGGGCAACTAATAGTAAATACATCCCTAAATATCTCTTACGGATCCAGTCCTTGGGGCAAGGAATAAAACATCACGGAGCTCTGCACACGTTAAGATTTCCGTGCAGTGCCGTGGAATACGCCGCATAAAGCAGAATCCCGAGCTGCTTATTTACAACTTGATACAACAGAGAATTGTCCTTTGCCCACAGCCTGGAGGGAGCTCAGGACGTGGCCCAGAGCCTTGCTCTGGTGGTAGCAGCCGGCTCGTGGCCCCGTTCAGGCACCGGGCCGGTGCGCCCGTGCCAGGTTTAGTATTTGACGGGGAAACGGCGGCTGAGCGACAAGTTACCTTTCATTTATTGAACAGGAGTTGTGGCAGACTTTGGATTCATTCTGATCAGAAGTGAAAAGAAGGGGCTTTAATAGGTGATGTGAAAGTTTAATGAGAAAAATCAAAAAGTAATTTACCACATATTTAAAATGCCTCACAACAGGTTTTAATACTGTTTGGTGGCATTTCTAAGTATACCAGGTGCAGGTAGAAACTGAATTGTTGAATTGTTACATTTCCTTTTGAAAAAGACTTTTTTGCTTCATAAAAAATGCAGCGTTGCCCTTTTTCATTATTGAGAAAATGTAGCTCCTTTTAAGTGAAAGGGAAGATTCTACAGAAGCAATTTTGGAGAGAGAAAAGTTGAATGGCTCCTCTTCTGAGCCCAGGTTTGCATGTCCCATGCTCTGTGAGTCAGCTGTAATTATATTTATATTTTGTATTAGAAAAGGGGGCTCCCTGCACTCCAAGAGCAGCGCACCAACAAAATTCATGCTATTAATCTAAACGGCTCCCCCGATAACTCTGGCCGTAGCTTTCAGGTGACTTGATGTGTTTAAAAAACAGTCACTGAGAATGAGTTTTATTTTTAACGAGCTGTATGTCCTCGTGCCTTGCTGGCGCCTTTGCAGCAGGGACAGTCTGCACGTGGCCTGTGCTGCGTTCACATCTGTGTGGGCGCGGGGGGCAGTCTGCGAGCGGACGATGCCAGGGTGCCAAATCACCACGGCTGGTACTGTCTCCTCATGGGAAATTTTTTTTTTTCTTCGATAATGCACTTGCTTTAGCGGCCAGCAGCGAGAGTAAGGTGTGGCAGGCACCAGCCTGCGCAGTAACACTGCGCCACCCCTCCTTTACATAGATCCCGGTGACCTCCAGACACAGGTTTGCCCTGGAACCTGTCCTGAGTTCCCTCGACCAGAGCTCTGTCCTCCTGTGGCCCCCCCTGACATTTTCCCAAACTCAAACAAATGAGAAAATAACGGCCCTACTGACAGTGTTCACTGCCCTTTGTGCTCACGAGAGTGTATCTCGCCTAACTGCTTTATCAGCTTTGAGGATAGATACTTTTTCCGTCAATGCATCAAATTTAGGAAAATTTAAAAAATAGTTTTTGTCAGACTTTTTGGCGGAAGACGCAGCCTGCAGTCTGCACGTACAGATGCCTTCCAGTTTGGCAATGCAATCTGCACTACTCCCTCATTGAGAAATTGCCGGGCTTGTCAACAGTACAAAACCAGATTGAATTTTGTGGACAATTGGAAGACAATTTTACATTGCTCTGTGCATACAGAACCAAAATCGGACTGGACTAAATTGGAAAATTGCCCCCCACGATTATAAAAGACAGAGTTTGGGGGTCTTTGCATGCTGTTATGAATGAGTGATTTTGATTCCATGTTTCGTGTGCCAACAGTGTAGACTGAGGAACGTTTCTGTCTGTAATAAAGGAAATTATTGCAATTCTGTCATACGAGTTACTCTGCCCAAACTGGCAGAAGGTGGCAAGTGATTGACGCATTATTTTTTTCCCCCCAAGAAATTCATCCTCAGTTCTTAAGTGTGCTGTTTTTTGTCACTCGAGAAACGCAGAGAAAAATGAGTTTGTTTTTACTTGTAAGGCTTTACTCAGTTGCCCAATTCGGCAGAGGAGCTGGACTATGGGGATCTCTCAGGTAAGGGCTAGTACGTAGGTAAACCGCTGCTCTTCTACGCTAGATACTGGTTCCACTCTGATTTCTGCATCTTGGCCATGTTGCATTGTATAGTTGCTGTGGTGTAGCCATTCCTCCAACGCACGGGCTCGCAGCTTGATGTACGCTGTTTTCTGTTGGGATTCTCCTGCCTTTTTTTTTTTATTTTGGCACCCATTTCTGTGTGGCACCCTTGAAAACGGGGCGGGAGGCGTGCAGAGCGGCGAGACTTTCCATTTCAGGTTGCCTCCCGGCTGCTGGGCTGCAATTTTTTGAACGCTAATTTGGAGACCGGTTGAGTTGAAACTTGATGTTCGTAAAACGCTCGACTCTGCCGTATTGTGCGAAACCGTCTTCAAAACATGCAGCTGGCGCTCAATCTTGCCTGCTTGGTGATTTCGCATAATACGACTATCAGATTGGGGACAAAAAGGAGGTAATTGCTTTATCAGCGGAGGCAAAGCCAACTAAATGGTTTGAACCTCTTTTTATCCACGCTGGACTGGAAGTTACAGAAATACGTCCTCATAGTTGGTCTCTGCAAATTAGTGCTAATCCAGATTAAGAAATAAAAGCATCTCCAGCGGATGCAGCTGGTGTATTCAAAACGGGGGTCGCATCAGTGGTGCGAATCCAACCTTCACATTTTGCCGGAGTCCTCCTAAGCGTTTTTAGAAATTCGCCCGATTTTTTGGCTCCCACTTCTCGGAGCGTCTCGGCAGCCCCGTTTTGCCCGCTGCAGGCCGAGGGCCGGCTCCGTCGCACGGACAGAAAGCTGGGAGCGGGCAGCGCAGCTGGGCCGAGCCTCCTCCTGGGCCCGGCCCTGCCCAGGAGCGTTGGGGTCCAGCGCTGCTCCCTCCGGGGCTCTGAACACGGACCAAAAACTGAGGCCAGAAAAGCAAAGCCCCGAGGCCTCACTGTGCTCTGTGAAACGCTCCCCTTTTGTCCGGCCGAATCGGCAGCGTCTCTTCCTGGAAGCCACTATAGGTATGCTTTGGCCAAGAGGTTAGAAATGATTGATTAATTCAGTATGTGTTCTAACGCCTGAGCGATACTAATAATTATTATTGCAGGCCTGGGCCAGATCTCATAGGTAAGAAGCACTAGAGGTGTCTGTTAAATATCGCTGTGTGGATGGGAAATAATTGTTTTGCTCTGATAAGCTTTGTTACTTTTCAAATCTGTATTTTTTCAAGAAAAACACACCTTTTGGTGAATGAAGAGAAGAACGGGAAGCAATTCCACAAAGGAATTCCTCAAAATGGGTGTCTGCTAGCAGCGCTGCCTTTGCCCGGAGCGCCTCTGTCCCGCGCGGTGCCAGCAGCGCAGCCCCGGCGGCATGTCACGGAGACGCTGTGGCCGCCGCCAGCGCCTGCCACCGCCTCCTGAGTACACAGCTCAGTGTTTCTGTTTTTCTGAATCTCGAACGTAAGTCAAAATTTCCCCAAAACTGTCCCCAAAGCAGCGCAAGCACAGCTGCTGCCAACAGCGAGCAGATGAGCCAGCAGCACCCTTTTTGCGCTACCACACACCCATTTTGGAGCATTTATTTTGACTGTGATTTTCTTTTTTCCTAAGAATTTCAAAATTTTGATTGTTGCTCTCTCAATTCCTTACATACACCCAAAAGGTAACCGTACCAAGTTAAATGTGCCGGTGTCACTAGGGAAAGAGCCCCCAGCCATTCTCTCCTACAAACAAAACTGCTCTCCATCCCGTCGCCCCTGCCCAGGCTCCCGGGAAACTGAAATCTGGTGCCGTTTGCAGGCTGTGCTCGCCAGGTTTGGGCTGGCTGAGGGGTGGTGCAGGTGAGTGCTGGAGCTGCGCTCTCCGTCGGGAACGCTGCCCTCCCCTCCGGCGGGCCTGGGCACGGAGACCCCCGAGGGCAGGGATCCATGAGCGCAGGGTGCGGGGCTGCGTGCCGGCGGGCTGGCTCGCCCGGGCAGATTGCGACCTGCCACCCATGCTGGCGCTGCCACGGCGTTGGCTGGGTATGCTGTTCCTTTCAGGTGTTCCTGTCCCGCTAATCGCTTCAACGGAGGCTCTGCCAACTGTGCAGTTAGGTACCGCGCCCCTTCCCTTCCGCCCAGGTAGCTGGTTGCCCGAGCTGCGTTTGCTTTTCCTGCTGGAGCTGTGTGTGTCCGTGCCCCTCGCCAACTCCTCCCGCACCCGGCACTGGGAGGGAGCGGCAGGGTTGGCCTCCCACTGCCGCAGCGCGGGGCTCCCGCTGCTGCAGCCTTGGGCTGGCCTGGCGCAGCGGGTCGATTCCTGCAGTGCTGGGAGCCGCCGGGGCAAACGCTGACATGTCCCGTGTGCGCGCACACGCCCACGCCTGGACACGCGTGTAGATGGACGTGTGTCCGTGCGTGCTGCCGCCTGCACTGACCAGAACGCCGCCGGTGTCCTCGCTTGGCACCCCGGGACCCCCCCTCCCACCCCGGGGCCCTGCGCTCTTCTCGCCTTGCTCAAGGGTGTCGGTGCACCTCTTGTAAAACAGGGAGCAATCAAGAAGGACCCGTGTAGCCTTCACATCGGGTTTGATTAACTAATCAACACCTGATTAGCACCTTTGTTCAAGGGGGATGCTGATGAATCAGTTGCTATCGATTGCGAGAAGGGCTCCATTTTCTAGCAGAGAGGAGGCTGAAGGAACAACCAGGAAACATTGAGCACCTGCCATAGTGATTAAATTTATTAAAACAAAGCGCATTATTTTTTATGAAGCGATCTTGAAATGGCTCACTGAAGGGGAGCTTATTGATTGAAGAAGGAGGAACTCCTCGAATTTCTCTGGCTTAAATTAGACCAAATTCAATTACAAAACGACAAGCAGGTTAACACTACTCTTTAGCAGTCCATCAATAAATTAGAGTAGGGGTAGCACGCTTAATGCCGCGCTGTAGTAATGAATAACGTTATTGCTCATCCTGTCATACCCAGGCAGTGATTTCTGTCCTCCCACATCGTGCATAAGTGGTTTATAGTGTGTCTGAAATAACGACAGCCTGTTCTGCCCCCGGCCCCGCCTGCCAGCACCTCCCGCCAGCCCCAACTTGTAGTCCTGCTCCATCATTGCAAAAAACTAATTCCACAAAAGACTTCACCAGAAATTCAGCAGGGCCACGCTGGCACTAGCTTTATGTCTCCTTCCTCATAGCAAAGAGGAATAGCTGGCTGACCCCCCACGTCTGACCAGCAGTGACATGTGGGAGCTTAACTCATGTTGCTCTGTTAATTATTTAATAAACTAAACTTTAACAAGAGGAAGAAGAGATCTCTCAGTTAGGAATTCTTTGAAGAACCTGATGTAGGTTTCCTTTTCCCTGCTTTGATGCAGATGTTGCGTTATCATCTGGGCAGCACGATGGCTGGCAGGGGAGTTAGTGTGTGGGACCTTACCTATGCCCACCTGCCAGTTCAGCCCCCGCTGTCCTACATCAATAGCTTGAAATTAATTCTCACCCAGAAACAGATTAATTTGTGTGGGAGTGCAGCAACAAATCCAAATATGCCAAAATTAACATCTATCCTATAATTTCAGAAAAACGTCCACCAATTTTCTGCTTGTACAGCACCAAAGTGCATAGAACAAGTTCAGGGCTGTTCAGAGATACCCCAAAGCGTTCCAGAGCGTTGGCCTACGGAACGTGGAGCAGGAAGGAGGGTGACGAGCAAGGATGGGGCCGGGACCCCCCGTGCAGCAGGTGCAGGATCAAAACTCGCACTTTCCTGAGTGGCCGTGGGGGCGGCTGCGTCTCCACGTGCTGCCTTCGCTTCCCGCCCGCGGTGTGGAGGGATGGAGAGGCCTAACGGGAACCGGGACGGTGCCGGGGGATGCTGCGAGACGTAGCAGGAATCCCGGGAGTAGCAGCGGTGGAAAGCGGGTGCCGAGCTCAGCCCCGGGCCCAGGAGGTCACTGGGATGGAGCCGCTGCCTGCGGGCGCTGGAGGATGCTGGCGTGTGCAGAAGGTCCCGTCCCAAAGGTGATCCCAAACCCAACGTCTGGAGCTTTGCAGGGTCCGGCTCGGAATGCGCGGTGAGCACTGAAGTTAGAAATGAAGTGGTTTGACTCTGATAGGTCTGGAGCATTTAGAGCGGGTATAATTGAGATTTAAAATAGTAGCTAGTACAGTCAGCCAGGTCCAACTTAGTCTTTCTCTTAATCTTGAGATGCTGCCACCTACGAAAAGAGTGGAAGCTAGAATACACGTAGATACATACATATATATATATATTTTAAAGCCTCATTAAACCAGAATTGAGTGGAACCTTTTTGTCGAGTAGTTGGGAGGAGAAAAGTCTTCCATCTGCTAAACCTTGCTGTAAGCGTTGACCCACATTGTCAGGATATTGCTATTAAAATCTGCCAGCTTTTCTCGTACTCTTGAGACAGTCCACAGAAAGCTATTTTTAAACAATTAGATCTGCAAAAACGCTGGAAAACTTGACATCATTAATACATTTATTTTTTAAAAAGTGTCTGCCCCTGCAAAAACCCCCTAGCGAAGAACCTGCGGGTTTAAAACGCGGGTGTTAATTGGCAATACCGACACGGAGGATGAGCAGCTGAACGTCTGCTGCACGCGGCTCCCGACTCGGGACGAGTTCCCTTAGGATGGTGCCGGGGCGGTGCCAGTAGGAGCCAGCCCAAAGTGCCTTTCTTTTCTGTCTACGAACTGTTTCAGGACTTGCACTTTTTGCTTAAAGGAAAACTTCAGGGCTCGCGTTCAAGTGGTACAATCTCTCATTTTGTTGATTACATGAGTAGTTGGTTAAAATAACAAGCAAAAATTAATTCGGAGCTACCAAAGTCTCTTACTGGCCGGCCCTTGGCGCGGGACTAGAGTGCTCTCTGCTGCTGTCTGCAGCGCTGCAGCTCGCGCCGACGCGCTCAGTGCCGCAGCGGGCCCAGCGCTGGCATCGCTCGACGGCAGGGCACCACCGTGCTCTTCTCTCGGGGGAGGCATCACAGCACTTGAAAAGAAAAATGGATTTTTTTCCGCATATATTCCACTATTGCAGGTGGATTGTACCAGCACCGCTGCTGTTTTCCTTTAAGGTACTTTGGTGTCAAGCGAAGCGCCACCCCCCAACGCTGGGTTCAGCCGAGGTGCGGAGGGGCCGCGGCTGCGCGCGCTGTTCCCAACAGGCAGCGGTGTCGGCACCTGCCCGCGCTCTCCCCTCCCGCCCGCCCTCCACCCCCACCCGCCACAAAACCACCGCAAACCAGAAACAAATCTGTAATAGAAAAATTCTGACTATTCGATTTAAAGGCCAGCGTGCTCCAATATATATTAACATCTTAATGGGAAAGCTCGGCATGTATACATTTACTACTCTCTGACAAGAGGGAATTAAATGTCAGAAGGATTTGTAGCATCTATAATTGAATTGGTGCTGAGAAAAGCAAATCTTAAGGAAGAATAACATATTAGGATTAGCAAATAATGTGGCATTTTGTCAGCTCCTGCCATCTCATCTGTTCCCTCTTCAGTAATAAAGTCGTGATTTCTGCTTTAATCATAGATATGAAGCGGGAATAGCTTTTGTGAATTGGAGACAGCCTTTTAAAGCAGATTCTGGTTTTTAAGGTCAAGTCTCCCTTTCTTGGCACAAATTTGGGGAATTATTCTTTGCTCCAGACCCGGCACGCTTTTTTTAATTACCAAAGAAATAATGAGTGACGGAAAATGAAGCAGCCGCTCTCGTGCTGGTGGCGTGCAGATGGATTTGCTTGGAGCGGTGACCGGAATTGCCGGAGCCGGGTCTGCCGGCCACTGGCTTTGCCTTGGGTTGACGTTGGGCAGCTACGCTGGAGCACGGGGAGCTGGATGAGGTGTGGGAGAGGAGGTGCTGAGGGAGGAACGTTAGCAAAGGACCAGCGTCACGCTGGAATGGCTTGTGAGGGAGGATCCAGCGCTGGAGAGTTTTATTGAAGTGTTGGAGTAGGAAAGCAGCGTTACAGGGCTGTGGGTGTCGCTGACTGGGCCTTGGCCTCTCAAGGTGTTTTGTTGTTGCTTTCCTGTTTAAAAGGAAGAAAAAATATGCCAGAGGCCTAAAAAATTTTCCAAATTTGGATTTTTCTTAGAAACAGCAGGTAGTTTATCTTTGGAGAGCAAATCACTTCAACCCAGAAAAGCTATGAGGCAGATTTTATTTTTGTAAGTGTGTTTTAATGCCTCTAAACACAGCGTGTTTATTTTAGGCTAGACCTTAGGCTCTTTCGCCTGCAGAGGCGGGCTCAGGCGGGTACCGCAGGCCGCCAGAGCGGTGGGTGCTCGCTCCCCGCTGCAGCGGCGTCGGGCCTGTCCTGGCTGCGCTTGGGCCCTCGGGGCGGCCTTCAGGGCCAACGCGCTTGGGCGCAAGAGGCGGCTTCTGAACCTCGATTGTGGTGGCTGGTGCAGCACGGCAGAGGAGCCGTGCCTTTCCCTTGCTAGTCTAACGTAAATATACGTATCTTTTAGCTTCTAAGTTAGGAGGACGCTGTCGGTGGCCTCGCTGACTTGCTGTAGATGGTTTGCAGGCACTAGGCATCCTCCAAAGTTGTTCAGTTTTTACACAGTGTGTAAGCTCAGAGATGAACTATTTAGCCACAAGCATAATAAAATAAGCTTGTGGCTTGCCTTCGCAGAGGTCTTTTTTAACAGAAATAATTAAGAAAAATGGCCCTGCATGTCCCAGTAGATAAAATCATCCTTAATAAACCGTTCTGGCCAGAGCTGTTTGCCACGCTCTATGCAAAAGCCCCTTCCCAGGGAAACCCCGTGTCCCGACGTCACTGCAAAGGGAAGGGAAGCCGCGAGGCATGTGTTGGGCACAAGACTTTTGCACGAGCGCACCAAGGTTTCATCTTTCCAGAACTTTAATTTATGGTGATTAAGAAAAAATGCCTCTTGATGTAAAATCCTGCTCCAAGCACATTAGAGAGCCGTAACTCAGTGTGTTTATTTCCCTTTGCTGTTCCAGATGTCAGTAGACATTCATCCTCCCACTCTGGGCTGCTGCTGCCTCCTCCTCAGCGCAGCCGGCCAGATCTGGGTGCTAAGTTTCCAAAAAAAAAAAAAAATTTTAAAAATGGAGTGGAGGTAGTCTAAAGCAGCTGCTCCAGTAGCTGAGCCAGGTTTGGCTGCTTTGTGGGGAGTAAGTCCTCAAAGGCCCGGGTTAGCGGAGCCGAGCGCCACAGTGAGGCCGTACTCGAGTGGCGGCTGCCCGCAGCGCCCAGGGCTGCTGCTTTTTCTGCAGCTGCTGTCCTGGGCAGGCAGCGGGGTCTGGGCGCAGGCGAGCTGGTCGGCCTGGCACGGCGCTGCGCTGCCCTTTGCCGACGGCGAGCAGGGATGGTCGGCCGCTTGCCAAAGCAGCCGATGCTGGGAAGCGTCTGTGATATGGCCCGTTCCTGCTGGAGACGACACAAAAATTCCCTCCCTTGATCATGCTCTCGGATTTCTCGGGCACGCTCTTCCCGCAGCAAGTGACGCGGGTGTAGGTGATGTGACAGCGGATGCTCTCGCTCTGCAGGAGAGTGTTTTTGGGCCCCAGTTTGGAGCTGATGGGAGAAGCTGCTGGAAGGGACTTGCCGACGGCAATGCCGAGGGGCTGCTCTGCGTCGTGGCCCTTAACGTGCCCCTCGCCCCGACCCGCTTCAGCCCCCACCACCTGTGCCAGAGCTCCTGCTTTTAGAAGTTACAGGACAAGACACTCGAAGGGTTTTTTTCTTAAATTGTTTTAATTAAAAGACCCTTTATGGTGCTCTCAGTCACGAGTTATTTACTTAGGTCCCTCAGTCCTTAATCTTGGAGCAGAATTGGAAATATCGATAGAAAGCGTAAATCCCGGGCTGCTGCTCGCCAGCTTTGTATCAGGTTTCAGCTCAAAAGAGCACCATTACCTTTAGCTGTCACGGATCTGTACGCTTGATCGATAAACTTCAAATATTATTAGAGGTGGAGGCTTCAGAGATTTGCTCTGTTCTTTGGAGGGAGACGGAGATAAATCTTTCTTAAAAATTGACTTGCATTTGCACTCTCAGTCTTCCTGGTAAAATGCATTTCTCTTAGGTGTCTGGGCAACTGCATGCAGGACAGATTTATAGGCCATGTGCTTCTTGTAGTGAAAGATTTAAATGGTAAATCCTTCACATATGACTTCACAAATCATGTAAAGTTAAAAGATTTTTACCGTTTCTGTTGCTGCTGTGCTTAAATTGTAAGGTATGGCCAGTAAATCATTTTAATGGAGGTGTCGCGCTTGACTCAATAAAAAAAAGAGACAATGGTTTAGCTTCTGTTCCAAAATGTTAATGTATTAATCAACGGGAGAATAATTGTTTTTTACTACATTATAAATCTCGGTTGCCATTAGGATTGCAGTGAGGGTTGATGTAGCTGCGTTCTTAAATTAAAATTGTTTACACTGCTATACATTAATTTTACATGGCCATAGCTCATTCTGGGTTCATTTTGGAGTTGTTCCTCCGCCAAATAAGTCATTCCTCTCCCGGGTGACGGCGTCCTAAGGGAGAGGCGCTTATAAAAGAGAGCTGATGGCATGGTGAGGAGTTAAAGAAATGAAATAAAGCAGTTGCAGGCACTGTACAATTATTGCTCGCTCTCTCCTTTTGAAGAGGTTTTTATAGTTTGGGTGAGGAGTTTTGTGTCTCCGGACGTTGTGGGCTGCACTGGACGGCAAAGGTTGCGGTGAATGATGTCATCTGGTTGGGTCGGGGGAGAGGGGGGTTGTAAAGGCGTTTGTCGTGCTGGGTTGGGTGGGTTTTGGTTGAGGCGTTTTTTGGGCGGGAGCTGAAATGTTTGCAGCAGGGCACTTGTTAAAGACATTTCTGCAGAGCCAACGATTAATATTCCCATTTTGTACTGCTATTCCCTGTGCCCCCATCCCCCGGGAGGTTGAAATTTGGGGAGCTTTCTAGGGAAATGTCCCCAAATACATACCCACCACTGACTCCATCTCTCCTCTCCCTCTCCCAGCTGTCTTCCACATGTGTAGTCATAGTGCTGCTGCTTGTAGCGGAAAACACCTCGCGAGTCGAGCTGCCAGATCAGTTCGGCTCTGGACAGAGTTCCTCGGCCCGAACTCATCTGTCTTGATAGCTCCGTGCTTTACCCCTCTGCCTTTGGAGAGCACAGGGGTGGCTTTTCCAGGCCTGAGAGCAGCTGCAGCCAGACCCTTCGGAGAGCCTCATAATAAGTGCCGAATTCTTATTCCTCTTCTGATCTCAACAGATTCTCGTGCAGGTGAGGAAGGGGCAATACGGAGCGTGGACCATGCGGTGGTTGGTGGCGTCGTGGCTGTAGTCGTGTTTGCGATGCTTTGCCTGCTCATCATTTTAGGGCGATATTTTGCCAGACATAAAGGTAAGACAAAGACCGAAACCAGAAAATGGGAGGACGTGGCATGCGGGTCCCCTTGCTCACGGTGGTGTCCTGTCTGATGTGGGGACCCCTCTGCTGCTCTGACAGATTGGCTCCCAGAGCCCTTTGAAATGGGGAAGGGAGGGAGGCTGGCGCAGGGCACCGATGTTCTGGGCGCCAGGGCCTTGGGACGGGAGGGCGGTGGTTTGCCCCAGACACGGGCTGTCCCCGCCGGGCCACCGCTGCGGCTCGCGGGCAATGGTGCCGGGGAGGCAGAGCCCCTTCCAAGGCGCCTTGGCAGCGGGGCATGGCCAGCACGGCAAGTTCCTGTTCCAGAGCAGCGTCTCCCGACGTGGGGCACGCTGAGTTCCCTCACGCCGAGCTCTGTCTCCTGCTTCAAGTAAAGCATATAAAGCACAATTTTAGCGATATTTGTGCGCTTCTGAGAGGGGGAAATACCTGAGACTTAAGTTCTTTTCCGAGTAAGAGGCTGCAGGGAGCGGGATGCCGTCGCATGTCAGAGCAGGGACATGAGTGCCCAGAGCCAGGTCGGCCCGGAGGTCTCCAGCGGCTCCTGGCCCACAGGAGCAAGGAGCTCCCGCACCGGCCCGCGGCCACCTGCCTCCTTGCTGGCATCACTTGGTCACACCCCAGACGGGTATTTTCATGGTTTGCATAATTTTTTCCCCTTTCGCTCGCGGCTTCGTGGCTCGCTCTCAGCACCTCGCAGATACCTCCCGCTTCCCTTTCAGGTACATACTTCACCCACGAAGCCAAAGGAGCAGATGATGCGGCCGACGCAGACACAGCCATCATCAATGCAGAAGGAGGACAGAACAACTCCGAGGAAAAGAAAGAGTACTTCATCTAGAGCAGCCTTGGTTTCTATGAGGTGTCCAACCGTGGACGGTTACTACTGGCCCTATTTAAACGCTCAAGAGACAGTGATATTGGAAGTTGCAACCAGCTTGTGTCTTTTTTTTTAAAGAAAAAAAAAGCAAATGGGTGGAGAGTCGTGAGGCTGGGAGGGTCCGGGATTTGCTGTGTAAAAATATTCCTCGTAAAGTACACTCTGCTGTTCGACACCTCAGTTTGTTTGGGTTTTCTTTTTTTGGCCAAGTCCAGCTTGGATTTAGTTTAGTGAAGTCATTTGCAGAAGATTCTGTGCCTTGTTTAATTTCTGTTTGTTCGGGTCGGGGGGAGGCTGGGAAGAAGAGGGGCTTCTGTGCGGTAGTTCCCTTCGGGTTTCTGTGGCTCTTCGTTTCCCCTTTCCTGTTTGTTTCTGGAGTTGCCTGCTGGGACCCCGTGGAGTAGGTGGGTTTCTTTGAGGGTGTTTCTCTTTCTGTTCCTCTTCACCGTTTTCCGTTCAGAACTCGAGCTCATCGGAGGAGAACCAGCACATTTTAGATTTCGTAGTTTGCAGTTCAGTGTGCCCATCTCCCATTCCCTCTTCGTCGTAAAGGCTTGGATAAACAAGCGACGAGACCCCGTGTGTGGCTGCCCGTGTTCAGGTGCTTTTGATGGTGGCGACGAGGAAATCGGCTGGAGCTCGGCAAAGGCGCGGCTCGGCCGCGGGGAAGCGGACGGGGGCTTCTCCCCCTGGGGGGGAGGCCGGGCCCGGCCCCCCTGGGCTCGCGAGGGGCTTCTGCCACGGCCTTGCCAAGCGCCCAGCCCGCTCGCCCGGCTGCGCCCGGCTCTCCCGGGTCGCTCGAGAAGGCAGAGCCCTCCCGGGGCGCAGGGGGCTGCGGGTTTTGCCGTCCGCTCCCCAGCTTCTGCAGCCGCGGGACGCGGTGGGTGCGACGCCTCCCCCCCACCCCCCGCGCGCTACAGCCGAGGCCCGGACGAGCAAAACTGCCTTTTTTTCTACCCGCTAAGTAAAACGTGGGAATTTGTGTTAAAACAACAGTGCTAACTGACTTATAAAGCCATAGGTGAAAAGGAGAATCTAGCTAAATTAGAATCGTAAGTGGCAGGTAGTGGACTGCAGTGAGCAGATGGTATTAAAGTTATATACGCTGAATTTTTTTTGGTGAGTAATCTTGGATTTCGAGCGATGCTTTTTTTTACTGTGTTTCTGTGGAAAATGTATGCTGATTTATTTAAGGGAAGCATTAATCTTAGCGTCAGGTTTGGGGGTTTTTTTAGGGGTTTCGGGGGGAGCATTTTCGTGCGGTTTTTTTCTTCTTAATTGTTGTTTTTGGCAGAACCATTACAGTGCGGGAGCCCGTTGGGAGCGGGATGGCCGGCCGGCAGAGCGAGCCCGTCCGCCAGCAGCGCTCTGTCTTTCCCCTTGTCACGAGAAGAACCTGGCAGAAATACCCTTTTTTCCGAGCAGATTTTGTCGAGCGCAGCTCTTTTCTGAGCCTTCAGCACCGTTGCCAAACCCCATGGTGGTGAGAAGCAGTCAGGAGGTTGGAGGCCGGGGGGCGTTTTCAGCCGTCGCGGGTGCGGGATCGGCAGCCTGGGTTGGAGCAGCCCATTTTGTTTTGGAAGTGTACCGTAGTGCAGTGTTACCGATGTAACTTTGACTTACAATGTTGACATGTCTCAGGTTCATGTGTTTTGATTGGTGTTTTCCGTCTCAGGTAGATTGCAAAATTTCGGCCCCACACATTGGGAAAAAAAAAAAAAAACACGTAAAAACAGGATAAAAAACAGGAAATTACGAATTTTAGTTGTATATTGGTTTATGTATTTTTTCTTCAGTATACAGTGCACTGTTTGAAATGTATTGTTGAGTATTACTTTGTACAGCTTTAGATCATTAGGATTTTGAAGCGTGAAGAAAGAACAACCTTGTTTAAAGGAGTATTACAAATGAAGGACGCGGAACTGATGATAAACAACCTTGTTCTTTATTCACCCGGCCTTTTTATTTTTTCCCCTTAGGCCAGTTCTGTTTTAAGGTGTCCATGGAAGATGTTACAATGTAAGAAAATACATATCCATCTGCTCCCATTCACATTTTGTATTGGTTCATGTATACCATTTTTACAAAGGAAAAGAAGTACTATAAAATATCTGTCTTCTTAATAAAAAAAAATTAATGTTACAAAACTAAACCTCACTTTGCCCTCTTTGTCCCCTGTCGTTACGGAGACAGCAATCACGGTGACCTTCGCCCCCGGCTCGCCCGCCGGCGCGGTGCTCGGAGGGGACGGTGCTGAGCAGGGAACGCCCCGGCGCTGCCCGCGGGCTGCACCCTCCTGCCCGGCCCTGCCCGGTCCCAGGAAGAGCCTGGCTCCTGGCCCATCGGGCAAGGACGATGGCCAAAGGATGATGACGATGAGAGGGTCTACCCTTGCCAAGCGCCTACGTGGGTGATTTTCGGCGCGTTGGGTAAAGCCGCTTCGCACCTTCACGACGCGTTCGTGTCCTTTGCCAAGGAGGCCGTGGGGTGTGGAGGGGCTGCCTTGGGCAGGGAGGTCCCCGCCGAGCTCTTCCAGCGCCGCAGCCTTAAATCTCCTGTGAGGGAGATCATCTCAGGTTAATTAATCTCCAGGCTCAACCTTGCTGGGAGCAGCTGGAAGTCCGGCCTGAAGGCGGCCATGCTGCGATTGCATCTTCTGACGCTGTTTATCCTGCGCTGGGGTTTACTTAAGGAGAAGATCGATCTGTAACCGACACTTCAGTCGTCCTGAGCTGCGGGGTGTCTGCCCAGACACAAGCTCTCAATGGCAGACAAATATTTAAATGCTGTAATGGTGGGTGAGTGACCTCCTTCACCCTGTTCCCACCTCCAGTTCAGTTCTGGTCTTTGCCAGATTTTCTTGGCTCTCCCTTTAAAAAGGTCGGGGTTTCTGAACTGCACTATGTGATTCCTGTTCCCCTCCGAACACCAAAGCCCAGGGAGAAGTTCTGCCGCCATGAATCCGTTTGCCGCTGCTCCATCTTGGCGGAGCTGCTGACGGGCCTGGCCCTCGCTCCTCCTCCAACGCTGCCCTTAGCCGCAGCTCATGAAATCGGGTTATGAGGCAGCTGCAGCGCTGAAATTAGAAGCATCAATCTTTCATGCTTTGGACAAAGGAGGAGGAGAGAAACAATTGCTTTCCGCTGAGGAGACGCTACCGAGAGAGACGCTGCCGTAATGACTGTGTGTAAACAACGTGTCCTGTCCTGCGCGGGGCTGGACGCGCTTGGGCTCCTGCACCGAAGGCGCTGCCGCTGCTGCGCCCAGGCCGGCGCTCGGCTCTCGAGCTCTTGGTGCATTTAATGTAGTTATGTGAGAAATAACATTTTTCTGAGAGAAATTATGACACTGAGCAAAATAGGGCAAACCAGAAAAAGCGGCTATTCCTTTTTTAATATGAAATGGATATGAAGATCATTAACTTTGGTAGTTAACATGGCTAGTTTCTAATTATTTTAATGCACAAGAGATTTTCAAACCACAGGTCCCTGCTGCTGGCTCGTGATGCTTCGTTCCTCTTCGAGCCAGACTAAATTCCATCACATGCTTGTGGTGTCAAGCGGAAGCTTACAGCGTTGGATAGGTGGTTGAGGCCCTTCCCCACCTGGTCCTTGTTCCCCTTTCCCTGAACCATTTATGCTTCTGATAATTCCAGGAGCAGCATTTCCATGTGGCACAGCTCACACAGTTATTGTTTAGATTGTTGTTGAGCTGCATTCAGTAACGACATCTGATGCATTTCGCCTGGAAATAACAGCAGTCAGGGGACAGGGGTGGCCTCGAGTGCCACACACAGTCCCTCATGGCTGGCGGACATGCAGGTCCCAGGCTGGGGCTGCCCAGAGGTTCCCGCTTGGTGGACGAAGCGGCCGAGGCGTTAAAATCGCATCCTGAAGCCTGTCTGGGACCTCGGGGTTTGGAGCCGTGTTGCGAGACAAGGCCGGTCCCCACAGCCGAGCGGGCAGAGCGTCCCCAGGGCCCACCCAGGTGTTAGAGCGGGTGAGCGCCCCAGGAACACCACGGCCTGAGCGGTTCTGCTCTTGCTTTGTCCCAAGGTGCCTTGAGGATCCCTCTCCATCCGCTGCAACAGGGAGTGGCCTCTTGCAATTCCTAATTTGGCGCGTTGTGTTGCTCATGTTGGCGCTCCTCCCCGAGGGCTTTGGGCTGGGATTAATGCTGGGCTCTGTCTCGAAGCACAATCCTGCTGCTGCTGCTGCTGCTCACTTGCAGTAATTTTCAATAATTTAGTATGCTCAGAGGCGATCTGCCCAACGCAGCGGCAAAGCCAAGCCTGCGCGAGGAGAGCGCGGCTGCGGCAGGAGCTGGGGAGGGGACAGAGAGCCCTTGGTTATGGCCACTTCTCATTTCCAGAGTTGCACCGATAAAAGTGTGATTGAACATTAATAGCCTGTTACGAATCCAGTTGTGAACACTGCTGGGTGGAACTGCTGCCAGCCGCAGCTTTCGAGAGAACAAATCAGCCGCGTGTCGGAGGTTCATGATTTATTTATGGCGACGTGTGGCTCGTGCATCCCGTCCCCGAACCAGGCCCTTCCTCGCTATCTGTGGCTTTGCCAGCGCCTCTGTGTCACGAAGCCAGCGGGCTTTGCTTTGCTCTTGGGCTGTTTACGTTCTGCGAGTGCCGAGCGGGGCCTTTGCCAAGGCTTTGGATGCCCGTCCTCAAATGGCCCGGCCGTTTCCCCAGTTGTCTGCATCAAACCGCTGCTGCCTTTAATCTTGGCAATTTCATGCTGCAGTATCCATCTGTTTGGGAAAGAAACCCAAACAGGGAGTGCTGCTTGTGAAGATCACAGATTTACTTAGCTGCAGCTTCAAAAGGTTCTTATTTCTACCCCGTTCCATCACTGGGAGCAAGGAGGTCTGCGTGGGCAAGCGGAGCTTAACCCTTCCTCTCGGGCAGCTCAGCCTTCTGCCAGCATCCCACATCTGACTGTGGTTACGCTGCAAGCGGTTGCATGAGCCACTTGTCCGGCTGTTTAGCGCCACGCAGAGAAGTAAATCTGCTCAGAAACCTCCTCGAGTTCATTGCCTCGGGCTTAAGAAGTTGCAGCGGTTTTCCTCGTGTCCTGGATCTCACACCCAAGGTCCCTCCTTTCATCATCCGCCATGTAGAGCCTGCCAGCCACGCAGGCTTCGCTGCCCGGCATCCAAGCGGCTCTCAGCTTTTAACGAGCTTCCTATGGCCTCGGCGCTTCTCAGAAATTAAGAAAACAAAGTCTGTGATTTATCCTATCAGTGGTCCAAACCTTTCAGGATTATTTCCCAAAAGCACCTGGGACTGTGAGGCAGTAACCGGCAGCTGAGCACGAGCGTCTGAGCCCCACAGCCAGCCCTGGGCGCGGCGGGGAGCCCGGCTCTCCAGCCTTTGCCATTAAAAGGACCTGAGGACGCTTCAGTAGTTTGTGAAATCCAAGAAAAGGACCATTAGTTAAGATAAGAATGTAGCATTTGCCCTGAACTTACCATTTTTGTAAGTTGCAGAAGTTGTTTGGTCCTACTTACACAATTATTTTATCAGGTAGGTAATAGAATTGTTAATTTATCTTTTTTTTTTTAGCAAAAACAGGAAGGAATTATTTTAACGTAATAAACAATTCTGACTGGCATAATTACTGCCTTTTCTGCCAGGCTGATGTCGCTAAAAGTCGACGCTTTGAATACTTCTGCCACAAAGTAATTAGCGATAAATGACACTTCGGTGTACATCAGGTAGAAGGTGCCTGAAATCTGGGCTCAGCTGTGGAGAAAAGCAGGGGGGGAGCTGGGGTGCGGCACGGCCGTGGGGCTGGCAGCAGCGACTTGTGCTGCCCCGCTGGGCTCAGCGGCAGGGCCTGGCGACAGGTAACGGCTTCCGTGGAAGATCCGTTTCCTTGGCTGGCCGGCGGCGGGCAGCGCAGGGTGACGCCCGCTCAGGCGGCATCGACCGGGCGGGGACGCGCCCCCCGCCCTGTCCTCCCCGTCCCGGGGCTGGGGCTGCGCTGGGGGTCGGGGGGGAGCAGTGCTGGGAGGCGACACCGGGGCCCGCAGTGCTGGGAGGGTGCTGGAGTGCGGCCGATAGATGATACTCCCGGTGCGTGAGTTGGGCTGAGCTTTGCTGGAGTGCTGCGAGCCCGGGCAGAGCGACTCAGCCCTCTGCACCCAACAGGCCCTAAGTCTGGGGGTTCCAATTTCCCAGCGCAGACGTGCAGGCACAGACTGCGGGGCTCTCCATCCCTCGTCCCTGAAGGCCTTGCTAAATTGATACCGGTTTTAACCTGCGTGCCTCTGCCTATCTACCCCACAACCTGTGTTCTCCTGCTCCAGTTTCTTACCCTGTTCTGCAGGAGAGCAGCAGTTCTGTAAGTAACAGACCTGGTAGAATGTAGGTAGAATAGGACTAAAGCACAGATAGAAAGGGTACGGATAGATGTAACTCAGCTGTTCCTCGACTCTAAAATCAAAGGCGGGCAGGATCTGTGGGCGCTTGGCAGCCTGAGTGCAGTTTGGGGGAAACTCCAGGAAAAAAGGGAACTGAGCCCCTTCAGAAGAGGGGGAGTGCTCAGCAGCCCCAGGAGGCTTCATTCCTGTCCTAGGACGGTGCTGTAATCCAGGCCCACGTCTGCCTGCCCGATGTCATGCCCAGCTCCCGGTGTTGTCAGTCCCAGCTCGTGGCTTTGCAGAGCTGCTGTGGCTGCCCTGCCCTGGCCCTGGCCCGCGGGGGAGCCCCCGCTCCCGCTGACAGCTCCGCACTCACAGAGACTCTCCAAGCCCTTCAGCACTTTGCTGGGCTGGAGTCTTTCTTGTCTGCTTCCCTTTCGCTCCCTGCGAGGTAAGGAACGATTTCTGCGTCTCGGAGTACAAAGGGGGAAGGAGTCCCCGGTGTTTCAAAAGATCCTGAGACACAAAGCGCCGGGGAAGAGTAGGGACGATTTTAAAGACCTGCCAGTGGTTTCCAAGGCTCCGTTATGACCCCCATTACTTCCAGGGAATCCTGTTTTCCTCCGAGTGGCTTAAAGAAAGCCTCTCTTCGTGTGCCAGCAGTAGCAGTGTTGTCCCTGGCATCTCCCTCAAGTCCCCACGTGCTTTCTCCCAACATCCCTTGGGGTGAGTGGGATTCCCTCCCCTTTCCCACCCAAGTGCACAGAAGTTGGACTCCCTTCCTGCCTGTTCTCCTCCAAAACGCTGCCTGGATGGGGATGGCTGGTTGGTAACGGTTCGTATTTGGGATCTAGAGCCCTCGGCTTGGATACCCCGGGTCAAGCACCCATGGCAGCAGCACCGTGCCAGCCCCAGGAGCCCTTGCGCCCGCCTCCATGCTGAATGAGCCAGGTGAGCAGCACCAGCGTCCCCTCGCCCGCCGGAGCAGCCCTGGAGCCAGCACGCGGGAAACCAGCAAGTGGGAGATGTGAAGGCTGCCAGGAGCAAAGGGAATATTTGATCACACGTCCTGCTCTCCCCTCTGTACTTGCTCGGCAGCCTCCCGTGGGGCTGGCCCCGCGCTGCCGCCCAGCACCACAGCCCCGCTCCCGCCAGCGACGGGTTGGCAGCAGCAAATCAAAATGGCAGCTGCACAGGAATGTCAATAAGATGGAGAAGTTAATCTCCAGCCTGCGGCTCTCCGCGTGCTCTCCTTCCCCTGCTCCTCTGCACCCATCTCTGTTTCCATCCCCTCTCCACTGGATTTTGGTGCCCGTGGCCAATTCTCCAGTCTCGGTGCCTGGTCCCTTTGCCTGCTGTTGGGACGGGGGTACTGCCCAATGCCCCCCTCGCTGCGGCAAAACCTCTGACACTGTCCTGCTCCTGCAGATGTGCCCCTTATTCAGGCTGTGTCCTGGGCGTTTGTGTTTTTTGGGCTCTTCCACGCTTCCCAGACCAGCCCCTGGCATCCACACTTCTTCCTCAAGTCCTTTCAACGAGTCTGGCACAGCCACCAGCCATGTGTGAGACTTCACACAATCTGGGTTGATTTTTTTTTTTCTGTTCCTCAGCACTGGAAAACAGCCTTTTAGAACAGGAGTGAGCTGCAGCCTGGGCACAGCACCCCAGGGGCCTCATCCACCCCGTGCCCAGCACCCCAGGGCAGGGGGTGATGCAGGGGGTGACACAAGTGATGCCACCAGAACAACTCCCATGTGAGTGGCCGCAAGGAACTCGCTCCCGGCTGGGAGGACGCGGTGCCAGAGCATCGCTCCGATGGTGACCAGGCCCTGCCGAGGGGCCGGCTCCTGCCTGCGCCTGCCGCTCGGGCAGCCCTTGCCTGCAGCCCCAGGAGCTCTCCCTCCCCGCCGCTCCCTGCGCGTAATCAGCCCCATTATGGCTGGGTAATTTTCCCTTCTCTGGGTAATGCTGCTGCTGAGCAGGAACAAGGAGAATGGCAGTGTTTTTCTGTGACTAAGAAAAGGTGTACGTGGCCTTGATTGCAAATGAAAAATTAAGGCCTCGTGTCTTGCATTTATTCCTTCTTGATTACACACCAGTACGTAAACAAATCTTCACCCTGTTGCCTGAGGGGTGTCAATGATCTACCTTTTCTCTCGCTCGCCTCTCCTCCAGCAGATCTGTAATGCATTTAATCTTCACCAGTCACTCTCCTCAGCTTTTAAATGTCTAATTTGCTGTCGAGCGCAGCTCCAATTCTCTCTGTGCCGCCGCTTTAACTCTCTGGCTCGTGTTTGCCCGAGCGCTCGCGCTGGGCGGGGGACCCCCGGGTGCATCGATCCCTGGGGAGTGGGACCAGCCTCTCCGCGCCCGGGGAGCCCACCCGTTTCGCTCGTGCTGCCGTTAGCAGGCTGGTTTCAAGGGAGGTTTGACAAAACCACACAGGTTTGTCTGCAAGTGCTCAGCTGGGCCCTTCCCAGGGAACAGAGGATTAAAATTTGGGGTACTTTAAACAGAACTGAGTGGAGGTTCTGAATTCTAGCACCCAGGCCTTCTTGCCCGGGAAACACGTGCACACTTCAGGCCAAGCGGCAGGGCTGGGACAAGAGGGAAAACGGGTTTCATGTGGGGTGTGCGGCCGTTCCCAGGGGCACAAGAGGTGCCCGTCCTTCCTGGCGTGGGAACAGCCTCTCCAGCACGGCCCCACCAGCATGGGTCAGTGTGGCGTGGGGGATGCTGGAGCGGAGCGGTGCCCTGCCCTGCCCTGCCCTGCCCTCCTGCCTGCCCTGCCCCTGCCCAGCTGCAGCCACTTTCCCCCACACCTGCGGGTATTTAGTGCTCAGCTCAGGGCCAGCAGCCTGCTGGGGAGCTCTGAGGATGCAGGGACGGGGCTCTGCAGGTAAGAGGGGTTTGGGGTGTGCCTGGACTGGCCTCTCCTTGCGATGGGGGGATGGATATGGTTGGGGGGGTTGGGGAAGCTGTGGGGAGAGACCCCTGTGTTTATCAGATGCCTGCAGTCAGTTGGGTGCTGTGTTTGCACGTGGCTGTGTTGCAGCGGGGGGTGGGGGGGGTGTTGTTTGTGTAAAAGCAAACCTGGGACCGATATAGTTTTGGAAAACCACTGAGTAGCAGGAGAGAAATTAAATCTGCAAGAGCCTGGCAAGCACTGAGTGCAGCAGCTGGGTCGCTGGGGTGTGTTAGCAGGCAGCTATGCAGCCACAGGGAGGGAAACGAGGAGCAGGAATTGCTGAGGGTGTTCGACCCTTTCTGTGTTCCACGGAAACTCCTTACGGTTTTACCAGCTGGGCCGGCAGTTTTGCCTGTTGGGACTAGCAGGGTCGACAGCCGAGCACGCAGAGCGTGCCCAGCAGAAGTCCTTGAGGTCTGGAGGAGCTGTTATTGCCGAGCACCGCGGCAGTAAACGCGTTCTCGCCGTCTACCTCAGCCTGTGTGTGAGTTACGATTATTTGTGTGCGAGCACCGCGGCGGTGGAGGCCACCTCGTGCCTCTGCCTGGTGGGAGCAGTTTGGTGCCTCCTTTAAGCTCCTTAAGTTGTCTCTGGAGCATCTGATTCCCCACCACAGGCCGCTGCCCCCCTCCAGCCCCAGCTCTTGCCAGGCTGCAGCGCAGAGCATGGAGCAACACGGCTTCCTCAGCAGAAGTCTATCTGGGGTTAAATGAAGAATATTTTGGGCAATTTTTTCTTGTACGTTCTGTGTATGCTTCTCTGGTGAGCCAGGAGACACGCTCTCCTCTTGCCCCTCGTATGCAGAGCTCGCTCGGAGCCGTAGGTGTTTGCACCAGCCTTGGCGACGCGCTTCTCCCTGCGGAGCTGCTGCCCGGCTCCAGCCGCCTCAGGCACGAGGGAAGAGAGCGAGACAGTGGGGGTCGTCATCCCCCCTTCCAAGGGTTGTCTCTTTGGCTGTCTGGGGGTGGGCGGGATGGGGACCCTGACCCCGGGGCTGCTGCCCTCCCGCACAGTGGGGGGTGCGGGGAGCAGTTGGGGTGATCCCGGGCGCAGCCGCAGAAGCTGCCACCTCCCAGCACAGGGCAGTGTGATGTTCCTCTTTGGGTTCTCTCTTGTTTTCCTGAGATTTCTCGGGGGCATCTCTGAGATGCACTTGTGAGGTGAGTGCTTGGAGCAAAACACGCTCAGATTATCAAACTCTCCATAAAACTTGCAAGACATCGTCTTGGGCATGTGTGTGTGTATATATATATGCTGCCTTTTTTTTTATGCTCTATTGAGGTCTGAGGCTTTTCCTTCCACTAGCTTTTATCTAGTCATGACTCCTACAATATTTAATCTTTATCAGAAACTGTAAGCCTTGTATTTATTTTATGGGTCAGTTGTTCATCTTTTTCCCTTGATGTTCTTGCTGGTGGTGGATAGTGTGGAGGAGGGAGGGAAAAAAAAAGGAAAGGGGAGGGGAAAAAAAGAAAACCCAGCTTGTTTCTGCCCGTCAACATTTGTCCAAATGACAGGCAAACAAATCAGAGCTCTGAAGGCTAATAGCAGGCAGATAAATCTGGCAGAGAGTAAATGGTTGCATGAAAGGGACGTTGGAAATTTCCATCCCCAGGCAGAGCGTCGGGGGAGGATGGGCAGGTTGCAGTCCCTGGCTCGGGCCCGGCTGGCACGCTCCTCCCTCTGCACGACCCCGTTTCTCCCAGGGAGAGCTTTGGGTATCGGTGAAGCTGGACCCTGCATCGTTATTGATGCAGCCTGTGCCCGGCACCAGGGTCCTGCACAGGTGGGAGACGGCGGGTGGGATGCAGAGAGCATCAGAAGTCCCAATATCTGACAGAAGGGCAAAAGACCTGCTGCTCTCATTGTCCCCGTTCCTATCTAGAAAGTCTTCACTCAGAATTGAGATGAATAAAAGATTAGTGTTACAGGGGAGAGGCAGCGCCCAAGGTAAAGGCGGGGGGGGGGGGGGGGAGAAGAAGAAGCAGGTGGAGGAGCATCCCTTGGAGGATTCGTGCCTTCTCCGGGCGGGCAGCTCGGGGATGGTGCTCAAGAGCCGGCAGTGGGGGCTTGGGAGAACCGCTGAGGTATTATTTGGGGATAGAGAAGTGCTCACCGCTTTGTAGACCCTGCGTGGTTGAAAGGCAATGAATATTTCATGTCTAAAGCACTATCTGAAGCGTGGGCAGGCAAAGACTCTCCTCTTCTTCCCCCACACCCCTTGCTCTTTTTTTTCCCCAAAGTCAGGAAAATCTGTCAAAACATTTATCACAAATCTGTATAAACTGGCTAAGCGCTGCAAAGAGCTAATCTGAGCAGAGCTAATGTGAACGAACGAAGTCACTGCAGACTTGCCACGGGCACTCCCGATAAGGATTTATCAGAGGGAATTCAGGTGAAACACGAACTGCCTCTGGAAAGCGGGATGCAAATGCGTCCTCTTAAAATGGTGCGTCGTGGGGAGCCGTCCGCTTGCCCGGGATGGGAAGAGCGGAGCTCCCTGCCAAGGTCATGGGTGGCAGGGCCGTGCCTGGGGGGCTGTGCCTGCCCACTGGCGCAGAGCCCCCTCCCTGCAGCACATCCTGGAGGTGGGGGGGGGGTGAGGGCAGGGAAGAGGAGCCGGAGAGGGACACTCTGTGTCGGGCAGAGCAGGACACAGCCACTGTTCTCTTCACCGGTGACTCTTCCATTTGCGTTTGGAGCGCGGGAGCCCCCAGGCACTGCTCTGTGCCCAGCCATGGGCTGGGGGAGGGAGAGGAGTATCCGGGGGCCTGGAGCAGCGAGAGTCGCATCCTGCCGAAGGCGTTTATTTGAGCGTTGCAGTAAATGAAATATAAGCACCAAGAGGGTGTTGTATGCGCTCCAGCTTGCATCTTTATGGTCAAGTTTATTACAGGCCTGTTGTGGGGTTGCGTCTCCTAAATGTAGTCGTGTTCCCACCTCTCTACTGCAGCATGTACCGCCGAGCGTCCCTGCCAGCAGCCAGCACTCTCGCGAGCCCCCCTCCTCCAGCCAACAGCGGCTGCTCCCGGGTCTGACACAGATTGACTTGTAAGGAAGATCACCGTGATCATCTGCCTTTAGGAGCCCTGGGGAACCTCTGGGTGATTTCATGTTAGACTCAAAATGTAAATAGCCTAATGGGTGTACTGTTGGGCCTGGCTGGGAAGCCCCTTGTTCGGGAGCAGAAATCTCTTGCTCCCCCATCAATTAATCTTGGGCTGCAGGAGGCTGAAGCTCGTGGATTGGCGGGAAGATTGGCAGCTGGGAAAATGGCGAGGAAGCAAAATAACCAGAGTGACCAGGTAAGGGAAAGTGGGAAGAAAGTTGTGTGGACCTGGTGGGGCCCAAGCCCCTTTCCCTGCCTGGCAGCACCGTAACACCCTCGCAGGTCTCCTGCAGTTCCCCACATGCCTGAAGCGGAGCGTGGGGTCACGTCATTTCAGACTTGGTGTAAATGATAGTGCAGCTCATGCAGGCGGCTCAGTGCTGCTGCCTAAAGGCGGGAGAGCAAAAGGAGGCTCTGCTGCGCCATTTGCAGTATATATATTTCTTTCTTTTCACTTGTAACATGTAGGCTTTTGCTTTTAGTACCGAACCGTGAGGGGACGGGGTCCGCACATCGCTCTGGTCTCTCGTGGGCTCTGCACCTCATCGGTGACTCTGCCAGGGATGGCTCCCAGCGCCCGGCTGCTGGCGACGGCCCTCGGCTCTGCCAGGATCAGGCCCAGGATCGTGGTCCCAGGGCCACTGGACCTGCCAGGAATAGCAAAGAAAGCCCAGGGGCCAGTGCCACCAGGGGCTGGCCCTGTGGCTTCAGGCCGCAACACAAATAACTTTGCTTCTGCTTCGGTTTCTGCGGGAAGCGAGGCTCCCTTGGGGGCACGGCGTGCTGCCGGCTCCACCGGGCATGGGATTACACAGGAGGGGTTTCCTTGTTGTCCAGTGAAACTTGGACGCAAGGAAGAGCAGGGGCTGGAGCACGCCGTGCGTTGCCTGCCCTGTGTTCTTGCAGTGTTGCTTGAGGTCACCTCTCCACATCCTCCCTCACCGAAGCTGGAAAGCTTGTTCGTCTGCTTTGTTCCCTTCCTCTTGTTTTGGAGGGTTAAATGCCGACTTCTGTCAGCTGTCACCCTTCACTGTCTTTGCGCTTGACCTCCATGGAGAAATGGGCAGGTTGGAAAGCAGCATTTCACAGGCTGTTGATTTGCTGATTTGCATCGTGCGGAGCAGCTGGAGTCGGGGCTGTCGGTGCCGGGGAGCGGGCAGAGGCAGCGGCGCTGGGCAGGCTGCCTCTGCAGCCCTTCCTCAGAGTGCTCCTCATTCATCACCAGCACTTGCAGGGCGGGGCGGCGCAGTCCTCTCCTGCCTGCTGCCTCTCCCCTGCCAGGCTTCCAGCCGGGCTTTGAAGCCTTTGGCAGCTCTGTCCTTGCATTTCGAGTCCTCGTCTCTGGCACGTCCGCTCGTTGTCACCTTCTGACCTCGGGAGACCTTGCAGGTGCAGCTTCCCCCAGCTGTGCTGGCACCACATTGGGTGAATGCGGGTGGGCATCTTGGGTGGCAGCTGTCGGCGTCCCAGGCTCTCGGGGCTATCGGTAGCCTGAGCGCATCCTCTCCAGAAGATCAGAGAAGCCTGCGTGTGTCCTAAGCTTTACTCTTAACATTTTCCAGAGCAGGGAGCGCGCTGGCCCTGCACACTTCATTTTCTTTTAAGAGAACCGGGGTGGTGTAGCATGAGCTGGAATAACAGTCCAAGTGTTGTCTGGAGACAACTAGCCCAGATATGGTGGAGAGACAACATTTTAAAACCTCATTTAAGCGAACACAATGAGAGGGCTCTTGGGTAGATGGAGAATTAATTAATCTCATTTCTACATTAGATACTTTTAATTAAATGTAAGTGCGTGGTCTTTTTAAAAAGAGTATATGGAAAAGAACCCGCGCCTTTGTATGAGTTTGCCAAGCAGGAGGAGGATGGGGGCAGTGAGATTTTTCTCTTTTTGAGTGTTTTCGAGAGGAATGTGCATCAGAACAGGAGAGGTCCATTTTGTGAGACTGTGTGCTGAACTTCTCCTTCCTTTCACCCCTCTGAGAGCTGCAGCCCGATGCAGGGAGCACGGGGATGGACATGGGAGGCTCCCTGCATGTGCTCGAGGATGCAGAGGGGTGAGAGCATCTTCCTTCCACAATGTCTGCTCAGAAGTAGCTCCTAGGTGAGGTCTCCAGAGACACGAGGAAGAAAGGCAGTGACTCGGTTTCCCCGTCTGTGCCATGGAGATGGCACTGACCGTGCTGCCGAGCTGGAAATGGAGCAAGTCACCCAAAAACTCTGCAAAAACCCCATTTTGATCACTTATGATTCAGGTGATTGCTATCTGAAACGCTGGAGGAAAGCAGAACTAAAAGGTCCATTTTATTTTACTTGCTGAAACTAAATTTCTTCCCACATCCCAAGTCCCCAGAGCTTCTGGAGAGCAACCTGGATCCTTGGGGCAGTAATATCAAGAAAGGCAAAGCTTTACCTCCTGCTTACTGCTGAGCTCCCCAAAGAAGTTAGCGATGATTCCCTGCCTCCTGCAAACCCAAAACACCAGCAGGTGATAGATAGGCACAATTACATATTTATGAAGTGTTGGGTTTTGACAGGCACAGGGAATTCAGCCCAATATTACTCCATTTTCCCCAGCCCTTGTTTAAAATATGAAGAAGATAAACAAGGAAGGGGAGGTTCTGTTTGCTGGTTCGTGAGAGCGTGTTTCCCCACAGCCCTCTCCGGGGGAAGTAGTTCTTATCAAATAAAGTTGGCATATTTTTCCCCTCTTAGATTTAACAGGGGAAAAAATAAAGATGGAAAAGCTGCCGTGATTTGCTAGGCTGAGCGCAGCGGTGCTCCACCAGCAGGCTCTGCTCCCCAACGTGGGTGAAAACAAGCCTGAAAGCGGGCAAGCGTTCCCCAGGAGCCCTTGTCCTGCCGGGGGCTTCGACTCTCGGCTGCGTCACTCTCTGACTTCGAGGCTGTGAAGGGCCACGCTGCATGCAGGGGAAGGTCCCCCCGTACCCACTGTTAGGGTGGCCAGGCCTTCGGGGGGTGGAAAGGCATTTTTCTTGTAAGTTTTTCAAGGAGGTTTCTCCCTGTGCTACTCTCCTGGTTGGTTGTCTCCACGCGTGCCAGGAGAGCAGGGGCCAGTGTGCACAGATGGGCCCCGCGTGGGTCTCGGCGTGGGCCACCTTCGGGATGTGCTCCCGCTTTCCTGCTTCCTTTCTTGCCTTCTCTGCATCTCACTCCGTCACCCTCTCCCTTTGGTGATTCCTTACCCTGGTATCTTGCCCCAACTCATCCACGAAGCCCGTTTCACATCAGGAAATGTTGTTGTCAGCCATGGAGAGCTGACAACAGCGGGGATGGCTCAGGCAGCAGCAGCTAGATGTGCTGACTGTTTTTTCACAGCTCAAATTATATTGTGCTGCAGCTGAGGCTGAAGGGGAGGGGAGGCAGTATCCAAGGCAGAGGGAGTGAAATTTAATAAGAGAAGTGCGAGGTCTCTGGGAGCGGCGCGCGGTCCCTTCCGGACGCTGCTGACACTTGCCCTTCCTGCTCCACCATGGGGCCTGTGCCCGGGGTCCTCATCACTGCCCATGTTTCGCTGGAGCCCTTTCAACTGTCCGTAGGGAAGGAGGCGATGGGATTTCTTTTGGACATGGGAAATTGCCATGGCCAGGGACCTCCCGGCTGCTTTGTTGCGCCGGCGTCTGCCAAACCTACCGCCTGCGAGCACATAGCAAAAAGCAGGTGCTGCTGTTTGAGCGCGGGCGCATCAATCCACCTTCTAAAAGCGTAATTTAATTTTCCGAACCAGGACGCTCTAGATTGTGGCCATATGGGTTCCACCAACCTGCACTACTATTCCAGCAGGCTTGGTCTGCTTCCCAAGGGCCCCCACCATGCCAAGAGGGCTTTAGGTTATCTCCCTACTTGCAGCAGCTTCTTGGGGTCTCTTGAGGAGGGTTGAGCACCTTTGTGGTGCCTCAGTGAGTGAGAAAGGGCTCGTTCGCCTCCCCAGCCGCCGAGGGTCACAGAGCCAGGTGAAGTGAGCCCCAAACTGGAAGTTGCATTCCAGTGTCTGCAATTGCACCTGTTTGCTTGTTTTACAGGTCTATCTCAAATCCGTCAGGCAGATTTGCGGGCGGATGGGGTATATTTTACAAAGTGTTTGTGCCAGCCATTATCCCCCCATCCCGTTTTGGAGCCTGTGATGGCTCATACTGCACTGCTGTTATTTCCCGACTGGATGATGAAACCACTGTTAAGAGAAGAGAGATCAGCAAAAACTGTGTCTCCATAGATTTAGTGAATACTTGCATGAGCTTCACGGCTCATTTGAGTACACGCCAGTAACGCTGGCACCCGATCAGGACGTAGAAGTTGAGTTTAGATGTCATGGTGATAGAAATAGTGCAGAAACCTGAACACTGCAGAGCTGGCTGCTTGCAGTTATGTTAAAACCCCTGGCTTATCTATTCTCACATTAGCTCTGGAGCCCATCAGATAGTTCACAGGACTGTATTTCCTAACCTAAAAGCCAGTTATGGCATACTCCATCTTTTCTGGGAATGTGGCGTTATTGCCCACTCTGATTCCAGCAGTGAAATGGGCTGGTTTATTATGGCGAGATGCTGGAATAAATCTGCCCCACTGAAGCGGTGGCATTCACCCGGCGTGATGGGGAGCACCTACATTAGGAGATATTTGCCTTTATCTGGTCAGTGGGGGGTGGTCCGCACCTTCGGAGAGCTGTTAACCCACGAGTGGCTGTGCTGTCGCCTGCATTAATGTACTCGGTGTTTTTATAAAAGACTGAACCACCAGCATCAGTATTTGTAGCTACTATAGTTTAGGTTTGGTTTGGGTTTTTTTAATGGATTAGTTGAAAATTTTGGATGCTTGTGGTCCCATAGAAGGTTTGAGAGACGTGGGGCGCCCTACCAGGCAGCAATTAGGAAAAGGCACCTGATTATTTTCTGTGTAACTAACTAAGTAGGGTAACTAATAGGGGAGACACGGAAATGCTGCGCAAGGTCGACAAGTCCCCAGCACAGCTCCGAGGTTCCCCTGTTGCGTGCTGCCACCTGTTCTTTCCCGCGTGTTTGCTGATGAATAAAGCGTTTCTGCTGGTGCGAGGGCAGTGGCTGCTGCCAGGAGCTGTTCCAGATGTCGGCCCCTGGGATCTGTCCTTCCTTGGGACGCCCACATGGATTTTCAGGCTCGTTCCATACAATTACCTGCTCATCACCGTGGGGAGAGCGGCGCTTTGCACCGAGGCCTGTGGCTGCTGGGCCCTGTCTGTGGGCAAGCAGGGCTGGAAGATTATTCTTCATCCTTGCTCGTTTGGGTGCAGAGGGTTTGTTCCATTTTTTTGTCTTTCATTTTAGGCATTTGTTGTTTCAACCACTGAGCTTAAGGAACATGTCCATCTTTTCCCTAGGACTGAAAATAGCGTTGCTTTATTATCCTGTCATGTTTTGCTGAAAGGTGGGAACGTGGGTCTCCGCGGTCGCCCCTCGGAGTGACAGGATGCTAATGAATTGAGAAATGGCTGCGGACTCTGCTGCCCGCATCACATCTTCATTAGCATCCTTCTCCTGGAGACCGCTGTGATTAACGTTGTCACCACAAACAGGAAATGAATGAATAATAATTGTCCGTCTATCGGAAAGTGTTGCTGGTGCTTCTACAGCAATTGCACCTTTTGCTCAGCAGCAGAGCAGGGACCCCGTGGAGAACCTCCAGCCGCAGGTTAGATCCTCCCAGGCTGCCTCTATTAGTGTTTATTAAGCAGCTGTTGGCTCTCTGTCTGCGCCTGGAATGTCCTTTTTGGGTTGGGTTAGTGCGAGGGGAGTTGATGACTGCCGTGCTGGAAAAAACCTGTCAGGAACTTGGAGCTTCTTTGTCCATCCCGTGAGTGGTCTCATAAAGCATCTGCACCACCCCAGAGGGGTGTTTGGGCTGAGCTCCCCTGAACGGAACCGGCTGGGCTATGGGAAGGTTGTCCCAAAGGTGCAGATCTGTTAGAGACTCGCTCCTACTGATGGGAGGAGCCACTCCGCTGCGAATGCCGGATGGGCAGGACTTACCGAGGCTCTGCAGAGAGAAAGCCTCCACCCAAACCGCTGCATCAGCCCCCGTGTCCTGCAGCCCATCAGAAAAGCACCTCGTGCGCCTCGTTGAGCTGTGAGCTCCTTGAGCCGAGAGTTTCCAGCCAGGAGGGTGTGGAGGTCTGCGTTTCTGACGTGCACGGCTGAACTTGTTTCAAGTCGGGGAAGCAGGAGGGATGCTTTTGGGATGTGCGTCGTCTTCTTTCAGTGAATTCTTTCAGTGCGGGCATTGAAAATATGGCCTGGGTGTTCCTCTGTTGACTAAGAAGTAGCTTAGAGCACTTGCTTGGCCACAGGTATTCGGGCTGCGGGCAGCGCTGCTGTTGATTCCCGAAGCAGCCTCAGCACGGCAGCTCCCTGGCAGCACCACGGGCCAAAATAAACCCGCCGCAAGTTGTGAGAGAAGGTGGCTCGAGCGTCGGGCTTCAGGTCCCCCCGTCCCCAGCACCTCCTGCTTATCCAGCAGCCTCCACATCCCGCTGAGGCTCGGTGGAGGGACCCGACACGAGTCTCTCGCTTTCACAAGGATGTTTTTAAGTGATGGCTGAGTCAAAAGCTCCGACTCGTTATACAGATGCCAGGCTGTACATGTGGTGAGCGACTCGAGAGGCGAGGGGAACGCA